>NC_136957.1:34778245-34908245 GCF_032717465.1 Coenobita brevimanus | reverse complement strand
ATCCTGGAGAGAGAGAGAGAGAGAGGACAGCGACCTGGACAACTGCTTACGTCACTATCTCCCTCCAGCCTTATCCTCTGTCTCTCTCTCTGTCTCTGTCTCTCTCTCTCTCTCTCAGGAAGGAAGGTAATGTAGTAGTGGAAGAGGGAGCAAACTTTTTCTCTAACCTATTGATAAAAAAAAAAAAAAAGCTATCTCTACATGGGTGATTGATGGCTTGACTGAGTTTTGTGTGTGTGTGTGTGTGTGTGTGTGTGTGTGTGTGTGTGTGTGTGTGTGTTTGTTTTAGCAAGTGACTGTATTTTTGAATGAGTGGTGTGTGTGTGTGTGTGTGTGTGTGTGTGTGTGTGTGTGTTTTAGCAAGTGACTGTATTTTTGAATGAGTGGTGTGTGTGTGTGTGTGTGTGTGTGTGTGTGTGTGTGTGTGTGTGTGTGTTTTAACAAAGTACAGTATTTTTGAATGAGTGGTGTGTGTGTGTGTGTGTGTGTGTGTATGTGTGTTTGGTGTACATCTTGCCTTATATAAAGTACTTTCACATAGTAAAATAAATAAATAAAAAACAGTCTTTTAATATCAATAGAATATACTGATCAATAAGGAATTTTTCAGTTAATATCGTTCACTTTCAGAATGGTAAGATGGAAGATTTTTAAAGCTAGTTTTAAAATTAAGTGTACGTTGGAATTTAAAATAGTGAGTTTAATCCGTCTATAATTTTGATTTTGAACTTCTTGCGTCTACAGTTCATGGTTGTTTGATTAGCAGAGAGAGAGAGAGAGAGAGAGAGATGGGGGGAAGGACAGGTTAAGTGGGCAGATCACCTTCAGTCCACCTTGAATCTCTCTCTCTCTCTCTCTCTCTCTCACACACACACACACACACACACACACACACACACACACACACACACACACACACACACACAGTCTCAACTTATTACCATTACAAGGACTGGATATGTTCGGATAATAATGTGAAGGATTTTTTTTTATATAATAGAAAATTAGTAGCTGAAGGAAAAACACAAAATACAAAACTAATCCATACAGGAGAGTACGTGTATCCTCCATTCGTAAAACATAGGCAACGGTACGCTGTTGCCACCCTCCACCTGACCAAGCACATCCCCCCCTCCCTCCACACCTAGCCAAGCGCATTACGGCCCTCAGCCCCCTTCAGTCTGTTAAAGCTCTGCGTAAGGAAAACACCTTGAGGACACATAATCTGGGCCCTTCAGGTTCCTTCCACAGGTCGCATTGAAATCTCTGGAAAGATTATTATATATTATTATTATTTTTTTTTTTACTTTTTCATTGTTTTAAAATAACTACATAAGATACAGCATTCTACGGTTCCTGTCTGTCAGAAGGCACCACTATAAGACACATAACTGTGTGATATTTCGTGATTCTGTAGTGAATACTTTCTGAGTTCTAGCCCGGAAATGAAACATCGCCCAGCCAGCCGCACTGCCGCCCAACTCTACGGACGGACACCTGTTGATAGTGATAACAACACTCTCCTCTGGCCTTGTCAGGTGGAGGGTAAAAATTTGTAACCGTTGGACTTGAACTGATGTAGGTTGAAATTTTTTGCGGAAACTATATTGAGGATGCGATTTGCAAAGAGAAGCAGTTTGGGGAATAAAAGAATTCTGATGGGTAGACGTGCAATATGGCAGTGTGACGGTCAAATCATGAGCACTACCAGATGCCCGTGTAACATGAAGGAACGCGTGGAGAGGTGGCACAATGGACGCTACTTTGAGCATTTGCAATAAAAGTATCTGTTAAATAATGCAAGGGAGGCAACATTCCTTCTTCCTTGTAGGGGAGGAAGTTCATTTGTAATCGCAGGGTTATGTGGCGTGGATGGAGAGCGAGAGACTAATGAGGAGAGTGTATGTGAGTAAGGTGGAGGTGGGAGAGGGAGGGGGAGATCAAGGATAGGATGGAGGGATGGAGTGGAGAGGGGTTTGTAAGTTGGGGGGGAGGGCTGCGAAATGGCGGGGGACAGGGTGACATGGAGGCAGTTTGTGGTCACCCCATACGGGATTAAGGCGTCTGGCAATAGATAAATAGATAGATTAACTTCTTATAGCACTGTTCTGAATTTTGTCCACTTGTATAAATATTAGATGGTAAATGTAAGTTGGTTTGGCTCCTGGGTGGACATTGCAGATGATTTGCTCTACCCAGGGGTTACAACAGCAGCACATGTAGGCTTATCAGTGCCTGATGATGATGGTGATGAGGGCCAGGACAGTGATGATGACGACGATGATGAGGGCCAGGATAGTGATGATGATGATAATGATGGTAATGGTGATGACGGTGATGATGATGGTGACTGTGATGATGATGATGGTGTTTTGTGACGTTGGTTTGTCATTGTTTCAGATGTGTCAGAGTCAAGCAGCGATGATGATGATGATGATGATGATGATCGTGTTTTGTGACGTTTGTTATTTTTTCAGATGTGTCGGGGTCAAGCAGCGATAATGATGATGATAATGACGATGATGATAACGATGATAATGATGATAATAATGATGATGATAGTGTTTTGTGACGTTGGTTTGTCATTTTTCCAGATGTGTCAGAGTCAAGCAGCGATGATGACCTTATCCACAAACTGTCCAGTGACCTTGAGGTGAGGCCTTGTTTGGTTCGTAGATGATAAGTAGATGTTTAGTAATAGTAGATGATGATGATGATCCACTCACTTGATGTAGTGCTGCTTACATCTTCCTTCACCTTTATCATTCTTTTTCTAGGTCTGCTCTCTTCCTATTTCTCCTGTCTTTCCTGTCACATTTTATTACTCCTTCCTTTTTCCGTGGCTTTACATTGAGTGACAAGCCTAATGGTTTCCTGTAAGCCAAGAAACCATTTACAGCGCTGGGTGGTAACCATAAAACCAACCCATACGTGTTCCCTACGTGTCATGTGGGTTGGTGGAAGGTTAGTGCCGCTCCTTGTAAAACAACTACGGTAACTCACAGACAAATGGCCACCCCGAACGGGATTATGGCATCTGGTTATAAAGATAGATAGAGCACAGTAATAATAATAATATACAGTACCATGTAGTTACAAACAGATGTTCAGTAGTAATCCTTTGTTGTTGATGATGATGATGATGATAACTGTATTGGTGGAAGTGATGACAATAATAATGACAAAAGTAAGAAAGGTGATGTTAGTAGCAATAAATGATGATAATGGCAATAATACCTGTAATAATAATAATACTGTAATAATAATACTAATGTCGATACAAATACATGTTCAGTAGTTTTGTTTAATTACACTCATGCTTCTCGTTTCACCGACCATAAAAACAACGATGCAAATATGAATTGTTAAATATGGCTAAAGTTATGACACCAGTCCCTATAAAATTAATTAAAATGCAATATAGTCACTAGATTTTTTAAAAGGGGCTGAAAAAAAATGGCTGACAAGTAAGTAGCTAGGACACTACTGATTGAGCACCCTTGTTTGAGATACACAATGCCACCAGTGGATTAGGCCTGTCATATACCCTTAAATGCATAGGACAATGGTAGACTTAAGTAGTTTGAATTTTCCTGTATTGTGAAGGAGGTAGTACTGAATTAGTTTTGGTTTTACTATTTTCAAGGACTTCAGAAGTGACAGTGATTAGATGGATGTGTAGTGCGTCCCTGAATGAGAGACCTGGGGGGGGGGCTAGGATTGTGATTGAAGAGTTGAGAGGAAGGATGTGACTTAATGGACTGGTGTTGTGATGAGGAGGGGTGCATTGAGATGGTTTGGGCATGTTGAGAGGATGGAGGGTGACAGTTGGGTGCAGAAGGTGAGAGGTGTGAATGTCAAGAGTAAGGTTGTGAAAGACTGGCTAAAAAAAAAAAAAACATAGGACGAGGGCATGGAGTGTGACCTCAGGGATAAGGGACTGAGTAGGGAGGCTGCCAGAGATCGAGCAGTGTGGAGAGCCGCCATTTGGTGACCAGGGACATGTATAAGCATATTAGAGCCATTATAATTGATACAAACAATTCAGAAGTAATATAGTACGTTGATAATAATAATGATGATGATAATTATAACTCATCTTTCGTACAGTTGCCGTTGGCATTGGACGACCTTGAACCATCGTCGTCGTGGCCCCTTAGCGAATTCTGCACCCAGGACCCGCAACCCAATGCACCCACACCCACGCCCACCCACTCACCCACCACAAACCCACCCGCCAAACAGTTCTCATCCATCAAATATGAAGGTGAGTCAGAGTGTAAAGTTTACGTGTTCCATCCTTCCATCCATTTTTTCCTCCTCCTTCCTTTCTCTCCCTCTCTATTCCTCCTGCCCTTCTCCTCTATTCCTCCCTCCTTTCTCTCTTCCTCTGTTCCTCCTTCCCTACTCTCCTCCTCCATTCCTCCTTCCTTTCTCTCCTCCTTCATTCCTCCTTCCTTTCTCTCCTCTGTTCCTCCTTCCTTTCTCTCCTGCTCTGTTTCTTCTTCCTTTCTCATCTGTATTTCTCCTTCCCTTCTCTCTTCCTATGTTCCTCCATCCTTTCTCTCCTTCTCCATTCCTCTTTTTTTTTCTCTCCTCCTCTCATCCTCCCTCCTTTCTCTCCTCCTCTATTCCCCCCATCCTTTCTTTCCTCTTCTGTTCCTACTTCCTTTCTCTCCTCCTCCATTCCCCTCATCCTTTCTCTCCTCCTTTATTCCCCCCATCCTTTCTCTCCTCCTCTGTTCCTACTTCCTTTTTAACTCCCTCTCCATTCCTCCATTCTTTGTCTCCTCCTCTATTCCTCCATCCATTCTGGTGTGTTTTGCAATTGCCTCACTCAGTTGATTAAGTTTGAGTGCAATCTTTAAGTACACTGTGTTCAGGCATCTCAGACTGAACAAACCTAATTTTGGCCTAGGGTTGCTGCATGTTGTAAGGGGGTGTTGTGGAATGGAATCTTGCTGCATTTGTTTAGTACAGTATTACCATTTACAGTACAGTGTTCCACCACTTACATTTCACATTTGTATTGTCCTGTCAACCTTTCTGAATAGTGGTAGTGGGGGATGATGATGATAATAATGATGATGATGATGATGATAATGATGACGATGATGATGTTGATGGTAATGATGACGATGATAATGATGATGATGACGATGATGATAATAATGATGATAATGTTGACGATGATGATAATATTGATGATGATGATAAAACATAATTGTTGCAAGTCTTATCATTAAATATATCCTTTTTTTTTTTTCCCCCCATAGTTACAGCAGACATGACAGCCGAGGAGTTGACCCGAGCGCTGTACCCGAACCTCGTGTGTGGCACCCCCTCCCCCACACCATCACCATCATCACCAGAACAGGTCAGTCTAGCATTTTATCAGTATATCTATCTATCTATGTGTATCTGTCTATCTGTCTGTCTATCTATCTATCTGTCTATCTATCTATCTGTCTATCTATCTATCTATCTGTCTGTCTGTCTGTCTGTCTGTCTGTCTATGGCCAGACGCAGCAGAGCAGGTCAGTCTGTCATTTTATCGGTGTATCTTGAATCCAAACTATGTGACTATCAATCTATCTGTCTGTCTGTATACCATCCTATCTATCTATCTGTCTGTCTATCTATCTATCTATCTATGGCCAGACGCCTTAATCGCATAATGGGTGGCCACAAACAAATCACCTTACCACCAGGGATTATCCTTAAACTGAAGTGATTTTACAGTTTATGGCAAGAAATGGGTAAAACATCCTCCCCCCTCTCTCTCTCTCTGTCTTTCTCTAATGCAAGGAAGAAGGAACCAAAAGCCAGAAGCCCACACGATTGTTCCCTCCAAGAAAAATCCAAAACAAGATAACAGAGCGCCAAATTCAAGGTCTGTTCATTTTTAGATGGCTGGACACACTGCATTTGAAAGACTGGAGGTCATAGGGAGTAGGAAATACAGACGGAGGGAGGCAGTTCCAGAATTGGCAAGGGGATGAAGTGAAAAATGTATATGCAGATAGGACAAGGCTGTTGGCTTTAATCTTGCATTATTCTTCTCTGCTTAGAATATATATATATATATATATATATATATATATATAAATATATATATATGAAATGCTTATAGATGATGACAGTTCTGCTTTATCACACTTTAATAGCAAGTCTTCATTGGTATGGGGGAGATATATCTAAAAATATCGCATCTTTTTCCTTATGCAGTAACTGGGAGACCTACTTTAAATTGATGGGAACTGACAAAATAGCTTTAAGATTAGCAGTAGAGCCTAATCACTTATTATTATTATTATTACTGTATTATTATTATTATTATTATTATTATTATTATTATGTGGTGTTGATTGCAGAGAATATAAGGGAAGCAGAGGAAAGATTTAGGATTTATTCGTAGGAAGTGGACAGATGCAATTGGGCAAAAGGGTTTGAGAGTAAATGCAGATGAAACGGAATTACTGTACTGTACAGTTGTGATATGTCGGGCTGGTGGCCATACTGTCAAAGCAGGGGGAGTGTGGCCATGTGCAGTTTGCCACAAGGACATGGGAAGTAACTCCATCTTATGCAGTATTTGTAGTAAGTGGGTGCATGAGAGATGTAGTGATATTAGAGGTAGGCTGTGAAGTAATGCTGATTTCATGTGTGCATTGTGTCAGGGAGAGCATGTAGAGATTGTCAGGTGTGAAAGGATTGATCTGGCTGGAGAGTTTGGAGTGTACGGAGTTTTGTTAATTTGGGAAGAATGTTATGTGCTGGAGCAAGTTCTGTGGCTAGGGTGAAAGTACAAAAAAACACCAACACTAAAAATTCCAAGAATAAAAAGTGTCATTGGATCAAAGAGGTTAATAGCTAAAACAGTAAAAGAAAAAAGAATAGATAAAAAAGATAGTACAGCAGTAGCACCAAAATCTCATGTATAATCCTTCAGTGGTTTATTGCATGTACAGGTAAAATCAGAGCCCGGGTCCCCTCATCACCCCATCCCAGCCCCGTCACCCTCAGACCCTGACATTTGGGAGCTGCTGTACGCCCCGGAGATCAAGCCCACAGTTAAGGTAAGGATGGAATTATTGTTATTGCTAATTTCCATACACTGGCAGATGAATGGTTAGTAGTGGTGGTCGCCTGTTTGTAACCTTTATCCCGTGGATTGCGCAGTCACCTTTTTTATCCCACCCCGTGGTGTGCAAAAAATGAAAAAAAGAAACTTTTTTTTATTATAAATTTCAAGATAAACATCCAGGGCATCATCTGATGAAAAAAAAAAAAAATCTCTTGGTCTTGGTGTAGTGCTGTGCGTAAGTTTGTGCAGGGTTGGAGTAGTGGTGGGGGGGGAAATAGTTTTTGTTTATTATAAACTTGAAGATAAAGATCCAGGGTATCATTTGGTGAAAAAAAAAAATCTCTCTCTCTCTCTCTCTCTCTCTCTCCGTTTTTGCGCATAAGTTTGCGTAGGGGTGGAGTAGTGACCAGTGATGCACGGCTTCTGGAAGGTTAGCACAGCCTGAGCTGTGGCTCACAGTGTGGCACATCCCAGCCTGAGCTGTGGCTTGCAATCCACAGGTTAAGGGTTCAAGCCACCCTTCAGATACAATGTTGTTAAGTTTATCGCTAGCACAATGCCACAAGGGAGTCACTGGTCCCCTCTGTAAATATATGGACCAAGTACCCTAACCCTTCATCACTCCTGACTTGGCAGTAAAAGAATAGATTATGGTTGGCTGGTTGTGCTGGGCTGAATGGGTTATGTGGCTAATTTTCTGTAAGTTACTGTGGATTTAATGACAAGAGGAATGTTAAAAAATGCTGCTATTGACAAGGACTTTATGTAACTGTATAATCTCTTGAAGGTGTGTGTGTGTGTGTGTGTGTGTGTGTGTGTGTGTGTGTGTGTGTGTGGTTATTCCTGGTATCGTGAATGTTGTGTGTTTTTGTTTTAAATGTGTAATCCGTCGGGGAGATGACTGGTGTGTTTTTATACAGTCCTTAGCAAACTTTATGTATATATTGTATAATCTCTTGACTGTATGTGTGTGTGTGTGTGTGTGTGTGTGTGATTATTCCTGGTATCCTAAGCATTGTGTTGTGTAAATATGTAATCTCTTGACTGTGTGTGTGTGTGTGTGTGTGTGTGTGTGTGTGTGTGTGTGTGTGATTATTCCTGGTATCCTAAGCATTGTGTTGTGTAAATATGTAATCTCTTGACTGTGTGTGTGTGTGTGTGTGTGTGTGTGTGTGTGTGTGTGTGTGTGTGTGTGATTATTCCTGGTATCCTAAGCATTGTGTTGTGTAAAATGTGTAATTTCTTGACTGTGTGTGTGTGTGTGTGTGTGTGTGTGTGTGTGTGTGTGTGTGTGTGTGTGATTATTCCTGGTATCCTAAGCATTGTGTTGTGTAAAATGTGTAATTTCTTGACTGTGTGTGTGTGTGTGTGTGTGTGTGTATATGATTATTCCTGGTATCCTAAGCATTGTGTTGTGTAAAATGTGTAATTTCTTGACTGTGTGTGTGTGTGTGGGTGTGTGTGTATATGATTATTCCTGGTATCCTAAGCATTGTGTTGTGTAAATATGTAATCTCTTGACTGTGTGTGTGTGTGTGTGTGTGTGTGTGATTATTCCTGGTATCCTAAGCATTGTGTTGTGTAAATATGTAATCTCTTGACTGTGTGTGTGTGTGTGTGTGTGTGTGTGTGTGTGTGTGTGTGTGTGATTATTCCTGGTATCCTAAGCATTGTGTTGTGTAAAATGTGTAATTTCTTGACTCTGTGTGTGTGTGTGTGTGTGTGTGTGTGTGTGTGTGTGTGTGTGTGTGTGATTATTCCTGGTATCCTAAGCATTGTGTTGTGTAAAATGTGTAATTTCTTGACTGTGTGTGTGTGTGTGTGTGTGTGTGTGTGTGTGTGTGTATGATTATTCCTGGTATCCTAAGCATTGTATTGTGTAAAATGTGTAATTTCTTGACTGTGTGTGTGTGTGTGTGTGTGTGTGTGTGTGTGTGTGTGTGTGTGTATGATTATTCCTGGTATCCTAAGCATTGTGTTGTGTAAAATGTGTAATTTCTTGACTGTGTGTGTGTGTGTGTGTGTGTGTGTGTAATATAGACAGTCTTGAATGATACATGGGTGGATGGAATTTTACACTGCATTCAATTGATAAAATTCCTATGCATTTTTCTTTAATTTTCGTGTTTCCTTGCCACCTTGTTTGTTAGTGGAAGGTAGTTTAATAATGATGATGATGATGATGATGATAAGTGATGAGAGTTTAAGTGATGTGATTTTGATGATGATGATGACAAGTGATGATGATGATAATAATTTTGATGGTTTTGATGATGATGATGACAAGTGATGAGAGTTATAATGATGTTGATGGTGACAGTAGGGATAGAGATATTGTTTGTACTTCTGCTGGTCTTGATGATGATGATGATAATGATGGTAATGATGATGATGATGACAGTAGTGGTAGTGTTATTGCTGCTGCCACTTCTCTTGGTGATAATAATAATGATGGTAACGTTGACAATAATAATGATGATGATAACGTTGACGATAATAATAATGATGATGATAACGTTGACGATAATAATAATGATGATGATAACGTTGACGATAATAATAATGGTGATGATAACGTTGACGATAATAATAATGATGATGATAACGTTGACGATAATAATAATGATGATGATAACGTTGACGATAATAATAATGATGATGATAACGTTGACGATAATAATAATGATGATGGTAACGTTGACGATAATAATAATGATGATGATGATGATAACGATGATAATAATAATGATGATGATAATGTTGACAATAATAATAATAATGATGATATTTAAGACACAAAACACACAATCTCCCCCTCAGTTGTTGGACACCCCGTGCTCTTGACGATAAAAATATTAATAATGATAACGATGATAATAATAATAATGATGATACTAATGATAATAATAATAATGATGATACTAATGATAATGATAACGATGATGATATTCAAGACACAGAACACACAATTTCCCCCTCAGCTGTTGGACACCCCGCCTGTGACGCCGCCCCAGAGTGAAGGTTCCCCGCCACACAGCCCGCAGCCCCCGTCCCCCGTCACGATGGTCCTCCAGCCCCCACAGCACAACAACAACAACAACAAAATCTCTCAGCCCATCAAGGTCGTCACCATCACTACCAGGAACGGTGAGCCTCTTTTGTGATAGTAGGGAGTTTGTTATAAGTTAGGGATGTGTTTGTATTGTTTGTTGTATTGATCTGTTTGTATTGTTCATTGTACCGGTGTGTTTGTATTGTTTGTTGTATTGATGTGTTTGTATTTGTTGTATCAGTGTGTGGGAATTGTTCTCTCATACACCTCTCCACCCCATCCCTCAATCACATCCACCCCATCCCTTCATCCCCCTGTCTCTCATACATCTCTCCACCCCATCCCTCCACCCACCCTTCTCACATACATCCCTCCATCCCATCCCTTCATCCCCCTGTCTCTCATATACCTCTCCACCCCATCCCTCCATCCCCCCTTCTCTCATACATCCCTCCACCCCATCCCTCCATCCATCCTCCTCCCATACATCCCTCCACCCTATCCTTCCATCCTCCCTTCTCTCACACATCCCTCCACGCCATCCCTCCATCCATCCTTCTTTCTTACACCTCTCCACTCCATCCTTGCATTTACCTTTCTCACACACCTCTCCACCCCATCCTGCCATCCCTCCTTCTCCTGTACATCCCTCCACCCCCCCTTCTCACATACACCTCTCCATCCCATCCCTCCATCCCCCCTTCTCTCATACACCTCTCCACCTCATCCCTCCATCCCCCCTTTCTTCCATACACCCCTCCACCCCATCCCCCATCCCCCCTTCTCCCATACACATCTCCATCCCCCCTTCTCCCATACATCCCTCCACCCCATCCCTCCATCCATCCTTCTCCCATACATCCCTCCACCCTATCCCTCCATCCTCTCTTCTCACATACATCCCTCCACCCCATCCCCCATCCCCCTTTCTCCCATACACCTCTCCACCCCATCCCTCCTTCACATCCCCATAAAAAACATCAACTGGCAACCCTCCACATGACAGCACAGGTGTTGGACAAATTTTCTGACTCAGATGTAAAACTTTGCTAGATTTTTAAAATATACCTCTCTCTCTCTCTCTCTCTCTCTCTCTCTCTCTCTCTCTCTCTCTCTCTGTCTCTCTCTCTCTCTCAATCAAAATGCAGAAATGTCACACATATTTTCACTATTTTCTCATTCATACTTATTTTATTTTATTTTTTATTTATTTATTTTAAACTTATGATACAGAGCAGACAATTAGGGGTCCAGTGATGTGTAATTTTTGGTGCACTATACTCCTTTTACTGTAACTTGGCCCAAAATTGCCAAGGAAAATAAATCATGAATACAATTTGAATGCTTTAGTCATGGCAGTGTGAAATTTGATAAGTCCTAGTTATGTGGAAGGAATGAGCCTCCTTGGTTGCTAGTCCAATCAGCTCTCCAGTCTGACTACACCTGTCCGTCAGCAAGCCTGGGAGGGATTAAGGATCTTTTTCAGGTTAGATATATTTGGCTGCAGTAGGAATGAGTCTCCTTGGTTACTAGTCAAATCAGCTCTCCAGTCATACTACACCCGCTCATCAGCAAAATTGGGAGGGAGGAGGGATTTTTTTCAGTTTAGATATGTGCACCTGAAATAGGACCGTGTCTCCTTGGTTACTAGTCAAATCAACCCTCCAGTCGAACAACACATCCATTCATAGAAGTGTTAGGGGATAGGGATAGGTAGAGTGAAATATTACTTTTTATGTGTGACCATGTAAGGGACTGGATTGGGGGGCTGCCAGAGATCAAGCAGTGTGGAGAGCTGCCATTAGGTGACCAAGGCTGAGGCATGAAAGCACACTGGAGCCTTTATAAACAACACAACGATATGACAAGGCTAGAAGAAGTTAGAGTGTGCAAAAGTGACGTGACTGCTGCATACAAGTGTTGGAACAGCTGCTTGATCAGTGCATTTGGCATCACTTAATTTGAACGTCTGGATCTCTAATTAAGAAGCATATTTTTCTTTAATGACGCTGGGGATATATTTTCCGTGACACTCATTGCATGTTTCTTCCTGATGCATCTTCCTCATCAGTGTAATTAAGGAACATATATTTCCCTTCAGTGATGCTAAGGGTATATTTTTGTGGGATTAATATATTTCTCTTCAGTGATGCTAAGGATATATGTTTGTGGGATTTATTGTTGTCAGTTCCTTTGGCATCTTCCTCATTAGTTTATATTTGCGTGTTGAGTGATGATTTATTTTTACCTCCGCCAAGGAGGTTATGTTTTCACCCCTGTCTGTTTGTTTGTTGGTTGGTTGGTTGATTTGTGAGCAAGATTGCACAGAAACTACTGGACTGATTTCCATGAAACTTGGTAGAAGAATGGGCCTTGGCCCAGAATACACTCCATTAAATTTTGGTGAGGATCTGGATAAAGGTGTGGATCCAGGATTTTTTTTTTTCACTTTCTTTAACATTGCGAGATAGGGCGTTTCTCAGCATTTTCATAAATTTTTCAGTGGATATAGCATGGATCTTGATGAAAAAAATCAAGCATGTGTAGGATGTTGGTATCTATGAGTGTGTACAGTTTGGCATGGATCCATGTAAAATTCAGGGTCTGGCAGATTTAAACTGCTTGTTGGGCCTTGAGGGAGGTATGCGCTCTACTGAGTGCCATTCTAGTGTATATTATTAATCCAAATTATGTTGATATAAACTGGGTATAAATAACATTACTTGGCCATTTTAAAAAACAAAATAAAGGTGTTTCATTTATTTAGTCATATAGTTACAGGTATTTACATTATTTTTTGAGTATATGACTGGAGTAGACTAGAAGGTTAGTTCCCTGAGGCCCAGTATTCCTGTTTACCACACACCTTCACATATCGTTCAGGACTGGGGTAATGGACGAATCTGAGAAGCAGGGGCTGAGAAAAATATATTATCGAAAAAAATGCCTCTCTTTATATTGTTCCATGGATTCTTTTGTTGTTGGTGGTGGTGGTGGTGTCGTCATCGTTGTTGTTGTTGTTGTTGTGGCCGTAGGCTCATGTGGATGTGAACTGGGTGTACTTACTGTTGGATGAAGTTGCCTCTCTCCTACAGTCCACCATCATCCTTTTGGGGGATAGGGAGGGAGTTGAGGGACGTTTGTATACCCAGGCATAACGAGGGTAGACATACGTTAAAACACCAAGCAGTGTTTTGTGTATATGCAGTAATTGGAAAGACTTTGGTTAGTTCTCCTTCTGTCTGTTTTTTCGTTTTCTCGGGACCCTACCTTACCCCATCCTTAGGTGAGCTAGTAGATGATGATGATGATGATGATGATGTTTAAGTGAGCGCCATATGAAGCAGCAAGTAGATGTGGATGATGATGATGATGATCACGATGATGATGATGATGATGATGATGATGATGATATGTAAGTGAGTGCCATATGAAGCAGTTCAGAGGGAGTTCATGAGAGGGTGCGTGGCATAGATGATGGTAATTTATTCGCAACAAGTGTAAGAGTTGCCGTGGGTGGATGGGGTTGAATATTTTACTTATATGACTGTCTGAACCTTTAGATTAAAATATTGCAACCACTAATGTTATGATGATGATGATGATGGTGACTGTGATGAAGATGACAGTGCTATATTATGATGATTATGATGATGGTGACTGTGATGAAGATGACAGTGCTATATTATGATGATGATTGTGTTGATGGTGACTGTGATGAAGATGGCAGTGCTGTATTATGATGATTGTGATGATGGTGACTGTGATGAAGATGACAATGCTGTATTATGATGATGATTGTGTTGATGGTGACTGTGATAAAGATGGCAGTGCTGTATTATGATGATGATTGTGTTGATGGTGACTGTGATGAAGATGACAGTGCTGTATTATGATGATGATTGTGTTGATGGTGACTGTGATAAAGATGACAGTGCTGTATTATGATGATGATTGTGTTGATGGTGACTGTGATAAAGATGGCAGTGCTGTATTATGATGATGATTGTGTTGATGGTGACTGTGATGAAGATGACAGTGCTGTATTATGATGATTGTGATGATGGTGACTGTGATAAAGATGACAGTGCTGTATTATGATGATGATTGTGTTGATGGTGACTGTGATAAAGATGACAGTGCTGTATTATGATGATTGTGTTGATGGTGATTGTGATAAAGATGGCAGTGCTGTATTATGATGATGATTGTGTTGATGGTGACTGTGATAAAGATGACAGTGCTGTATTATGATGATGATTGTGTTGATGGTGACTGTGATGAAGATGACAGTGCTGTATTATGATGATTGTGTTGATGGTGATTGTGATAAAGATGGCAGTGCTGTATTATGATGATTGTGTTGATGGTGACTGTGATGAAGATGACAGTGCTGTATTATGATGATGATTGTGTTGATGGTGACTGTGATGAAGATGACAGTGCTGTATTATGATGATGATTGTGTTGATGGTGACTGTGATGAAGATGACAGTGCTGTATTATGATGATTGTGATGATGGTGACTGTGATGAAGATGACAATGCTGTATTATGATGATGATTATGATGATTGTGTTGATGGTGACTGTGATAAAGATGGCAGTGCTGTATTATGATGATGATTGTGTTGATGGTGACTGTGATGAAGATGACAGTGCTGTATTATGATGATTGTGATGATGGTGACTGTGATGAAGATGACAGTGCTGTATTATGATGATGATTGTGTTGATGGTGACTGTGATGAAGATGACAGTGCTGTATTATGATGATGATTGTGTTGATGGTGACTGTGATGAAGATGACAGTGCTGTATTATGATGATGATTATGATGATTGTGATGATGGTGACTGTGATGAAGATGACAGTGCTGTATTATGATGATGGTGATTGTGATGAAGATGACAGTGCTGTATTATGATGATTATGATGATTGTGACGGTGGTGACTGTGATGAAGATGACAGTGCTGCTGGTAAGTTGATAATGATGATGATGATGATGATGGTTGTACATAATTTCTTCTATCATGTCAATCAGAATGGTGTGGCTGATGATAATTTGATGATGATGATGATGGTTGTGGTATTGACGAAGATGGTCATTGTGATGGTTGAACTTACTTAGATTTAAATATAGGGACCACTGATACTATGATGATGATTGTGATGAATGTGGTAATGAACATGATGATTGTGATGAAGATGGTACTGTAATAGTGATAGTGATTGTGATGGTGATGGTTGTGCTGATATGAAGATGGTAATGATGATGATTGTGATAAATATGGTAATGATGATGATTGTGATGAATGTGGTAATGATGATGATGATTGTGAATATGGTAATGATGATGATGATTGTGATGAAAACAGCACTGAAATAGTGATAGTAATTGTGATGGTGATGGTTGTGCTTATTTTCATGTATGGTGCAGGTCAGAGTGATGAATATGGTGATGATGATGATTGTGATGAATGTGGTAATGATGATGATGATGAATATGGTAATGAATATGATGATGATAATTGTGATGGTGATGGTCATGCTTATTTTTGTGTATGGTGCAGGTCAGAGTGATGAATATGGTAATGATGAAGATGGCACTGTAATAATGATAGTAATTGTGATGGTGATGGTTGTGTTTATTTTCTTGTGCAGGTCAGAGCAGTGGCGCCACACGGTCCGGCCGCGTCACCAAAACAATGAAAATCCAGCCCAAGGTGGTGACGACCAGCACAGTGGGCGGCCCGCTCTCCCCCCACACCAGCCCCCCACCGCTGCCACCGTCCACAGCACCGCACCTCATCAACATCATCAACAGCACCACATCGCCTCCAACCAAGCTTACTCTACCTAAGACTGGTCAGTAGAATGGCGTGGTGGCTTGATTGTGAATATCTTAGAGTATTATTGCATTTTTATTACACTCCTTTACTAGACTCCTTTATTTTGTTTATTATTGCATATTTATTACACACCCTATTTATTATTGCATTTTTATTACACACCTTTACTATACTCTTTTATTTTGTTTATTATTGCATATTTATTACACCCCTTATTTATTATTGCATTTTATTACACCTTTATTACACACTTTTATCATATTTATCGTTGCATATTTATTACTGCATATTGTAGTATTGATAGAAGATGAGAAGTGTGGAGGTCAAGGTAGGGTTGCAAGAGGCAAACCAAAACAGACCTGGAATGAGACCATGGAGTTGATCACAGGGATAAGGAACTGAATAGGGAGGCTGCCAGACATCAAGCAGTGTGGAAAGCCATCATTAGGTGACCAAGGTTGACGTATGCAAGCATGTTGGAACCTTTATAAACAATACAGTACTTCTATCTATCCATCTATTGCTAGACACCTTAATCGCATAAGGGGTGGCCACAAACAAATCATCTCCACGTCACCCTTTCCCCCACCATTTCGCTGCCCTTCCCCCAACTCACACCTCTCTCATATACCTCTCCACTCCAACCCTCCATCTCATCCTTGGCCTCCCCCTCCCTCTCCCACTTTCCACCATACTCACATACATTCTCCTTGTTTATCCTAATTCTGTTTTCTCTCTCCTCCCATCAGCTGTGACGCGTGGCCTAAGTAACAGCAACAATCCCAGGATTGTACAGGTGAAGACAGCCAGCCCTGCCCCTCCCACTGCCCCCACCATACCTTGCCCCGCCACACCCACACCCACCGCCACCATCATCACCACACAGGTAACTAAACAAATATTTTCCTTTTTTTCTTTCATCCTTTCATTTTCCCCTTTTATCATTCTTTTTTCTTTCTTTCACTCCTTTTATTTTCTCCTTTTCTTTCTTTCACTTCTTTCTTTCCTTTTGTCCTTGCTTTCTTTCTTTCTTTGGTGTAGATGTGGATGTGATAGGAAATGTTAGGAGAAACACACTGAGGTGGTTTGGCCATGTGGAGAGGATGTAGAGGGAGAGACTGACGAGGAGAGTGTATGTGAGTGAGGTGGAGAGAGTGGGGGAGGCCAAGGATGAGATGGAGGGTTGAAGTGGAGAGGCATATGAGAGGGGGGTGTGAGCTGGGAGCAGGGCAATGAAATGGCGGGGGACGGGGCGACATGGAGGCAGTTTGTTTGTGGCCACCCCTAACAGGATTAAAGCATCTGGCAATAGATAGATAGATTCATTGTTTATTGTTTTGTTTACAGTCGTTGCCGGGGCTGGGTGGGCAGACAACGATGGTGCAGCCGTCAACGCCGCTGGCACCCCTGGCACCGGCACTGGCACCAGGAATGAAGCACGGCATCCCAGACGTAAGTGGCACTGCACTGGTCCTGCCTGAGACCAAAACTGTGGGAGAGATTAAAACTGGGAGAGACAAAACCAGAATAGTGGGAGAGACTAAACTGCCAGTCAGGGTGTAAATTGGTCTGGAATCTGTAAGGCAGGCTGTTCAGAAGTGTTCATAAATGTTCTGGTTCTCCTTTTGCACAAGCTCTGTGAAGGTGAACTCTGTGTGGAACTTAAACTTTTCTCCGTAGAGCTTATTCCTTTCACCAGTTTTACCCATTTATCATTTATCGGTCACTTATAATGACCACTTATCATTTATCGGTCACTCTTAATGACCACTTATCATTTATCGATCACTTACAATGACCATTTATCATTTAATGGTTACTTATAATGACCACTTATCATTTATAGATCACTTACAACAACCATTTATCATTTATTTGTCACTTATAATAACCATTTATCATTAATCGGTCACATAATAACTGCTCTCCACCAACAGATGAAGGCATTTAAGAGGCAGCAGCGAATGATCAAGAACCGTGAGTCTGCCAGTCTGTCTCGCAAGAAGAAGAAGGAATATCTCAACACACTGGAGGCCAGCATTGCAGACCTACAGAACCAAAATACGAAGCTGAAGGAGGTGAGTTGGGCGTGGGTGTGGAAGAGAGAGTTGGGTGTGAGTTTGGAAGAAGAGTTTGGGATGGATGGGTTGGGTGTGGGTGTGGAAGAGGGGGTTGGGTGTGTACGTGGAAGAGAGAGTTGGTTGTTGGTGTGGTAGAGGGGATTGGGATGGGTGGGTTGGGTGTGGGTGTAGAAGAGGGTTTGGGATGGGAGGGTTAGGTGTTGGTGTGGAAGAGGGGTTTGGGATGGGTGGGTTTGGATGTGGAAGAAGGGGTTGGGATGGATGGGTTGGGTGTGGGTGTGGAAGAGAGGGATGGGTTTTGGTGTGGAAGAGAAGCTTGGGTGTGGGAAAAGAGTCAGCATTATTCCAGCACTTTATCTATTTATCTCTGTCATACACTCCCCCACAAGAAAACACTCAGCATTATTCCAACACTTTTTCTATTTTTTTTTGTCGCATATCTGTTTATCTGTGTCATATATACATTTATCTATGTCATCCGCTCACCCACAGGAAAACACTCGACTGCAGCAGCGGGTGTCGTCCCTGGAGCGAGAGTGTGCCACGCTGCGCCAGTCCCTCAGCCACGGACACTCCCGCAAGACCACCACTGCACTCTTCGCCCTCATCTTCCTCTTCTCCATCAACCTTGGACCCCTCACGTACGTCGTTGATTACTTGTTATTTGGTGATGGAGAGGGATATAATTGCCTGGCTTTCCTGTCTGATTATACAAACATCCTTAAATACCTTCCCAGTACCCTGAAAGGGGATAGTGGACTGCAGAAGGACATCCTCAGCCTGCAGCTCACAGGGTTCACATTCATTTGAGCCTGGAACTGTAATAAAAAGAAGGTTCCACTGTATTCCAAGTTGTGTTCTGTTTGCTAGTCATGTTGAAAGTGCATATGAAGGATTATTATGATTATTATTATTTTTTAAATAGAAGAATTAAAAGCAGTAAAGAAAAATTATTATCATTCTGACCTTTCATTCCCACCCAAGGATGGGGTGGAGTAGGATCTGAGAAACATGGAAAACTAAACTGTGACAGCAGAACCAGCAGTATCAAAGCCAGTAATTTGAGCCACACTGTCACCCACACATCTGTCAAGCCGTGGAATTCTGGCCCCACCTCAAGACCCAAACTCATGCTAAAAAAGAAGAATTTTGTGAGGTGGAGCTGGGATCGTAGGGACTTGAATAATTATATAGGCATTTCACTGGTAGTGTTTTTATTAGATCTCCCATTCTTTTACTTTCTCCATATTTCCCATTTTATCATACAATGAGTTGTTTTTAGGTTGAAATAAAAGAGTTACGGTGATGATGATGATAATGATGACAAGAGGAACTCATAAATCTCCCTCCTACCACCTAACTCTCAAGTCAGTATCTCAGTATCCATATGCTCCAAGTGGCCAAACCAGCTCAGGGTCCTCCACATAATACTTTGCAGTACTGTATATGTTTTAGTCGCAGTTTTTATCCATACATGATTCAGTCACTGACAGTTTTTATCCATACATTTTTGAGTGACTGTTTATATCCTACAGGAGTGTGTTGCTGAGCGGTGAATCCAAACTCTCATCGTTGAAGAAAATGGTGACCAGCCCCATCAGTCCCCCCTCTGGCTTCCCCCACCGCTCCCTCCTGTGGTCCTCACCCCCTGAGCTGTCCCCTGACTCCCCCTCCACTGCCCCTGACCCCTCCTCCTCATCCCCCACCCACCCACACCCCCTCAATGCCTCGCACACCTGTCCCATGTACTTCAACGCCACCGAGAGTCTCAGGTGAGTCGAGATGGTGTTGACGGATTAAAAACAAGTGTGAAAACGGAAGACTTTGGATATCTGTTATGTTTTTGTTTTTATCTTGAAGGGAACAGTCTTGCATGCAGCCTTGGGTTCCACCTTCCTTGCATAAATGAAAAACAAAAACATTATTATCCATACATCAAGTCATCATCCAGCCCATATTATAATTTTTATTATTGATATTATTATTATTATTTATTACCATTATTATTATTATTTGCCGACCCCAGACTGGAGACAGAGCTGCGAGACTGGTTCCAGCACAAGTTCCGGCCGTCCTCCAAGAAGCGTGATGGTGACCGCTACGACCCGCCCGCCCCGGCCAAGAAGGTGGGACGGGGCGGGCTCACCAGCAGTGCGCTGGCGGGGCTGGGCGGGGCCTGGAATGCCCTCGCCCCACCCCAGGCACCACCGCCCCGCCTGTACCGGTACTTCCACCCAGAGGTACTCCAGGTCGACCCAGCCCCAAGGTGAGGACGGGATTTTTTTTTAGTCGCTGTCATCATCATCATTGTCGTTATCATCATCATAATTGTCATTTTCATCATCCTCATCCTCATCGTCGTCGTCGTTGTTGGCATCATCATCGTCATCGTCATCATCACCATCACCATCATCATCATCGTTATCATCATCATCATCATCATCATCATCAGTCATCATGAAACTGACATTATTATTGCTATAGACCCTACAATTATTTTTTCACTAATGGGTATCCTGCATGTCCACCAGTGCCAGCGAGACAAGCGTAGCCACAACACTGCCGCACGTGTCGTCCTTCCTGGAGGCCATACACCGCCGTGATGACACCTACTACGTCGTGTCATTCTCCCCCGACCACCTTCTTGTTCCCGCCACTGCTCGGAACATCTCGGCCCGGCCACGCATGTCCCTCCTACTGCCCACGCCTCGACCGGTGAATGAGTCTGTGGCGGTGAGTGACCACGTGGCGCTGATGCAGATTGACTGTGAGGTGATGCACACAAAGATGATCCACGTGGCACAGGATGTGGTGCCGCCTCACCTGCGCCACGCTGTCAACACCACTGCACAACCACCATCATCACCGCCGCCGCCACCACACCGTGCCACTGCCCCCAGAGGCCGTGTGGAGAGGAAGGGGAAACATGGCAAGGCTCACCCCTCACTGAGTAAACCTGCACACAACAGTAAATAGGAGCAGTGGCTTTGTTAAACTGTACTAAATCAACCCAGCTCATGCTAACCTGATCTAACCTAACCTAACTTAACCCATCTTCAACCCAACCTAACAATCTAATCTCTACCATCCCATTCCATTCTCATCTAACCCAGTCCAACCCAACCCAATCCAATTTCAATGTAACCCAGCCTAATTTTGTTAGTAATAGGCATGATTGTAGAAATTACCATGTCATAAGGTAGCCCAACCCAACCCAACCCAACCTAATCTAACCCAGCCCAGCCCAACCCAACCTAGCCAAACCAAATCATGCCTATTCTAATGTAATCTAACTTAACCAAACCAGATGTATCTTAACTAATGTAACTTATCATGACCAAAAGCTAACATTTTAAAATCAGTGCAAGGTAAAATATGTGTATAGTAAAAAGTACTATGAAGGAGAAGGGAGCTTGTGTACTAAATGTGTGAAAATGTCATCATTTTTTTTGAAAAGGTAAGCTCTTTATCATCATCATCGTCATTGTTATCAGCATCATCATCATTATCATTTCATAGTCATCATCACCATCATCATCATTATTGTCATCATCATCAACATTGTCAGCATTATCATCATCATTGTCATTGTCATCACCATCTCCATCATCATCATCATCACTGTCACATCATCATCATATCATCATCACCATCATCATCATCGTTGCCTCAGTTTCCCAGTTGATAAAGATGTGGGTTGGTGCCAGAAATCATAGTAAGAAAAAATAATAAAATAAATAAAATAAAGTAGGAACCATGCTATATAAAATGGCCATATCCCATCCCTCATAAAACCTCTATTGAAATAACCAAGGAAGGATAGTTGGGATATACTGGCCTTATTTTGCCACTCAGGGAAATGCGACTGGTCACTCCCGTTAAATAAAATAATAAAGAGTTGGTGATGAGTAGCTGAGGCCCAGGTTTAGCTGTTATATCTATATATCTATCTATCTATAGCCAGACGCCATAACCCCGTAAGGGGTGGCCATTTAGTTAGGTGTTTAATGGGGAGGGGCACTAACCCTCTGCCAACCCGCTTGCTGACACGTGGGGAACACATATGGGTTGGTTATATGGTTACCACCCAGTGTTGTAAATGGTTTCCTGGCTTATAGAAAACCATTAGGCTTGTCACTCAGTGTAAAGCCACCTGAAAAGGAAAGAAGAGTAATAAAAAGTGACAGGATAGGTGAGAGAAATAGGAATAATGGGTTACCTTTTTTCCCTATGCAATTTCATATTCATCCTTTTTTTTTTCCCCTACATTTTCATAATCATCATCCCACTTTTTTTTTTTTATCACACATTTTCATAATAATCATCGTAGCTTATTATTATTATTATTATTATTATTATTTATCCTACAATTTCATCATACTCATCCTACCATGTTATTTATTTTTTTTTTTATCATACATTTTCATAATCATCCCACTTTTTTTCTGATATAATAATCACACTTGTTTCTTCTTCTTCTTTTTTTTTTTTTTTTTATTTGTGTGTATTTTTGTCTGGCCTAACAGTGCCATGACAATACCTGAAAAAATGACACGGCTGAAATAGCATCGTTTGGCGTGCTCCCGTCCTCTGGCATTTCTTTTGTTTTTTTAGATGATCTCATAAAAGGTCCATTCCAATTCCCACCAAATCTCACAGACACGGTACCGCAAGCCCTTGTTTTATAAGTCATATTAATTTACTTTCGTTTAATTCACTGATCGTAAAGTGCTGAAAAATGATGGCCACTACATCCTGAATCTGGGTGATGTTTTTGTGAGTGTGTGTGTGTGTGTGTGTGTGTGTGTGTGTGTGTGTGTGTGTGTGTGTGTGTGTGATTTCCAAGTACATATCTTAGAACTGAAGAACCTCAAACCCCCTCCCCCCAATTGTACACATTACAGATTAACTCAAGAGATAGTGAATGTGCCTAATGGAACTTAAGTGCGTTTGCATCACTAAGATAACATTCAAGAACTTAAGTGCGTTTCTTGTGCGTTGCTAAGATAACATTCAAGAACTTACGTGCGTTTCTTGTGCGTTGCTAAGATAAGATTCGAGGACTTAAGTGCGTTTCTTGTGCGTTGCTAAAATAACATTCAAGAACTTAAGTGCGTTTCTTGTGCGTTGCTAAAATAACATTCAAGAACTTAAGTGCGTTACTTGTGCATTGCTAAAATAACATTCAAGAACTTAAGTGCGTTTCTTGTGCATTGCTAAGATAACATTCAAGAACTTAAGTGCGTTTCTTGTGCGTTGCTAAGATAACTTTCAAGAACTTAAGTGCGTTTCTTGTGCTTTGCTAAGATAGGATTCAAACACACGTAAGATTGATTTCCTGTCGTATGGAAGAGGAAATAGGAAAAGTGTACGGTAGAACTTGGTGCATATTTTTTGCGTTGTTAGGAAATAGACTACAGATTCAGACAGACAGTTACGATTCATTTTTTTGCAGTTACGATAAAGACAGCAGATTCAGAAAAAGTTACGACTCATTTTTTGACGCTGTTACAATATAGACAGCAGATTCAGAACAGTTATGATTAATTTTTTTTGTGTTGTTATGATAAAGACTGCAGATTCAGACAGACAGTTACAATTAGTTTTTTTTGGAGTTACAATATAGACGGCAGATTCAGACAGACAGTTACGATTTATTTTTTTGCGCTGTTACGATATAGACATCAGATTCAGACAGTTATGATTCATTCCCTGTTATGTGGAAGAGGAAGTAAAGTAGTGATGATTCATGGAGGAACGTGAGGTGCATAGTTACGACTGAAGGAGGTGGAATCACACAGACAGGCTTAAAATGATTCCTCGTTGTATGGAAGAGGAAGTAGTTGTGCGCAGAGGAACACGGTGTGCGTAGTTACAATGATTACTTGTCGTATGAAAGAAGAAGTAGCGGTATAGAGGAACTTCATGCATAGTTACGATGACTCCTTGTCTTATGGAAGAGGAAATAATGGTGCGTAAGGGAACTTGTGGTGCGTAGTTGTGATGATTCCTTGTCGTATGGAAGAGGAAGTAGCGGTGTGTAGAGGAAGCTGTGGTGCTTAGTTACAAGTCAGATTCAGACAGATTTTCTTAAGCTAAATCCTTTGTCATACAGAAGAGGAAGTAATGGTGCATAGAGGAACTTGCGGTGCATAGTTATGACTCAGATTCAGACAGACAGGCTTACGATAAATCCTGTTCGTATGAAAGAAGAAACGGTAAAGATACAGAGCAGAAATTTGTGTGCATCTTATTGCTGTTATGATCCAGGAGTCAAAAAAAAAAAAAAAAAAAACTTAAGCTCCTGTTAATGCATTTATTTTTGCAGGAGAAACAAGAACTATGGGGAAAATCTGCTTCATTCCCTCCTTGTTTTCCTGATTTTAATTTTATGAATCTAGGATCGCGAAAATCCTAAACGTGGCCATGGAAAAATGACTTGGCACTATTTTTGACGTATCCTTTCTTTTTTAATATATTTTGTTGTGTTGTATCACTGAAAGAACAGATTTTATTTTCTTTTTTTGTGTACATATTTATTTATTTTTATTCCTAGGCTGTACTGTTCTGTAGGACTTGTTTAAGGCTGTGATTTTCATTGTGTTTGTGACATGAGCGAGCATTGTGTATCGATTTGCCGTTGTTTTAGGTTTTAGAGAATTTAAGTTTAGCGGCCGTTTTCTTAGGACTTAAATCGTGAAGCAGATGGCAAGCCCCTGGGTCTGTGGGCTAGTGGATGGAACGCCCCAGTCAGATTGATGGACTTGTATCAGTCTACCCTTATCTATAGCCAGATACCTTAATCCCATAAGGGGTGGCCACAAATAAATTGCCTCCATGTCGCCCTGTCCCATGCCATTTTGCTGCCCTTCCCCCAACTTTGGTTTAGTCCCATGGAGGTGACTGGGGATCTCTGAGTCCTGTAATGCCATCAGGGGAAGTAGTCTGGTCATCTATCCTTACCTGTACTTGACTTTGGTAGCGCAGTGGGGGTACAAGCTGTCGATCTATCTGTCTATAGCCTGATGCCCTAATCTCGCAAAGGGTGGCCACAGACAAAACGCCTCCAAGGCGCTGTGTCACCCACCATTTGACTGCCCACCCCTCAACTCACTCCCCCCTCCCTCATATACCTCTCAACTCTTCTGACTGTTGGCACTTTCTTGCGTGTTTTTATTGTTACAGTAATGGGATGCCTGTGGGTAGTAGATTTAATTAGCCTGCATCCCACAAAACATGGTGCAGTCAGCAGTGGTAGAGAGGCCAGATAGGTTGTGGCATTTTTGTGCTGGTCAGAAGTTGTGTAAATTATTGACTGCTTCCCCTTCGCAGTTTAAGGCGTAAGAATATGGCCGTGATACAAATGTTTCCTTGCCGCGGCAGGCAGTGTGTATATGCAAAGTGTGTGCATACCAAAGTTGGCAGAATTATGTACAATTTGTGTGCGTACCAGAGACGGTAGAATAATGTACAATTTGTGTGCATACCAGAGACAGTAGAATAATGTACAATTTGTGTGCATACCAGAGACAGTAGAATAATGTACAATTTGTGTGCATATGAATTAGCATATTTACTGTTTGTGTACATAGGAGTATTGGCAGTGTGTACAGAACTGTATGTACAATATGTATACATGCAAGAATTGTCTGAACATGTACAATTAGTGTGCATTTGGGACTGAAATGTGTGAACAGTGTACAGTACAGTAGTGCATTTTTATTTTGGTCTCCCATCTGTACAAGGTGATGTAGGAAGCTAAATAAAATAGTGGCAGTAGCAAAAATACAGTAGATAAGGTAAGACTGAATTCATAATGCATAGTGTATTATTTATAACCCCTTCAGTGTTATTGGGAAACTGAATATATATATGTAGAAGAATAATGTAAAAAATAAATAGGTAAATAAGTAAATAAAATAATGTCATACTGAAGGGTTTAAGCTAGGATATTAACACTTATAGCTCCTGAAACTCTCTCTCCCTCTCAGCTGTATATAAATGTTCGGCTGTAGGTGGGGTAAAAGCTAGAGTTGCCTTGCCCATGAGAAGGTTAATGGCTGTCTAACACACAGACTCATATAAATCAGTTTTTAAAAATTACAGAATGAGTTGGAACAGAATAAGAGTTTTTGCAACCATGATGGGGCCAGAAAATTGGAAGATTTTGAATCGGAAAAATTTGGGGCGAAAATAAAAATGTGCCGTATGACTGTCTACATACAAACAACAGTGTACAGTATGTTGGTGCACATGATTAATGTACCAAATAACCGAAGGTGCACACACTAATATGTATCTGTGTATGTACTTGACGTGCACACGGGACAAGGTGTGTAATGGTGGGTGTTGAGCGGATGATTTAACATAAAGAATATATTGTTGTTACTAGTCTAATATTATGGCAGAGTTGGAGTGAAGACTTTAGCCAGAAGTATATATATCTAGTTTATATATAGATTTCTTCTGTAATGCATTGGTTTCTATAGATTTCTTCTTTGATGCACTTCTGGTGTAAGCCTGGTGGTGTAGTGGTATTAGTTTGAATCTCCAAGAGCTTACTGGAGGTGTTTTTGTGTACATAATACCACCGGGAGTCTAGGCCGGTCACCTACCCCTAATTTGAGACTGACTATAGGACCCTACACCTCACAGGGGGTAACGTGGGATGCTGCATTTTCTCGTCTCATTCATTTTTTAATTTTCTTTCGTTTTCTTCTTTTTATCATTTCTACTTTCATTCTCTTCTTGCATTCTTTTTCATTCTCTTTCTTCTTTTTTCTTTCGTTCTTTCCTTTCTTTTTCTTGTTTTTCTACAGTAGGAGTGTCACTTGAGTGGCGTGTCGCGGTGGTGGGTGATTGTGTGTGTGTGTGTGTGTGTGTATGATCAGTATTGTTGTTGATGTTGTTATTGTTGTTGTATGGCACTGCTTGTGACATCTTCAGATACTTGGATCTTGAATTAGCCTCTTCAACCCGATAACATGTTTTACATCTTATTCTTGCTGTCCTCACATTTTTGTCAGTTTAAAGGAGCTCCTGGTGAAAGGGATGTTGAAGACTAACACACACACACACACACACACACACACACACACACACACACACACACACACACACACACACACACACACACACACACTCTCTCACACACACACACACACACACACACACACACACACACACACACACACACACACACACACACACACACACACACACACACACACACACACACACACACACACACACACACACACACACACACACACACACACACACACACACACACACACACACACACACACACACACACACACACACACACACACACACACACACACACACACACACACACACACACACACACACACACACACACACACACACACACACACACACACACACACACACACACACACACACACACACACACACACACACACACACACACACACACACACACACACACACACACACACACACACACACACACACACACACACACACACACACACACACACACACACACACACACACACACACACACACACACACACACACACACACACACACACACACACACACACACACACACACACACACACACACACACACACACACACACACACACACACACACACACACACACACACACACACACACACACACACACACACACACAGACACACACACACACACACACACACACACACACACACACACACACACACACACACACACACACACACGGAAGAGTATTGTTACACCTCTTGCACGAAGCACCATAAATGAAAGATTTGATAACACGCTCATGAGGAAATCCTCATATTGGCCTCCCTGTTTTCAAATCTTCCGTTCGTGGTGTCACTTTATTTCGTCCAAGAGGTGTAACGGTACTTTTTCGGGTGAGTGTACCTAAACCCCTTCATGTCAGAGGCCCATCTTGTCGGTTAAGGAAGCTCCCTAACACCTTTTCTTAAATGATTTATTTTTCTTTACACCATACTGTCCTATTGTGTGTTACTGTATATAAATTCTACAAACATCATCTACCTCTCTATAGCCAGATGCCATACACCTATAAGGGGTGGCCGTTTGTCTTTGAGTTAGTTGTGTTACTGGGAGGGGCACTAACCCTCTGCCAACCCACTGGCTGACATGTAGGGAACATGTATACTCTGCATAAATAATGCACAAAAGGATATCACCCAGCCATATCCAAAAATAAATTGCTAAATAAGAGATGCTAGGGAGTCTCCTAACCAAATGAAGCTCCCTAACACCTTTTCTTAAGCAATTTATTTTGTTTATCATACTGTCCTGTTGTGTGTTATATAAATTCTTCAAACCATCATACTCTACATAAACAACATGCAGAAGGACATCACCCAACCAGGTCCAAAAATAAACTGCTGAAGAAAAGGTGCCAGGGAGTCTTCTAAGTGACAAGAATATGAGAAAGTTAGGGGAATGTGAGGAAGAAAGTTATGAGAATGTGAGGAAGAAAGGTACGAGAATGTGAGAAAGAAAGTTAGAAGAATGTGAGAAAGGAAGTCGCTATATCAATCTCGGTAGCAAGAAAAAAATATGTTATCGTATTGAAGAGGATAAATTTATATATACTGGACTTTATTTCTAGTTTATCAAGATTAACTGAATTTTGGTAATGGTGCCAGCGTTAATTTAAAGTTTTGGTTTTTATAGAAAATAGTTTAATAGAAAGTAAGCAAAAAAAAAAAATCAATTATCCAGTGTCAAGAGAAGCAACGACTTTTTTGCACTTTTATAATTTTATTCCAAGGAAATAAAAGTGAAGATAGAATTGAATGTTGATTTTTCACTGTAATTTTGCCTCTCACACCACAACACATTTAAATTTGTATTTTGAATGGAATACAAGGCTTCTAAATATTTGTTCATGAGCTATTTATTTTTTGTTAGACCTTCACATTCTTTGGTTTGTCCTTAATACTTCTTCCTTATTGATTTATTTTTTTTTCACCTTCACATTCTCTTGTAAAGCCTCTTAATGCTTCTTCCTTATTGATTTATTTTTTGTTACACCTTCACCTTCTTTAGTATGTCATTAATCCTTCTTATTGATTTATTTTTTTCACCTTCACATTTTCTTGTTCTTAATACTTTTTTATTGATTTATTATTCTCTCATTCTTAATACTTCTCTTTTATTGATTTGTTTGTTACCTTCACATTGTCTTGTATATTCTTAATACTTCCGCCTTATTGATTTATCTTATATTACACTCACATTCTCTTGTTCTTAATGCCTCTTCTTTATTGATATATATTTTTTTTGTTATACCTTCACATTCTGTTGTATGTTCTTAATACTTCTTCCTTAGTGATTTATTTTTTGTTATACCTTCATATTCTGTTGTATGTTCTTAATGCTTCTTCTTTATTGATTTATATTCTGTTACACCTTCACAGTTTCCATCAGTAGCATACAAAACGATGTTTTAATGTGATGAATATCTTGCTGAGGAGGATGTGTTAAGTCTCCAAACCCACTTAGGTCTACAGTATTTACATCCAGGAAGCTCCCTAACACCTTTTCCTAAGCAATTTATTTTCTATATCACACCCTACTCCTCTTCTGTGTAACAATAAATTCTTCCAATACCACCATACCCTTCATAAATAATGTATAAAAGGATGTTGACCAGTCATATCCAAAAGTAAACAGCTAAGGATGGGGTGGTAGGGAGCTTCCTCAACCAACTAGAAGATAAGCCCCAGAATAACCCTTGTCTCACACCCTCCACTTGCACAACACAGCCTTAAAGTTAACCTCAATACACAATCTTGGGGAGCATGTGGCTGAAGTGGTCCCTTTTCTGCAGTTCTCTGGGTTCACATCAGACGAGCCTGCAGTCATGATAAAACTGAAATTTCATACAGTGGTATATGTTTGCTTAAGACATGAAGGTATCGGTATCAATTTATAGTTAAAACACCTTAATCCTGTAAAGGGTGGCCACAAACAAATCACCTCCATATCACCTTGTCCCCCATCATTTTGCAGCTTCCCTCTCATATACCTCTCTACTCCATCCCTCCATCTCATCCTCAATCTCCCTCCTCTCTCCATCTCATTCATGCTCTCCTAGATAGCCTCCAACCTCTTCACGTGGCCAAACCACCTCAGTATATTTCTCCAAATGCTTTCTGCTGTATGTATTTGTGCATTTAGTCTAACGTGATGAAGACCCTTATCGTCTTAAAGGTCTGTTGATGGCAGGTGTGGTTATACTGGAGGGTTGATTTAACTAGTAACCAAGAAGATCACATTTTGAAGGGGTATATGAAAGCTATTATTCTTGTATGAAAAGTTTATCTACCAAATATATTCTGACAATATAGTAAAATGAAAATACTGTACGTCATCAGACAATGATACAAGGACGTAAACTGACTGAAGGGTTAATGAAGGCTATATTAATTTCAGTTTGAGATGGTTTGGTCATGTGGATTGTGGAGAAAATGGAGAAGGAAATAGTGAGAGAGGTGGAGGGAGGAGTGGAGGGGGGAAACCAAAGAAGAGATGGAGGGATGAGATAGACTGATGGAGACAAAAGGCAGGGGATGTGCGAGCTGGGGAGTAGGCAGTTTAATTGGTGGACTGGCAAGTGATTCGTTTGTGGCCACCACCTCTCCTAAGCAGGGTAGTATGGGGTGCGGAAAAAAGGGAGGGGGGTTAAATACAAGATTTGAATTTCCCGCCCAGGAACAATCGGAGATGCCAAAAGCTTATAAAGTCGATAAACAGGCTGTCAAAAGGTGTTATGAAGTCGCCAAGCACAAAAATTAAATAATAAAGAAACAAACTGTGCCAAAGATTGATAGTCCATAAATGTCAATCACTGGGTAGAAATATATTGCTAAAGAAAACAAAAAACTGGCAACTCTGGAGGACGAAAACAAACCAGCAGGCACGGTGGTTGCATGTGGAGTGTGTGATCTTGCTTCAACTTTCTTGCCAGCCCAATATCTTCCAGCGGAGGAAATCTTTGACACTCATATTGAACGACATATGATTCAAGATTGTGTAGATGATTCGTGGATGGCATGTGTTGCAAGAGTGCAGAAGGGTGGCTGGCCCGGTGTTACGTCCTCTGCCATAATGGCCCGTCACTATGGTAGGTATCCCACACTCGTTTGATGTACGCGTAGATTATGTATATGATGCCAAACTTGGATGGCATGTTTTGTATAGTAATGACATGTTTTTACAGTGACTGACACTAGTAGCCAGCCTGATGGAAGCCTCAGTCAGCTAAGATAATTTTGTGCCTAACTCAACCCTTGTGTACACGATGTTAAATTGGACATTATCCAGTAGAGTGAATAACATCACGTTGTGATAACGGTCTTTAGTTTATATAACATCCTACGATGCGGCGTTTTGCCAGACTCTTTAACCCCTCCCCACCCCCTGCCTCCAGCTGTGGTAAAGACTAATGGGGGTTGAATATTTTGATTATTTTAGTTGCAGTGGACACTTTCTTGCATAATGGTTGAAATCTTTTGCCATCCATTGTTCATTACAGATTTATGCAATACAATTTTAATTTCTACTCTTTCATTCTTTTGGTTCCATTATCATGTATCATTAGTTATCTGGTGCATTTTAGTACAAGGTTAGCTTTGATAGGGCAGAAGCTGAAAAAAAAAAAAAAATTCGAGCCTGGCTTTTAACACTTTTATCAATAGACATCAGTTAGGATCATCTATCTATCCATCTATTGCCAGATGCCATAATCCCTTAAGGGGTAGCCACTTGACTTTGAGTTATTTGTTTTACGGGGAGGGGCACTAACCCTCCACCAACCCACTTGTTGACACGTAAGGAGCACATATGGTTTGGTTAAATGGTTACCACCCAGTGTTGTAAATGGTTTCTTGGTTTACAGGAAACCATTTGGCTTGTCACTCAATGTAAAGCCACCTGTAAAGGAAAGAAAAGCAATAAGAAGTGACAGGAAAGATGGGAGAACCTTGTACCCTTTCAAGCACTTCTCCATCTAAACTTCCATCCTTCCTTATCACATTACCCAAGTACTCAAACACACTCACATTTTCCATTTTCTCCTCATCCAGCCTCACTGTACATTCACTGACTTATACTTCTGTCGAAGATCATAGCTTTACTCTTCCCCACATTCACTTTTAGATTCCATTTTTTACACACTCTCCCAAACTCATCCACCAAGCCTTGCAGCTCCTCTTTGTCTTCACTTAACAATACAGTATCATCTGCAAACAACAGTACAGGGAGTTTCCAAACACTATCCTCTCTCACCAGGGCCACTCCAACATCCACTACCCTACCTTGTATCTCTTTTATAACCCCATCCATGTACAGATTGAACAGCCATGGAGACATGACACATCCCTGTTTCAACCCAACTTTCAAAGAGAAAAACTCACTCAGTTCACTATCCACACGCACTGCAGCCTTAGCCCCCTCATACATGCTCTTCACAGCATTCAACAACTTCCCATCTACTCCATACATTCTTAATACTTTCCACAACCTTTGTCTATCCACCCTGTCATATGCTTTCTCCAAATCCATGAAGGCCGCTTACAACTTCTTTCCCTTCTCTAGACACTTTTCCACTAAAGATCTAAGAATGAATATCTGATCCACACAACCTCTTCCCTTCCTAAAACCTCCCTGTTCTTTTCCAACGAATTCGTCTGTTATTTCCCTAACTCTGTGAGTAAGTATCCTACCGTATACTTTTCCTATTACACTAAGAAGACAAATGCCCCTATGATTACCACACACTTCTTTTTCCCCTTTTCCTTTGTACAAGGGAATAATTATACCGGACTTCCAATCCTCTGGGACTCTGCCTTCCTTCCATGCCAATCTGTACATCCTCCACATCCATTCTACTACTATCTCTCCCCCATGCTTCAGCATTTCACCGCACATTCCATCAATTCCTGGGGCATTCACCATTTTAACTTTCTTCATTGCTTCCACAATTTTCATCCTACTGATTTCTTCCTGTCTTCTCACATCCCTCCTTCTCCCAGCCATGCCTCAGCCACTTATACTTGCGTTACTTTCATTCTCTATGTTCAACGATTCTTTGAAGTGTTCTCTCCATCTGCTCACATTTTTTCCCATCTCCACTAGTAATCTACCATTTTTATCTTTCACTCCCTAGCTAACTTCTTTGGCACCCTGTCTAACTTTATCTCTTTCTAGAACATTTTCTTACATTCCCTCCATTTTACACTCAAGTTCCTTCCAAATTCCTTATCCGCTCTCTTCTTACGCTGTCTTACTAATCTTTTCACTTCTCTTTTCCTCGCTACATATAGCTGTCTCTTTCGTCTCTCAGCTTCTTCCACGCTCTTGTTTCTCATCCACTTACTATATGCTTTCTTCTTTTGTGCCACAGCCTCTCTCACCTCTTCAGTCCACCATGCTGTTCCCTGCGCCCCCTTTCATCATCTCTTCACCCCACACACCACCTCACATGCTGCACAGATTCCTTCTTTGAATATCTTGCACACACCTTCCACGTCCCCCATCTGTTCCAATCTGTATTTACCCAATCGCTCCTCCACTTCTCTCTCATATTCTGCCATTTTTCCATCCTCTTGTAACTTTTCTACCCTCCTTGTTTGTACTACTTCCTCCTGTCCTTCCCTTCTATTTCTTCGTTTTATTTGGACTTTAATTTTGACCACCACCATGTGGTGGTCCAAAAGTCCACTCCCCCAACCTCTATGTACTCTTGCATCCATTACACACCATCTTTTACTTTCATCCCCACACACATGATCAATCACTGCCTTCTGTTCATTCAGTTCACCATCCACCCTTCTCATCATTTGCCACGTATACTTGTAAATCATCTACCCTTGAATATGCTGAACCATGTAGCCTAGCCTCGGTACCCAACACCTCAAGGGGGGGGGGGTTAAGTATGGGATTGCCCTAAATTAACCCATTAAAAACGTTTAAGTTAAATAAAATTGTCTGGTTGTTTTTGTTGTGGCCCCAGGTTCAAATGATCCTGAAGCCGTTAACTGCAGGAAGATTTAAAATGCCCTTTTGCAGTCCACCATCCTCCCCTCGGGGCCTAGGAGGGTAGTGAGGAATGTGGGGAAGTTTTATAACTAGGCAAAGGAACCATCCACTTGTATCGGTGTCCCAGGTGAAGGCGTCCACGAAGATATATACATTAAGTCGAGAAGAGGAGGTTTAATAGGCAAATTATCCCGACTCACGACTATCAATTTATTACCTTGACATTTTTCGCTTTATTCCATCAATCTCCTGACGATTTAATTCAGTATGAGAGACTTTCGGATTGGGGGTTACATATAGCCTACTTTAACCCCTTCAGTTATTAGAGGGCTCTCCTAATCCCTTCAATGCCATTTTCTTATTAAATGACTTGAATGCCGCGCCATTGTTTTTGTACCCTTTGCAACTCTGGCTTGTTGGTAGTCACATGCGTTTCTTCATCGACTTCCCACACCCACCCCGTTTTAGTTTTATGTAAATTTTAAGATTTTCTGTATATCTTGTTATTAATTATGTAGTCAGCTTGTGCATATCATGAAATTTTAGTACATTTTGTCAAGTTTAGATTTCTTGGGGTTCCTTTGTGATCAAATTTAGCTACTTCTGCTAACATAGGGCAACTTGGGCAGGTGCATGGAGATTGGTTATATTACTGGCATTTTACCTCATTTTCCAAGTGGAAGCTGTAATATAACGATCTCCAATATTTTTAGTAGTTTCCTAGCGAGACGGTGGTTATAGTTACATTAGGCGTTTTTTGTAGCACCTCGGAAAGTCAAAAGGGTTTGGTTTTCCGCTGTTGGAGTTTACAGAACGCTAATCAATAGCACAGCCAGACGAACGAGCACTGTGAGCCCTGGAAGAACTGTCGTACATAGCCAGTCTGCAAGGAAATGAGATGACAACTTTTTCATAATGACATTTTATGCTCCTAAGATAAACGTAGGAGCATTACTTACAATTTTCGTTCAATTCCGAAGCAGAAATTAAGGCCAGTAGAAACCATTTACTCTTCTACTTTTTTCAAGTAAGCCCAACCTCGCGGTGGATTTGTAAACTTGTTTCAATGGCTGCAGTTCCTGCGGTAAGACGTATGATAAACTGGAAAATTTTGGGATCCAAGCACATTTCACGGTTTGGAAATGCATCTATATCCCTCAAAAAACACATAATATGAAAATACTTATGACTGACTGAGACGTTACTTAAGAATTTTGTAATTTTGTACTTTCATTGGAACGAAGCCAAAACCACAGTCAATTCATTGGACGCGTCGGCCATTTTGGAGCTGGAGGTGCGAGCTGGTGCGAGACGGAACATTTAAATTTGATTGATTTTAGTAATAAAGTACATTGTTAGAATTCCTTATTGTCATATAGTCATTAACATGATTATTTGTTATGCATTATAATATAAAAAATGAATAGTTATCTTCTGATATTGCGAATTAAACACCATGCTAAACTCCCTAACTGGCTACACTCCGCTACACAACACGCTGATTGGTAGTTTGGGTATGCACCACTGCAGAGGCAAACTCCTCGGTGAGGAGTTTGACTTTCCAACAGCGGAATTTCAAACCCCTTTGACTTTCCGAGGTGCTACAAAAAACGCCAATTGTAACATGTTGACTTTGTTGTCGAGCTTTGAGAGCAAGGTTAGCCATTTTGATTGGCAACTTTAGCATGCTGACGTCATCATTCAGCTTTGCGGTGGCTTGATAGTGTCTTTCCACCGGCTTTTCTTTTTATGAACACAATTTACACTTCGAGGATGGCTTCTCAACATGTTCTCGAGCTTGATCCTGCCTCTGCTTCACCCAGGGAAAAGACAGAGGTAAGTAAATAGGTGTGATATAATTTAATTACACATACATTAGGAAGTGTGAGGTTACAGGGATTTTGAATTTGAATTTTGCTTTGTAGACTGTGCCTGCGGAAATATTGTATTTCCTCTTTTGCTTCCATTTTACTTGGTTAATCAGCAGAAGTTTTGAGGTAACTAAGTAAAGGATTAAGCACATATAATAAGATTCTGGGTTATATGGAGTGTTCCCTACTGGCATTCATGGGAATGTGTTCAATATTCATTAGTTTTATATTTTTCTCCATTAATTTTATATTTTCCTTTCATTTTAAATCTTTTCTCCATTCATTTTAGATCTTCCCCTTTCATTTTAGATCTTTACCTTGCCATCTTAGACTTTTTCTCCATTTAGGTCATAATGGCCTCTGTTTTGTTCACAGGAAAGCAATAGGTGATTAATTAATGTGTTAAATCTTTCAGGTAATGTATTGTACGGTAATCTTTTAAAGTGGTAGGGATCAATGTCAGGGATTTAAATTTGTGCTTATTTTGAATTTCTTATGTTATCGTTTTTTGTGTTAACCAGGTTTAAAGATTGATGGTATGGTAAGAAATAATAGTGGCTGTTACTTTTATTTTTGCAGGGAACTATTTGTTGGCTTCTGGCCTTTGGTTCCTTCCTTGTAAAAAAGAATTTATTTTTATTTTATTTATTTTATTTTTTTACCAGTATAATGTACTGAACTTGTTGGGAAAACCAATACCCATAGGTTATATGGTAAATTTTTACAAGTTGTCAATACACCTGCCAGGTTGTGCAGTATATTTTTCTGGACCTAACCTAACCAGCTGCAGTGGAATGCTTACTTTAGCAAGGTAGCGTACTATGCGTTTATGGTGGTAATATCCCTGAACCGCATATTGGCAACTTGTAAAATAATACCGGTTATACCTCGTACTAATGAATAGATTTTATTTAACGTGTCACTGAAGTTGATTCAGGTTTTTTAACAAACAGCCCTAGTTAAAAAAAAAAAAAAAAAAAAAAAAAAAAAAAAAAAAATGGTTTGACAGTAATTGATTAAACATCCCACTGAAATTAATTCAGGTTTAACATGACAGCCTTGGTTTTTTATCAGTATAAAATTAAAACAGTTGACAATAATTGAAGCTATGTATTGCCAGGTGAACTCCACATTGTCCATGCATGCTCACCTATAAAGCTGGGCATTTTTAGGTTGGGTTAGGGATTGGTGGGAAATGTAAGTTTGAAGCAGCAGGAAGACTACCAATTCAGTTCATATGCCTCCAGTTTTTCAGAATTATTCTAGTTTGAGGATGGTAAAAGAACTTTTTCCACTGAATTTTTCAGTTATGACCTTCCCTAAGCCTTGCCCAAGATTTTCTGGTGTAATGCAAGGGACTTAAATGTAGACAAGTGTACCCCCCTTTATTTATTACACTGTTACAGGCATAAATGATATCTGATGACGATTACCTTGAGCGGCTTGAATTGTCAGGTACAGTTAGGCTAGGATAGGTTAGCTTGTTCCAGTGTCAGTGTTTCTGTTAGGGTGTCATGGATAGGTTATGTGAAGCAAGATTAGAATATATTTTACGTTTGGTTATCTTCCTTTGATGGGGGGGCGCGGTAGCACAATGGTAGCGCGCTGAGCTTGTGATCGGGAGGTCGCAAGTTCGAGCCTCGCCCGGGCTACTGTGCCGGGAGGGGTAGCTCCGTCCTGTAACCCCAGTGGGGCTATATGGCCTTGGTTGCCTAGCTCGGGGAATTCATTTCTCCATTTCTTCCTTTGATGCAAATTGTGGAAATCACCACATCGTGAACTGGTGGAGTATTAAAAGCACCTGGAACTCATGTTGTGAACAAGTCGCATCTGCAATTATGCTGAGGAATCAAACAAGAGTTGACACAGCGGGACATATGAAAAAAGAGGAAACAAATTTAACAAACTTTAATTTACCACCCCAGAAATCGGAAAAATATATCAGGAAGTGATTTGGTAAAATGCTCTTGTCACTTAAACTAAAGCATATGTATACCGGTTAATTACTGAAATTAACAAAATACAAAAGTTTGGACTGAAGCATGTTTTTGGTATATTAGGTTCAGTTTGGCTTAGTTTGTGTATAATTGGCAAGATTCTGTAGTTCTTTGGTGCAAAAAATTGACCATTCACATAAGGAATAGTTTGTGGCATTGCATTAAAAAGTAAATAAATAACTAAAATTCAGATGTTTGGATGTTGTGGGTGTCCTGTCTTAAGATGCCTGGTGGTGTAGGGGTAAAGCTCTTAGGTTGGAAAGGGCTTTGGCTGATGTGACAGTTTCAGTTCTAGGTGACCAAAAGTTTCATATCATGTAACAATTGAACCGTGGGTGTTGGTCTGTCCCCTGCCCTTAATATTATGGGGCCATATTCATGAAAGGTCTTAAGTCAGTCATGATATTCGTATCCACAGCAATCTTAGTCAAATTCAGGACATTCAAGTGTCCACAGCAGTTCACTATTCTCAGGTATAATTTTGTATTATATTTTACTTTTAACATTGTCAGCTCTGGTTGTGAAGTGTTTGGCAGCTACGTACTTGAGAATGAAAGTATAAATTAAAATTTGTACACAACGTGGTCTTAACCCTTTAACCGCGGGTGTCATTCCAGAATGACAGTGACAAAACTGGACCAAACCGCGGGTGTCATTCTGGAATGATCGTGAATATTTTGAACACCGCGCGTTTTCCCGGCGCGCAAATAGTCTCACGCAAGAGTAGCTGTCGAGTTCTTTCACGCCAGCCATCCCACACCTCCCTCCTCCAACCCCGAGGGGGCCCCCCCCCACCCCTGCCCTGACCCGCGTCAGTCAGTATCTGTCCAGCTCTGTGCGTGATAATGGCACTCCATCCCAACTCATCGTCGCTCGCTTCCTCCTCTACAATGATTAGTGCTAGTGTTCCCTCTACCTCTACACCGGTAAAGGAACTGCCGACGGCGAGGCAGAAGGGGTTGAGCACTCCTGAAATTAGAACTGAGCTGGACAAAACTGTAAGTACTACTCTTGATTGTGGCAGTGAAAGTGACACACTCACAGCAAGCAGTGATGATTTGGCAGTGATTGGTGGTGAACCATTTTCCATTGATAGTGACAGTGATGAAAGTGATCGTGTTGTTTCCCCATCACCACCCCCAACTTACTCTGGGAAAGGAAAGGCTCCTATGGGCAAATCTGGTATTGCACGTGGGAAGGGAGTGAAGCGCAGGCTCACGTCTCCCACACCAGGCCCTAGTACGCATTTCCCATCAATTTCCCGTTCCCCTAGCCCTATTGCCCTCACATCATCATCATCATCATCATCATCATCTGTCGTGCCCTCTCCTCAGTCTACATCATCTGAGGAGTACGAATTACCAAAGCCTGCAAAGCGAGGGAAGGCAGGCCGTGCAGGCAGGCCTAGAACAAAGGGGATGCGTGGCAGTTGGAGGGCAAAGCTGGGCGATAAGCGGGGTAGAAAGGGTCAAGTTTCACCACGCACCAGGTCAGAACCCCCCCCCCCCTGCCTGCCCCCCGCTCAGTTCCCTCACCCGCGCCACCCCCCCACTCACCGCCCCCGCACTCACCCCCCTCCCCGTTGCCTCCTGCCTCACCCATTGCCTCCACATCAGCTCCTTTTCACGGGGAAAGGAGTGGAATGCAACCTGCCCCTGCCACTGAACCACACACAGGGCAAGTGGATGCATTTGTTTGGTCTGACAGTGGAGATTTCCAGCCACACAATCCACCGTTTGATATGACAAATGCTGGAATACAGCCTGCCTTCTCATGCAACGCAGGTGATGAGTTTGTTGATTACTTCCTGGCCTTCCTTGATGAAATTATGCAGCATGTCAGCGATGAGACCAATAGGTATGCAGCTCAGTGTGCAGCAGAAGGGCTGGGACCTATTGGCTCACCAAAGCAAGTGTCGTGGTTGCCTGTCGGGATCAGAGAGCTGTATGTGTTTTTTGCACTAATGTTTCTGATGCCCCATATAAAGAGACATGAGTTGGAGGAGTACTGGCTCGTGGATGACATAACTACTATCCCTATATTCGGGAAGTATATGTCACGGGATCGGTTCCGACAGCTGCTAGGATACCTGCACTTCGCTGACAATGACAACCCGTCCCAAACTGACCCTTTGTGGAAAGTGAGGGATTTTCTCAACAAGATTAGGGATCGATTTATGCGATTTTTCAGGCCTATGCAGAAAGTCGTCATAGACGAGTCCCTGGTATTGTTCAGAGGACGTCTCAAATTCATGCAGTACATCCCCAGCAAACGCCACCGCTTTGGGATAAAGTTCTTTGTGCTGTGTGACTGTGAGATGGGGTATATCCTTGATTTTGTCATTTACTCGGCTAGCACAATGGATGTGAACAGGAAAGACCCCCTTGGCTTCTCTGGCTCCGTTGTAAAAGTGCTGATGGAGAGGTATTTTGGTGGTAATCATGTGCTGTACACAGACAATTATTACACAGCACCGAAACTCTCCAAATACCTTGCTGAACACGGCATTGGCACTGTTGGCACTGTACGGAGCTGTAGGAAAGAGTGGCCTAGTTTCCCCGAAGCATCATCATCATCCAGGGGAGATGTTCACCTGAAGAAGTCAGACAAGCTTCTTGCGATCAGGTGGCATGACAAGAAGGTCATGAATATGATCAGCACCATCCACAAGGGGGAATTGAAGAGAACTGGGAAGGTCAGCTACAGGACGGGAGAGCCAATCATGAAGCCTGATGCCGTCATTGATTATAATGTAAATATGAGACTTGTTGATAAGTCTAATATGATGATTGGCGAAATCGACTGTCTCAGGAGAAACACCCGATGGTACAGGAAGGCTTGCCAGCACATGCTCGATATGTGCATGCTCAACGCCTTCATTCTCTACAAGACACAAGTCGGGGGCATAAGGCAACCATCACTGAGACAGTTTTCGAAGACTGTCGTGCAGCAGCTACTTGCACGATTTGGTCAGGTGACGGCATTGATCCCGAGGCGACACTCTGACACACAACCTGACCGTCTTGAGTGCCGCAATTACATGAGCCGGCACCAGCTTGTGAAATTGCCTCCTACAGCAGGCGGCAGGTTGTCACAGGGCCGCTGCAGAGTATGTTCTACCACCACACGGAGGCCTATAGTAGCCGCAGCGAGAAATGAACGCTGTGGTGGGGCAGCCGGGATGACCGGGGATTCCCCCACTCTAGCCATATCTACATGTCACCGACCATCGGCCACCGCTGCAGCCCCGCTCCATGATCCTTACCCTGTGTCTCTGGCTTTCTCTTTCTCTCTCGGTTTCTATATAAACTGGTGTATTTCCGAAACTAATTATGAAATTATTATGACTTTTGTTCCACACCACCACTGAGGTAAAAATCAAGGAGAGTTTTCTGTATAAAGGTTTCCCCCCCCCTCCTAAATGTGGCATATGAGCGGGGGAGTGCGGCCTTGCCGATACCTCCGCCTGACCTATAATTATACACTCGCCAGAACTGACCTGCCCTCAGACAAGGGGGGGGAAACCTTTATACAGAAAACTCTCCTTGATTTTTACCTCAGTGGTGGTGTGGAACAAAAGTCATAATAATTTCATAATTAGTTTCGGAAATACAGCAGTTTATATAGAAACCGAGAGAGAAAGAGAAAGCCAGAGACACAGGGTAAGGATCATGGAGGGGGGCTGCAGCGGTGGCCGATGGTCGGTGACATCCTACCTCTATGGTCGGTGACATGAGGATATGGCTACAGTGGGGGAATCCCCGGATGACCGGCTGCCCCACCACAGCGTTCATTTCTCGCTGCGGCTACTATAGGACGAGAAAAATGAGCACACACCAGTGCCTTGAATGCCAAGTCGCTCTATGTGTAACTCCGTGCTTTGCCGAGTACCACTCTCTGAGTAAATACTGAAAGTGACAGTGATATATAGTGATGCGACAGTGACGTGCTTTGCCAATAATTGTATAATGGATATTGTAGTAATAAGGGATATTTTGCCTAGAAAAAAAAGGAAATATTGGCCAGTATAATAAGTGATATTGTAATAAGAGAATCTGCGGCACTTGTGGAATTCTGCGGCACTTATGTAATTCTGTGATGCGCCAGTGACGCAATATAGTAATAAGTGCATTGTAAATATAATGTACATTGCCCATATTATATGTAAAATAATATTAGAAGTTAGAAAGAATGAAAAGATTGCATGAAAAGTCAGTGAGCGGGTGCCGCCGCAGTGAAGTGAGGCGCAGCCGCAGGGAAGTGCCTTTTACCAACCTCAGTGAACACAGAGTGGGTGTTTATCGTATGTACAGTGTTCATATATGTTTATATTACTATTATGAGAGAGTGGTTGGCATTTGGTACTGGTGTGTGGGGCGTAAAATAGTTATTTCACACCCCTCACTTCTAACGGCTCTCCCCGTCCTGTGAAAGTCAACAAAGTCATGAAACCTACATCAGTGGAAAGCTGAAGGTTAGTACTTTCTAATGGTACCTTATTTTTTTCTCTAGCTTTATTCTGTGCAGAGTTATTAAGGTTTAAAGGTTTGTTTACATTTGTCTGAAACCCCTGCGGGAGAGGACAGTCAGACCAAAACAATACCCGCGGTTAAAGGGTTAAAAGCCCCCCACCCCCCACCCCCCCCCCACCCCGAGGAAGAAGGAACCAAAGGCCATGAGCCCGCAGTAACAGTTCCCTCAAAGAGAAAAACAAAATACAATAGAGAGCCAAATTCAAGATCCAATCATTTTGAGATGCCTGGACACACTGCGTTTGAAAGACTGGAGATCATAGGCAGCAGGAAATACAGACAGAGGGAGACACTTCCAGAGCTGACCTGTTGCATAAATGAAAGACTTGGAGTAACGGTTAACTCTTGAATCATTATGGCTCCGGGACTACGTGTACAGTATCCTTGCCTTGGTCCCAACACTCAGAGGGATAATACTGGGTTGGCTGGTATAGTTCAACCTTGACTTGGCCCGGATTTTTGTCCTTCTGCAACTTATTTCATGTTGATATATCAATTGCGGAAAAGATACTATGGCATTACATCCATTCCATATCATTTTTTTTTTTTTTTATTTTATTTTTTTTTTTTTATACCAGCACCATCTTCTGTTACTGTTACAGCTTAGCATGCAGGATGGAGAGTGGGCAGTGTTAGTCATCATCTGGACCTCCTTTCCCACCCTAGGGCAGGGTGAGGAGTAACAATGTCCAGACAGCCCAAGTTTGCCCAATCCAATGGGCCATGCTTCCATTCACTCATTATTCAAGACCCTGGAATCCTGGCTTTGTCTTAAACACCCCAAAACTTTCACCACATTCTGTAGCCTCACATAAATGTATCTGATGTTAGTATTTTATCATATTGCCTTACTTGTACTCCTAGATTGTAAATATTTGTAAATTGAATCCTTTCTCTTACATGATGGATTTTCTTTCAGGTTGAATACAGATGGCTGAATGTAGATTCAAAAGAGAAAGGGTGAAAGATGCAGAACAAGTGCCTCCACCTTCAAGAGTGGAAAGAGGAAGACTGTCCCTTTGAGTATAAGCCAGAGCAGATAAGTTGTGTTGAGTGGATAGGAGTAGAGGACAGGATGCATTGTGGCACTGACAACACTTCGTTATATTGCGGGTAAGAAATGTTGTTGTTTAACCTGTACCATGCTAGCGACGTAGATCTACAGTACGTCCCTTTCAGAAACACTGGTGATGTAGATTTATGTTCTACAGCATTGAGAAGTCATTGCAAGCAGCTGAAGTTAAATGGAAGATAATATCTTATCTCGCTAACTTCAGACACTTATATGCTACACGTACAACACTGATTTAGGAGGATGGGAGGCGAACGAGTCTTCACGGGCTCACAGCTGCCCTGCTTTGTTTGTAGCCTTGAAGATTTCAGAGGTAGAGTGGCACCAACTTTACTCAATTCAACCTACTTTCTGGCTTGGGGGATTAATTAGTGCCAGGGATCTTATATTGATGTGTAAAGCCAATTTAGTGGGGGGGAGAATCCAAAATCAGCCAGCATAGAGGGGTATCCCCCCCCCCCAGCACAGTGCTGGTTAATTTGTGGTTGTTTGCAAATCGTCAGTGTACTCCTTTTGGTGAAAGTAACATTTTCAGTTTACTCCAACTGCTGCTATGTGGCTAACTCAGTTTTGGAAAAGTATAGGTCTTTTGCCTTAACTTTTCCTGGATTTTTGTCCTGCAAGTTGTTTCACAGAACTCAGTTAGAGAAAAATGCCTGCTACTGTATTTCCTTTCCTGAACATTGTGACCAGCACCATATTAATGTTACAAGTGAGCATTCAAGATGGAGAGCTGTCAGTTTTAGATTATTAGTGATACTTTACCTCATCATCTTACTTGGTATGTCGTGATCATAAATACACTACTACCAAGTTGAGACCTGGCAGGATGTGGCTGCAAAAGAGGAAGTTTAAAAGGGATTCAGAACAAGCACCTCCACCTTCAGCATGGAAAGGTGGAGGCCAGAGCAGGAGACGAGGCGTGTGTAGTGGCTATGAATGCAGCATGTGTGACTTAGAAAGGGAATAGTAGCTTGAGGGCAGAATGCTTTGTGGCACCAGCAAGACTTCATTGTATTGCAGGTAAGATATTTCCTTGTTGCTTCACTCAGGTTCATTTGCAGCTAGTCAGTTTAGCTCTTTGATACAAGTGATTAATTTAAACACTATTCCTACTGGTATCTACTGTATGTCTTACCTCAGTTAAACATAAGCAGATATTTATTCATTTACAGCTTTTTTTATGTTGCTCAGTTGTAGAAAGATAATGTTATTGCTCCACATAGTTTCCAAAACATTCATGACTGACATATTACCTTGCTAACATGTTTTTGCACCTCTGCATTAAAAATGTAGATGTAATGCCACTCTTATGAGAGAGGCTGGTCGTTCTCAGGACCGACTTGCCTAACCCTGGGCTCCTACACTCCTCATGGGACAACATAGGATTGGATGATGGATGGATGTACACTTGTGCAAGTTTGCATTACAGAAATAATAGATCTCAAATAGTTATGCCATATGTGTGTACATGCATGTATTTGAGTGGAAAAAGATGCTGGAGGTTTATTTTTACTGAAATTCCATGGTAATTTACTGAAATATAGATTTCACAGTGCTATTATCTAAAAACAAATGTTTTAGGAAATTGTTACCTACCAACAGCCATACATATAGGTAAAGCTCATTAGTTAATAACATCTTGCAGTTGGTGTTCTGTAGTTAAGGGATATTTATGGTAGTTTCACTCTGAAATTGGTATCTCAGTGGTGTGTACTGTTCCTTCTAACACCATTGCTGTCTTTGAGAACATGTGCAAAGGTATTTATTTACTAGTTTCAGTCCATACAGAACTTTTCTCTACAGAACTTGTGAAGCCTTTAACATTTCCATGTACATGGTCATGTTTCCATCACCACAATCAACTTTTAACATGTGCGCACATACGATGTAATTGGGCTGGATTGTTATGTTGTATACTTTTTTCACTGCACTGCAAGTCAAAAAGTTAGGAAAAGATTTTGAAGCCACAGTTATGGTGAAATAATAATAAACTGAGTGTGTGTGTGTGTGTGTGTGTGTGTGTGTTTTTTTTTTTTTTTAAGATGAAGATGCACCCGACAGATTGGTAATTATTGGCTGAGTGCAACATTACTTCATAATCTAGCATTATTAAGTGACAACAAATATCCAAGGGGAAAGTTTGGGTTAATAAATATTTTTTGGACATTTTGCTTTCAGCCAGCCATCATCAACCTGGCAAGTGCATCTTTGCCTCAATGAAAATAAATATATATATATATATATGAGGAAAAACTTATTAATGACCAGACTCTTTACATTAGAGTCATCAGTGCCAAATAAGTAGCTGTCAGTTGTAGGTGCTAGAGTCTGCAGTCATTTAGCTAATTTTGGGAAATAATGACATTTCATAAATTATAGTATTCGAACTCTAGGTGTTTGAATTTTCGAGATTGCACTCTATGGCCATTTTACTGTAAATTGGCCTAAAATTTTCTTCTTCATATGGAATGCTGTATGTAAAAAAAGCATAACACTAGATCATGGTGCAAGTTACGAGAGCTGTGGAAAGGATGTAGAGCTGCTGAATCTTTTTCTGCAAAATGATAATCTAAGCAAAGTTAAGATGCAAAGGGTATAGATAACAGATGCAGTATTGTTGATCAGCCCTGGTCTATCCAGCCGAGCAAACCTGTCATCATCAGGGAAGCAACCACCTGTACAGGGTTGTTCTGTGCAGTGGACCAGTGTTCCTTTGTGGTTGATAATTGACTTAGAGCAACCAGGTCTGAGTTTTGGAGGTTTGGTTCCTGGATGGGTGCTGCATATGCATCTCTAACAGGGGCATCACATTACCCCTTATCTGGTTATATGGTTACCATCCAGCATTATAAGTGGCATCCTGGATTGCAGGAAAATGTTACTTTGTCACTAAGCTACCTGAAGCGGAGAGAGTAAAGTGACGGGAAAGAAAGGGAGAAGTAGGAAGAGAAGATGGCAGACAAACAGGATGGTAGTGGTGAAGAAGGTAACATTTGATGACTGCCCCCACCTACCAGCCAGATGCAGTATGTAAAATAGCCAAGGAAGATGTGCTAGGAGCCTTTGAAGCTATTATTGGTCATCTCCTGTAAATGAATCGCCCATTACATACTGATATTTTTCAGGATATGACAAGATACAGAAGAGAAGAAACTGAAGAAGGTTGAAATAAGTTGAACACAGTGAAGAAGAGTGAAACGTCTCGATGTAGCTGCCATCAGCGGTGTACCGGTCATTCTCCAAGGTAAGGTGGACTTTGTAATTTTAACTTTAAATGACACATTGCTTTAAAAAGTCATGTTGCCTCAGGTTTAAGTTCATTTATGGGCGAAAAATATTCCATCCATCTTCCATGCCTTTCATATCTCCATACCCAGTGCTGGATTGACAAAAGTTTAAGTCAAATGACCATACTTGTAAGAAATTTTGTAGGTGAAAAATAGTGTGAAATTTAAGTCACCATCATTCCCTCAGTGAACTTTTTCTCAAGGTTCTTGGCTGGAAGAATACTCATTGCTTTGATATACCCACATCGGTTTATTACCATGGAAAGACTGAGTTCTTTAGTTTAATAAAATTCCTATATACAGCAAGCTCACCTTGAACGTGTTCCAACCGTGGCACGAAACCGCGTAAGTTTTAACTACTTATTTTGCTCCCTAGACCCCCTTAATGTGGTGTTTTGTTGTTATCTGCCATTGGTAATCAATATGAAGCACTTTAAGTGGTTAGAAGGTTTATTTAATGTTGTAACTTACAAATACAGTACTGCACAGCAAAACTTCAACACACAAATACGTAAACACAAGGTAGCATTCCGACACTGATTGGTTTCGGGACAATTCGCCGTTCACAACAATAGCAAGCAATTTGCTGTCATTAATGAAGACAGCTATGGGTGACACTAGAATATAATTCAAAGGCGACTGCAGCGAGGAAAAAACAAGTTAATTATTGACTAAATTGGAACTAATTAATAGTATTCAAAGCCTATGCTGTTGAACAAAGACTTTGATGAATCTCCTTGAAATGTAGTTATTAAGATATTAAGTATATTTATAGAATGATGGGGAATCATCCAGGGTGCGAATTGTCCTGACATGGAATTGTCTTGGAACCCACCAATCATGGGTAATCATCAGGTTAACTGGTTACAAGGCTTTATTTAAGTGCTTTAACTTACAAATACATACCAGAACAGTAAATATTTAACTCACAAATACAGTACTGTGGAAAAGCAGTATGGTAAATCTTTAACGAACAAATAAAAAAGGCAATATTCCGACGTTTATCAGGTAAACTGGGTATAAGACTTTATTTCTTGCTTTAACATTGTTTGATAGTACTTCAACTTGCACATAAACTTACCAGAACAGTAATGTAATATTTAACTTACAAATATAGTACTGTGGAAAAGCAGTACAGCATATCACTTGATCAAAACAAACTGTGCACGCTGCGCTGATGTTCGAGGGTTTGGTCTTTTAAAGGCCTCTCTTGCATAAATTTATAGTTTTCATAATCGTTCTTTAATCTTACGTCGTCTTGTACGTATCCCAGCACTTACTGCATATAATAGCGAGCGCGTTCGGGGTGAGCTTACTGTAGTATTGAGATTCAGTGGGAACAGCTCCCAACTGTTGCTGGGACCTGGGTGCAAAGTTAAAAATGCAATAGTGTAATAATTGTGGTTCTTAAGCTGGACTTTCTTTACTGCTGGGTGAATGTCCTGCCTGGGTGATAATTGTAAGTTTAGTGACAGCATTAATATTAAATAAAATGGTGAAACTAGTGTAGACTTCATACAAGTTCTGCAGTCGGTTAAGTTTTTCAACCCTTGTTAAATTTTTTTAGAGCATTGTCAGATATTTGCATTTTCAGTGGGTTTAGGTTAAACCTGTGACAATTGGACTCAAGTATTTTTATAATCTTTGAAGCAAGATGTGTGTGTGTGTTTGTGTTTTATATATAATCTTGTCTTGTGGTAGGTGGGGGTGCTCACCATCCACTCACTTGATGTAGTGCTGCTCTTGGGTTTCTGCCCTTTCCTCTCCTCCATCCTTCTTTCTTTCCATCCTCTTCAGTCTTTCTTTCCTCTTCATTGTCCCTGTGGTTGACTCAGCACTGAGTGACAAGCCAAATGGTTTCCTGTACACCAGGAAACCATTTACTACACTGGATGGTAACCATATAACCAGATTTTGGTGCCTGGTGGTTTAGCGAGTAATTTAGGTGCTCCAGTCGGATTAAGGTAGTGCAGGTTTATATCCAAGGGGTGTTTGGGGTTTATTACTCACATAATTCCACTCAGGGATGAGTGAGGCTGGTCACTCATCTTAATTTTCAGGGCCAACTTGCCTAGCCCCAGGCTCCTACGCTCTTCATGGGGCAAAGTAGGATTGGATGATGATGGTATATGAAATATATATATATACAATTATATAATCATACAATTATCTGTTGCCAGATGCCACAATCCCATAAGGGGTGGTCATTTGACTTTGAGTTATTTGTTTTATGGGGAGGGGCACTAATCCTCCACCAACCCACTTGTTGACACGTAGGGAGCACATATGGTTTGGTTATATGGTTACCACCCAGCATTGTAAATGGTTTCTTGGCTTACAGGAAACCATTTATATATTATATACATGTGTGTGTGTGTAATTATATAACTATATATAGAACTATCTATCTGTATATATAATGTTATTTATAGTGCTGAATAAGTTAATTTAACTCAGAGAGGGTTATGAAGACTTACCTATTAATTGGTAAAGAAAATAGTGAAGTTATGCATGGTACTTTGTTGCTGTATACTTGACTCTTATAGGATGGGTAGTTGTGGAAGGTGAATGAAATGGAACATGGCAAATGTTTAATTTTTATTGTACTGAAAGGGTTGTTCATTGAAAGAATAGTCTTAAAAGGTGAAAGTTTGTTCATCCCAGCAATCAGTGGATAGGGATCAGATGGAAAACTTTAGGCCAGAAAGCCATTCCCCAGGTGAGTCAAATTGTTTGATGGTAGTACAGATTTCACGTCCTGATATGGTTGATGACATTTCAGCTTGGTCTGTTCCTTCACCAAGCATTTTTTCAAAGGTATTTTATTGCCATATGTTCTCCCAGAAATCTTTGGTCGGGGGTTGACATCAGAACTAACCAGCGATGAAGCTTTTGCCAAATATTGAATGCTTTAAGTAACCTTCACTTTTTATTAGTCTCGTATGCAAATTTGGTTAAGGGGAGTCTGATCACTTGGGAGGTTACATAATACCCTTAACCATTGTATTAATAGATACTTCTAAACTTACATAGAATAGTTGGGTGATGGCATTCTTATTGTTAGTGGTAATTTATGTAGAGCATTTGGACTAGTGTAACTTTAACCTTACAACAGGGTACAAGTTGTTTCTCAAGTCTAGTCTAGATGTCATTAGCACAATTCTTGCAGGTATGGTGTCAACACGCACTGAGCTGGTGGGAGAAGGGAACTTCTTCTGGATGCCATTGAGACCCTGAGAGAAGTTGCTGCAATTTTCAAGGCACTCCAAGGACGCCCCAGACTCAACAATTACCCTGAAGGGGTCCCTTGTGATGTAACTATCACCCTGAAGAGGGCCTGCAAAATGTGACCATCATCATGAAGACCCTATAAGATGTGGCTGCTACCCTGAAAAGGCCCCACGACTGTGCTGCCATCTTCTCAAGAGGCCCCACAAGACTTGTCATCCCCTTGGGAGGCCCCACAAGACTGCTGGTATCCCCTTGGGAGGCCCCACAAGAGTGCCATCCCCTGAAGATACCCCACAAGACTGCTGTCGTCCCCTTGGGAGGCCCCACAAGACTGCTGTCATCCCCTTGGGAGGCCCCTCAAGACTACCATCTCCTAAGGAAGCCCCACAAGACTGCCTTCCCCTCAAGAGGCCCCACAAGACTGCCTTCCTCTCAAGAGGTCCCAAAAGACTGCCTTCCCCTCAAGAGGCCCCACAAGACTGCCATCCCCTGAAGAAGCCCCATAAGCTGCTATTATCCCCTGAAGAGGCCCCACAAAACTACTATCATCCCCTAAAGAGCCTCCACAAGACTATCGTTCTTTCAGGAGGCCCTGCAAGACTACCACCCCTCAAGAGGCCCACACAAGACTACCATCCTCTCAAGTGGCCCCACAAGACTGTTGTCATCCCCTTGAGAGGCCTCACGACTCTGCTGCTATCTTCTCAAGAGGCCCACACAAGACTGCCATCCCCTGAAGAGGCCCCACAAGACTGCTTTCTCCTCAGGAGACCCCACAAGGCTGGTGTCATCCCCTTGAGAGATCCCACGACTCTGCTGCCATCCCCTGAAGAGGCCCACACAAGACTACCATCCCCTGAAGAGGCCCACACAAGACTACCATCCCCTGAAGAGGCCCACACAAGACTACCATCCCCTGAAGAGGCCCACACAAGACTACCATCCCCTGAAGAGGCCCACACAAGACTACCATCCCCTGAAGAGGCCCACACAAGACTACCATCCCCTGAAGAGGCCCACACAAGACTACCATTCTCTCATGAGGCCCAGCAAGACTACCATCCCCTCAAGAGGCCCCACAAGACTGCCCTCTCCTCAGGAGACCCCACAAGACTTGTCATCCCCTTCAGAGACCCCATGACTCTGCTGCAATCTTCTGAAGAGGCCCCATAAGACTACCATTCTCTCATGAGGCCCTGCAAGACTACCATCCCCTCAAAAGACCCACACAAGAATGCTGTTATCCCCTTGAGAGGCCCCATGACTCTGCTGCCATCCCCTCAAGAGGCCCAGGTCACCCAAGACTGCCACCAACCTATCCCAGAGGCTCAGATGCTGCCCCCCATCCCACCAAAGGTGGGCCAGGACACTTTGTGCTGGCACCCAGGCCACATGAGGTGCTGCTGCCATCCCACTGAAAGGACCCATGCCCCTTGCCTGCCATCCCCTTGAGACCCCAGAAAGTGCTGCCACCCTACCCTAATTATTGCCCTCAAGATGCCTGAAGAAGTAGACATGTCTTGTGATAATCAAAGTGAATAAATGTCATGAACAGAAGTGTTTTTGTATCTATACCCTTCTTGTAAAAACAATGTTCAAACCCTACATAAGTGTTGTATGAATGATAAAGATCACTACAGTACAAGACCTATAACTAATACACCTGGCAGTAAGATACTGAAAAGTATAAGCAAAACAGAGCAGAGAACATTGACTGCAAGCGTTAAGACCACCTATATACTGTAATCACTGTGAAACCTAGGAAGAATTTTATACCAATACTGAAGGTAGCAACAAAGCTAAAAGAAAACTAATGAAATTATGCCATTTTGGTGTTTGTCACTCCAACCACTATGAATACAACCTCTTAACTACAATCTTTCTATTCTTGCTACTTCCAGATGACGTTAGTTAGCATATAAAAGACCTCGTGCTGAGTTAACCTAATCCCTCCAGCATAAGTCTCTACTACACTAAATAATGTCATCTGTAGATAGCAATAATCAGTGAAAGACATCAATGCGGTGAAGGGGTTGTGTTCACAGCAGCTCTGGTGAAAAACACCAAAATGACATTACACAAGTTGTTTCACCTACTGTCTAACTGCTATTAACCTCTTCAGTATGGTTACTTTATTTTATTCTTGCTACCACCATTTATTTTAGTTATGGAGAACCCTTAACTTAGCAGGTTGAAGACTAAATAAAACAGCATGAAAGTAGCAAGAGCAAAAAGTGTCACTGGACTGAAGGTGCTGAAATGTATTCATAAATGGGACGGCAAGCTCTGGCTATACTGCTTTTACAATTACTCTGAAGCATGTGACAACCTAGGATGCTGCTGCTGAATATACGATCATTCAGAAGCCCCACAAGAAAACTGCTATCACCATTTGCTATATGTTAATTTCCTACTCATGCAAAGAAAACCTCAACATAATGAAATATATGTTAATTTCTGAAGCAGATAATGGAAATCTTGACTACTGTTAATTATATCTTACTGTAATCTATAAAAATCTCAACTACTTGAATATATTACTATAATTTATGAAAATCTACTGTTAAGTGGTAATTTCTTAATCTCGTAATGAGCCTCAACCACTGCTGATAAATATACACTGATTTCTGAAGCACATGAACAAATTTCCACTGGTGCTAACACCTAATGTGGGATGCAGGTTGACAGAATCTAACACCCACACGTATTCCAACACTGTTCATTAATTATACAGGGCTTGCCTTCCCCTCTACGATTATATTTCAACTCCACCAATTCAATGTTTAGTATTATCCTTACTATTTCCAGATGATTTCATCAATTTGGGGGAGAAATCAGGTTATCAAGAGGTTAATGGAGACTAACTCCATTACTAAAAAATGTTTCAAAGTTCACAAAATCATCTGGAGGCAGCAAGAATAAAATACAGTTGATTCTCTACTTATGAATGTAACTGCATTCAATAGTTAGTCTGTAACTCTAAAAATAAAGTCTGAAATGAGCTACACTGGAATCAGGACGTGGTCTGACTCAAAAAACCTGGGTTGAAATAAATTTAACTGTGATCAAGAGTTGGCCTGTTGCCCAAATTATTAGGGTTGACGTGAACCTAATTGTAATCACAAAATAAAGCCCAAAATGAACTTAATTGTGATGAAGAGTTGGTCTGTTAATCCAAAAATGAAAGCCTTACTCAAAAAGTCAAAGTTGAAATTTACTAATACTGTATGTGAGGCCAAGTATTTACAAATTTATCTTAAAAATTGATGAACACAAGTAGAAACTACGACTAAATTTAATCATCAGTATCACATTAATGACTAAGTACTCTATGCAGTATTTTGTAGTATTACTGATACCTAAACAGTAGTGTATTTGTAGATATCACAGGAAGATATTAATGTGCCTCAAAAAAGTTCATATTTCACTAAAGGTTCGTATCACTGGGAGTTCATAAGCAGGGTAGCAACTGTGGTAAAAATTTCACCATAATAAATATGAAGAGGTTAAGAAAATTGCCTTACATCATATAAAATTTGAGAATATAGCCCTACATCACATAAAAGTTAAAAATATAGCCCTACATATCCCTATACAGGTTAATGTTGCCCTACATCATATGAAAGATAAGAATACTGCCCTACATATCCCTATAATGGATAATATTGCCATACATCCCTGGTGTAACTCCCAATCAGTTAGGCTATAACTGACTTCAATATATTCTGGGTTTAAAGGATGCTGCTTCTCTAAAACAAATATACTGCCACATAGCCATTCCTCATTATAAGTCCCATATATGTTTCAAATCACAACTTTCACTATACATTGTGGGAAACTGGCAAATCAACTTTATAATGGTACTCATGAAATTTAATAGGGCCATCTTTTTTTAATTTAACAGGAAATGAACCCCCCCCCCAAAAAAAAAAAAATAAATAAATAAAATAAATAAATAAATGAAATAATAAACCATCATCATGTAATCCTGTGTTGCCCCATCATGAGCATAGGAGCCTGGGGTTAGGCAGGTTGGTCCTGACATTTAAGATGAGTGACCAGCCTCACTCATACCTCAGTGGCATTACATGAGCAATAAACCCCAACCACCCCTTGGATATCAACAATACTAGTAATAATAGTATGACTAGAACTTACAGTAAAACAAACAGGGAAACCTGGCAAATATTTTAAATGGATACAAATGGGATTTCTTTGAGGCAATGTTTCTTGAAGTGGATCCAAAAAAATTATCTATCCATTATCCAATCCCATATAATAATAATAATAACAATAATAAACGCTGCTCATGACTTGAATTTACTGTCATATAATCAGGGAAAACTGGCAAGTCAGATTTATGTAGATACTAATGGACCTGTATGAGGTAACCATCCCCAAATTTATTTTAAACTTAATAGAATTGCAAAATATAACACAAAAGCAAAATAACCAAAAGGGTAGTTACATCTGTGACTTGATATAAACATGGGAAATGTAAAACCCGTTATCAATGGCAATGGAGCTTAACAGACAATTTTTCCGATCTTTACGTGGGAAAATGGACAGTGATGATGATATTCTCTATTTATTGTCTATTTCTTTGTTGCTGTGGACTTTATATAGTAAAATAGCAGACTTACTTGAAGGAATGTCTGTATATTGTTGTTATTTTATTTATTACTTATTGTGGGCTTCATTAAAAAAAAAAAAAAAAAAAAAAAAAAAAAAAAAAAAATGTGGGACTTATCTGAAGGAAATGTCTGTATACTATTCCTTATTAGTTTATTATTTGCTGCAGGCTAAATTTTTTAATATTTATTACAAGCAGTGATTACTACTATTTCCCATGAGTTTTATACAGTAAATAATAATAATAATAATGTTACAGGAATTTCTGTGTACTATACTACTACCACAACTGATTGGGAATTCAGTCAGCCTTCAGCTAAATAATAATAATGATAAAATAATACGAGGCCAATAATAGTAGTAATAATGAAATAAAACTGACACCATAAACCCCTTGAATCCAATGACCCATTTTATATTTATTCTTGCTACCTCCACAAGCCTTTATTGAGCTTAGGATAGACTTTTCAAACCCAGGCAAGTTAGACCCATAGTTGCTTCAGTGAGACTGCCAAAATTAATTATACACTAGACAAGTTTGATTCATAAAGGTTTTGGTGAAACACAGTCAGAATATATGGGTACTTTTTGCATGACCCAAATCTGATATGAAATTAGTAAAAATAATAATAATAATAACAATAATAATAAACACAGCCATTGTCAACCCCATCCACATGAGGCCCATCCCATTTGTTTAATTTCATCTATAAAGGCTCCTACATGCTTGCATGCATTGGCCTTGGTCACCTGATTTATAGCAGCCTCTCAATCTCCATGCTGCTCAATCTCTGGCAGCCTTTCTATCTCCATGCTACTTGATCTCTAGCAGCCTCTCTATCTCCACACTGCTCTATCTCTAGCAGCCTCTCTATCTCCACACCGCTCAATCTCCAGCAGCCTTTCTAATCAGTCTCTTATCCCCCTGAGGTCACACTATAAACTCATCCCAAATCTTTTTCAGTCTGCCTCCTGCAATTACACCCTCAATGTTCACCTCATCCCATGCTGAGTAAATTTGTTTCAAGGCAGCAAGAATAAAAATAAGTAAAATATCATTGGAATAAAGGTTAAAATAAGTATCATTGGAATAAAGGTTAAAATAAGTATAATATCATTGGAATAAAGGTTAATAAAGTGCCACACAAGTCATTTACTATACACATACTGATTAATCTAGCAACTTAAATTCACTGGCATTAATCTAGCAACTTAAATTTACTGGTATTGCAACTTAAAATCACTGGTATTAATCTAGCAACTTAAAATCACTGGTATTAATCTAGCAACTTAAAATCACTGGTATTAATCTTGCAACTTAAAATCACTGGTAATATTCTTGCAACTTAAAATCACTGGTATTGATCTAGCAACTTAAAATCACTGGCATTCATCTAGCAACTTAAAATCACCTGCTCCCAGCTCACACCCCTCCCTCATATACCTCTCCACTCCATCCCTCCATCTCAATCTTGGCCTCCCCTTCCCTCCACCTCACTCACAAAGCCTACACTCTCCTCATCAGTCAAACAGTGAATACAGACAACAGTTGCCAGTTTGGGTGTGGAGCTTTTGGTAGTTGTTTTTTATGCAAGTGGGAGCAAACAGTATTACAAGAAAGTCTGAAGTGACCCAGTTGACTGACCCATACTGACATTGAAATAATACAGCCTGTGTGCCACATGTAACAAAACATTAACAAGACTTAACTGATTTTGTCACCAGCTGCCAGGCATCAAGACGGCGCACAGCAGGAGGAGGCAGAACAGGAAGGGGATGATTCTGGATGTCAAGATCCTCTTCAGCAGTGTGTTCATCTCCAAGGGCAGGACCAACAACTCAAAGTGTGAAGTACTATGCAGTATACATTATCACAGTAAAATAAACCCTTCAATTCTAACCTCCTTCACTAAGCCATTTTGCCACTGATAAAGCCCTCCTAGTTCACTGGGTCCTACCTTACCCAGTTTTCTGGTGGTGCCTGTTAGAGACATATGGGCCCTGGTGCTAATAAGGACTCCCGACACTACGGTGAAGATATCTTTTTCATGAAGTTGATTCAATGACAGTGCATTTTTTACTAGGAAACTTAGGGAAACATATTTCATCCTGATTTCTTCACTTTAGGATGTCTTAAGATGTCACCAAGCATCTAAGTGTCACCAAACTTCCACATAACACTGGCAAGTGCTTCCTAAGATGTCACCAAACATCTAAGAAATAAAGTACCTTTAGATGTCACCATTATATTTAATGGCACCACTATATTCAGATGTCACCAAACACTGTACATCACATAGAATAAAAAATGTTACCATACCTCTAAATACTGTACGGTCACCAAACCTCTAAATACCATCACATATGTCACCAAACACCTGTCTACCATTACTAATCACCTCTGTGTCACCAAGCATTTATTTTAATGCCACCATTTTTAATGCCAATAACCACGCATTACTGGACAATCTTTATCAAAAAATTGCAGCTTTTAGCTCGAGTGATCATCCCTGCACTTTGCCCTTGCCCTTATACGCGGTTCTGGAGAAGGTCGCCTTCATGTGCTGGCGCTGATATAAGTGGGTGCTTCGACTGCCCAGGCACACACACATCCGTCGATTCTACTTATCTCCCTAACAAGAGTTGAGGGCTGCAGGAAAATGTCAGGCTGCACACCACAAGGTTCATTTATCATGAACCTGGAGCCACAGCAACAATATATAGATGATCACTCTACCCAGGTCCACCACGAGGAGGTAAGCTGCACGGACCCACACCATGCCCGTCCCAACCACCCTTCTATTGGACATGCTGCCATCACCATCATTGCATAGGCCTTGCAGTTTTACATGTTAGTCTGTCTGTTGATTGATGGCAGCAGACGTCTGACTTTAGGAGAAACGTTTCAAACTGGAGGCATTAAATATGGCCTTCAATTTCTTCTTGATTGCCTTGGTCTTGATCTTCTTTACAACACACCAAGAATAGGAACTGGTGTGTGTGAGGAGAAAACACACCAACAGGAACTGGTGTGTGTGAGAAGCAGAAAACACACCAACAGGAACTGGTGTGTGTGAGAAGCAGAAAACACACCAACAGGAACTGGTGTGTGTGAGAAGCAGAAAACACACCAACAGGAACTGGTGTGTGTGACAAGAGAAAACACACCAACAGGAACTGGTGTGTGTGAGAAGCAGAAAACACACCAACAGGAACTGGTGTGTGTGACAAGAGAAAACACACCAACAGGAACTGGTGTGTGTGAGAAGCAGAAAACACACCAACAGGAACTGGTGTGTGTGAGAAGCAGAAAACACACCAACAGGAACTGGTGTGTGTAGAATAGTGAGCTTGCATCAAGAACGGGATCAAATGCCAGCCGCAAACAAATTTCCGGTCGCACACACGTAGCATCTTCCACCCAACTCATCTACATCGAAAGAGTTCTAACTAGCGAATCATTGGCTCTGTGCGGATACTTTCGTAACGTATAGTTTGGTGACACGTTGGTGACATCTTACTTTTCTGGTATAGAAAAGTTCGTCCAATTTGGAAACCTAATCGCTTGGTGACATCCTACTTTTATAAAAAAAATTTCACTCATTTAGAAACCTAACAGAATGGAGGCACCCTAGGATATATAAAAACACACACACATAAATGCCTTTCAGCTTGTTGAATATTCAGGTGGTGCATGTGGATATAGCCGAAACAGATCTGAATAATGACGGGGGGTTGGGGTTTCTGGCCCAACTAGTCACAGGTGCATGAAGACTGGGAGGATGTGAAGTATGTATCAGCGTCCCACGTGTGACATTCAGATAAGCATTGGTGCCCTGATTAACGAGCAACACATCGGCCCAGACTATACGTTCCACCAAGTTAGGCACCATCAGTGATGTCATCAATGCCTATGGTGTTGATGTCAATCCTCTGCACCAGGTGACCCTCCAGTACAACCAATAGGCAATACAAAATGGTATAGCCAGTGCTGAAGACCTCTGTCAATGCTACAGACGTTGACGACATCAGTGACATGGTGCGGGCCTTGGTAAAATTTAATATAGCCTGATTGTTTGTTGTACCCAAGGATTACGGCCTCAAAAGTGTCCTCTCAGGTACATCCAACACCCACACGGCACATAACAAACATTTTGGATAAAAATCATAAAAATATAAATTTCAAAGACGTTATTCAATGGAAAAAAAAAAAAGTAAAAAAGCAACCACGTGATTGTCACACGCAAGGGCCGAGTGCATGTGATGACTGGAACGTCCCACCTTTGTGACATCTCGCCGTTCACCTTACGTGCATGTTGTGGGTTCGCACGGTACATCCTAGGGCCAGGGCATCACGTTTAAGACCCCTTCTTAGCGACCCCCTCGTAAGATGCCCATCCCCACACAACAAACACGCATGGCGAAACGACATCAAATTGACAGAAAGCGGCGGGGTGTGTATGTGTGGACTATTCTAAGCAACCCAGCCACCCAGACTTCACATGAAGAGAGACAGTCAGAGAGATAAAGCAGGGAGGATGGGGGACATTTACTTAATTTAGCCAGTGAAAACACCTGATATTCAGTAAGATAAACGATACAGTAATGAACTATATCGTGCCTGGGTTTAGCAAATTTTTACGGCCGGATTCCCACTCCTGACACCAACCCTCCCCTATTTATCCGGGCTTGGGACCGGCATTAAGTTGAACTGGACTCCATCTTGGATCAAGCACAACTCAATGGCTGGGTTAAAATGTCATACACTCCTTTCAATTTATCCATTCATCCATCCATCCATTCATCATCTAATTCTACGTTGCCCCATGAGGAGCGTAGGAGCCTAGGGCTAGGAAAGTTGGTCCTGGCATTTAAGATGAGAGTGACCAGCCTCACTCATCCCTGAGTGGCATTATGTGAGCAATAAACCCCAACCACCCCTTGGATATAAACCTGCACTGGCTCAATCCGATTGGAGCGCCTTAATTACCCACTAAACCACCAGGAGCCAGACTTTGGTTATATGGTTACCACCCAGTGTAGTAAAATGTCATATACTCCTTTCAATTTAACCTGGCCTAATACTGCACTTTTTACTCTTACTTCCATCCATCCATTGTAGGCATTTTGAGGATAATACACAACAGCCCACATGCAGGGCATCCTGGCAAAGATAGGACAGTCAGGCAGGCAGGCATGATGTCATATTATTGGCCAATGTTGCGCAAAGACATACATAATTACACAGACAAATATGAGTCATGTGCAAGACACAAAAGTTACATGTTATCACCTGCACCTATAGAGAAATATCCTGTACAAACCAACCATGGGATATTGTCGCAGTTGATTTACTTACATTACCCTTAACTACCAATCACAATCAATACCTTTTTGTTGCTACTGATCCTTTCTCGCGATATGTGATCTTGGTTCCAATTAATGATAAAACAGTTGAAACAGTCATGTGGGTAATCACTGATCATGTTATCTGTAGGTTCACCACACCAACGGTGCTAATTAGTGACAATGGTGGTGAACTGAACTCTTTATATTTTGCAATAAATATGTAAGCAATACAATAAAAAGAAGCTCTTGGCCTACCATCCACCTTCCAATGGATTGGTGGAAAGACAGAATTTAAAAATATCTGATGTAAATTACGCAAAACTGGGATGACTGAATCCCCAGAGTTGAAGCAACAATTAACTGTGCAATTAACCTACAGAAGACACACCTCATTTCGTCATTCATGGGTCGGACAAATGTCTCCCATACAAGATGCTGGAAGGCAAACAAATTCCAGTGTACAATTATAATAATCATCCTAAACTCAGCTTACATGAATTTCAAGATATACACACAAAGTAAAAGTAACAGTTAATGATGTCCAAGGAAGAACTGATGGAATCATTTAATAAGAGGACAAAAGAATCAAATACCAGCATAAGTGATATTGTCTATGGCATCATTCACACTAGAGATCATAAACTGTCACTGAAGTTTGAAGGCCCATACAGAGTCACTAAGAGAACAGCCAATAAGGTACTGATTAAGTTACTATCGAATGACGAAGGAAAACATTCATATCGATCATTTAAAAAGGGTCTCAAGAAATTTAGCTTGCAGTTATTGCCCAAACACACCTCCAGCCCATACATCTGGTTTATACATCTCGTCAGATTACTATGCAGTCCTACACTATCCACTTTGCCCACTAAAAACCATTATGCCGCTCTCAACCACACACACAAGTACTTCCAGCCATTACCTAGGATGAACATAAATATAAGTGCACACATTAAGTTGACTTCACCCAAGTCAGCAACAATGCAGCTAATAAACCAGACAACACAACCTTGGGAAGAATACAGCAGGATTATGTTCAACCCATATTATGTATACAGCCCAGCTCCAGTCATCTTTGTAATTTTCTCCATCATATTTGCTACATTACTTTTGGCCACGCACAGAATGCAAGCCAGGATCGCTAACCTTGAATCAGTGTTTAAGGACTGTTCTATACAGGTGATACAAACTGAGTAAATATATATGGTAAATTTTGTATATACTGTACATATAGTTTATATAAAATAACAAAATATGGGTTACACATAACACAGACTTGCATTGATTATACAATTGTCTCATTTATATATGAATATATATATAGCAAATCCATCTTATATATATAACTGACTACTGTAGACTTGCCACTGTATTATTTGGATATTGTTTTGAATAACTAATTACAAACAAATAGATACCAGTATTATATATGCCAGGTAGGGGGACCACTGATGCCATATTCATTGTTCGACAGCTTCAGGAAAAATATATTGGTAGGAGAAGGGATCTTTATTTTGTTTTTGTTGATTTGGAAAGGGCCTTTGACAGAGTCCCTAGAGAGGTGGTGAAGTGGGCAATGAGAAAGCTTGGCTTGGAGGAGTGGCTGGTTAGGGTGGTTATGGCCATGTATGTGGGTGCTCACACCCAGGTGAGAGTGAATGGAGATTTGAGTGATGAGTTTTCCGTGAATGTTGGTGTGCATCAGGGGTCAGTCTTGAGTCCCATGTTGTTTATCATGGTACTTGAAGCCCTTTCACGTGACTTTAGAAACGGACTCCCGTGGGAGTTGTTGTATGCTGATGATTTGGTGTTGATTGCAGAGAATGAAAGGGAGGCGGAGGAAAGGTTTAGGAAGTGGAGAGATGGTATGGGGCAAAAGGGTTTAAGGGTAAATGCAGATAAAACAAAAGTGATGATATCTAGGGTTGGTGGCGGTACTGTCAAAGACGAGGGAGAGTGGCCATGTGCAGTTTGCCACAAGGGCGTGGGAAGTAATTCCATCTTGTGCGGTGTGTGTGATAAATGGGTGCATAAGAGATGTAGTGGTATCAGAGGTAGACTGCGAGATAATGCTGATTTTATGTGTACGGCGTGCCGGGGTGAGCAGGTGGAGATCGTCAGACGTGAAAGAATTGAACTTGCTGGTGAATCTCTTGAGTGTGTGGAAGAGTTTTGTTATTTAGGAGACACGTTGTGTGCTGGAGGTGGGGCTGGAGCTAGCTCTGTGGCTAGGGTGAGAAGTGGTTGGAAGAAGTTCAGGGAGCTCTTGCCTCTCCTGACATTGAGGGGGCTCTCCCTACGTGCTAAGGGGTCTTTGTATGCAGCGTGTGTTAGGAGTGTAATGCTGTATGGCAGTGAGACCTGGGCAGTGAAGGAGGAAGACATTCGCCGGCTCAGACGTACAGAAATGACAATGATTAGGTGGATGTGCAGTGCGTCCCTGCGTCCAAGGCCTGGAGGGGCTGGGTTTACAATGGAAGAGTTGAGAGGTAGGATGGGACTGGAGTGTATTGGTGTTGTGATGAGGAGAGGTAGATTGAGGTGGTTTGGACATGTGGAGAGGATGGGGGATGATAGTTGGGTGAGGAAGGTGAGAAGTGTTAATATTGGGGGTGGGGTTATGAGGGGTAGACCGAGAAAGACATGGGACGAGGTCATTAAGTGTGACCTTAGGGTTAAGGGACTGAACAGGGAGGCTGCAATGGATCGTGCAGCATGGAGAGCCGCCATTAGGTGACCAAGGCCGACACATGCAAGCATGTTGGAGCCTTTAAAAACGAAAAAAAACGAAAACGATATATATATATACACACACAGTACATACACACACAATCGTCATCATCCAGACCTCCTTTCCCACCCTAGGGCAGTGTGAGGAGTAGCAATGTCCAGACAGCCCAAATTTGTCCAATCCAATGGGCCACGCTTCTATTCACTCATCATTCAAGCCACCGGAATCCTGGCTCTATCGGATACATACACCAAAAACATTCACCATGTTCTGTAGCTTCACATAATCGTATCTGATAGAATCAATCCGGACGCTGCCACGTTAAAAAAGGGTGCTAAATCCCTGATCATGCACTTCTCCTCACAACATTCATCCAGCCAGCTCGATCTCCCGTCAGTTCCCTAGCCTCAGTGACTTCCAAACCTCTCTTCTTCACACACTCATCTACCATAACTCGCCACCTATGTTGAGAGGTGTATGGTATGTAGGAGGACTACTGGACCTTGAGAGCAGGCTGTGAAGCCTATGCCCAGAAGTCGGACACATTAAAAAAAAAAAAAAAAAAAAAAAAAAAAAAAATCTCCTTGGCCTACCTCACCTCCGCCCTCCCTCATATTTGCTCAGATATATCTTTTTCACCACTCTGTTGTTATCCATTCTCTCCACATACCATCTCAGTGCACTTGCTTCGATTCTGGTGTCCCCCGACTTCCTCACTCCGCATCTTTCACAAATCACATTTCATATCCTATCCACCCTCTGTACTCCACATACATTCCTCAGCAGTTCCATCTCCACTGCTCTTACTCTTGACTTTTCATTTTCACGCCACACCATAGTCTCACATCCATATGTTAAAGTTGGCACTAACACTCCTTCATGTAAGCCTTGTGCAGCTGCAACACTCAAGCCTCTGTTTCTTATCAAGGCCTTCATTGCACCAGCTACTTTTCTTCCTTGTGTCAATCTGCTTTCAACTACTTTGACACATTTTCCTCTCCTTTCTATCACTGTACCCAGGTATTTGAACTCTCTCACCAGTTCCAGTCTCTCTCCATTCACTGTAACATTGCACTGGGAGTCACCTTCTCTCTCAATAACCATCATTATTTTACTCTTTTCTACATTTACTCTCAAGGCACGATGCTCACAGGCATCAGCAAAACTCTGCACTTGCCTACCAAGTTCTTGTCCAATATTTGCAAGTCGTACTGCATCATCAGCATACAACAAATTTGAGATATTCCATCCATCACCAACGCCATCCCTCTCTCCAATACTCGTGTTTTTACGTCTCTCATCACCCCATCCATATATATATATTGAACAACTATGGGGACATCACACAACCCTGTTGCACGCCCACCCCAATCGTGAACCATTCACTTAGATGCCCATTAAGGGGAGACATCAATTTACATGAAATTTTACTGGATAATGGCTATATTTGGCAAAACTAATCCCTGAGCTTTATTTGTAAATGATTAATTTACTCACTGATATATTTAAAATGATTATATGTTTACTCACTTAGGAGCAGTAGTCAGTGAAACTTAGGTTAAATATATTAAGATTTTACTAATTTTTTTTTTCTTTTCTTGATGTATCGTCCTGAAACTTTCTACATGCTTAAGTAGGTATCATAGCTATTATCCAGTAAAGTTTCATGTAGATTGATGCATAATTTCATTTTCACCCCAAAAAATGAAGTCATCCCTTAACCTTTACACATGCTTCACTACCATCATAAAAACTCTTAATGGCACCTAGCAGCTTACCATCTACACTGTACATGTGCAAAACCTTCCACAATCCTTCTCTGTCTACTTTGTTGTATGCTTTTCCAGATTCATGAATGCCATAAACACCTTATGGTCCTTCTCACAAGCCTTCTCTGCTATCTGTCTCTGCAAATATTTGATCCACACATCCTCTGCCACTCCTAAAGCCACCCTATTCATCACTCACTAGGATTTCTGATATCTCTCTTACTTTCTCTATGATAATTCTTCAACATACCTTCCCTACCACACTCAATAGACTTATGCTATGGTATTCCTTGCACTCACTTCACTCACCTTTGTTTTTGTACAGGGGTACAATCACAGCCATTTTCCACTCTGCTGGCACAGTTTCACTCATCCATATCTTTGTACATATCTCCAACAAGCACTTCATTCCACTCTCTCCGCTACACTAAATCTTCTCTGCGTGCGCCTCATCAACCCCAGCTGCTTTCCCATTTTTTCAGTTGCTTCACAGCACTCTTCACCTGTGTGATTGTCACGTCTCCTTCTCTGCACACCCCAAAACCAATCATGTTTACAACCTTCTCCTAACCCTTCCCCTCCACCCACACCACCACCTACCCCCCGTGCTGCAGCAGCCAACATGCATGGCATGAACAGCATAAACATCCTTCAATTAAACACAGATGGCATAAACACCAAAAAACAAGAACTCACAAAATTCATCAAACAAAACATACACAATGCCATCTTACAAGAAACAAAACTACACAAAACATCTACAATTCATAATCTCACCACCATTTGACAAGACTGGGCCAATGGCGGTGGCGGTGGACTCATCACCCTGATACACAAATCCATCAACTTTCCAGATACCAGTGCACACAGTCATTTCTCCCCCCACATGACACCACAACAGAAATACAATCAATTAAAATACGCACTGGTAACAAATCACATATAACAATCGCCAACACATACATTCCCCCCCCAATCGTCCCCTACAGTACCACACAATTACTCTCCACAAATAATCCACATTACTAACACACCCATCATCATCCTGGGTGGTGATTTCAATGCCAAGGTGTCACCCTGGCATGTCAACAACCCTGACACAGACAGAGGGCTGGTACTACAATCCCAAACAGATCATCTTTTCATACTGAATAATCTCCATCAACATACCCATATCCCACACCAAGCCCTCTTCCTCCCATCATCCCCAGACATCACCTTTTGATCCCCAAACCTTGTCCCCACAACATCCTGGAGAGTGGTCAAAACTCTTGGATCTGATCACCTCCCAATCGTCATCAATACCAAAACTAGAATCATCCCAGCTGGCCACAGACACACACACACTAATTATAAGAGGGCCAACTGGGAGGCCTTCACAACTGAAACAGAACAACATTTCGAAACATTAAACATTATGTCCATCACAAACATCAACATCGCTGTGCACACTTTCAATAAAATTATACAAAACGCAGACAAAAGACACATCCCTAGAGGCAACAGAGAGAGACAACACCAACTTCACACCAGAAATTCAAGGCCTCATCAGTCAATGGGACACATTACAACACTCCCCAACACCCCATACACAAGACACCATACAGCAAATACAAGAACTCAACACTCAAACAATAAAATATCAGGACAGTAAACACTAAACTGGAATAATTATCTCCAAACACCTGACCACAGAACAAACACTGGCAAACTCTACAAAACACTAAACAGCATCACACCCTCCAACAGCAACACTACACAATCACACACTGCCATCGCAACAATGGACACCATACCTTCAAACAAACAACAAGCAAACACTCTCATCGTCACTTTTCATATGTCAGCCAATAAACCCCCATCGCGACGACCAACGTATCATCCAACGTAAGATACAGTTCCCCACAGACCCAGACTTCGCACCTTTCACTTACAACCTGATGAAGCACATCATCAGCAACCTTAAGCACTCATCTGCCTGTGGACCAGACAACATAAGCAACATAAGACTTAAACACCTTGGACAAGGCATACAAGCACTCACCAACATATCAAACTACAGCTACTCACACAACATAATACCCAACATCTGGAAGCATGGCATTATCATCACTATCCCCAAACCCAACAAAGACCCCACGTTACCCTCCTCACACCGCCCCATCACACTCATCTGCACCCCCTCTAAAGTCACTAAACGACTAGTACCGTACTACAGCTAGTTACACCTTACACCCCATCATAACATGGTTTTAGGCCACTACACTCCACAAACACTCTTCTTAGACCTTACACAGAGAGTTTTTCACGGCAGGAATTCAGCTAGGCCACCACACAGAACACTCCTAGTCACACTAGACATTAGCAAAGCTTTGGATGTTATCCCCCGCCACAACCTCACAAACACAAGATTTAACACAAACATGCACAATAACACAAAAAGATGGCTGGTAAACTACTTAACAGGCGGATGTGCACATGTAACATTTGCTGGTCAGTCTTCAAACATTAGAAACTTCATAATTGGGATACCCAAAAGATCTGTTTTGTCCCCTACACTCTTTAACTTATACATGCACAACATGCCCACATCCCACACACCACAGATACACATATCTTCCTATGCAGATGATATAAGACTTACATGTACACACCAAAATGCAAACACAGCTGTACACATCCTCCAACCTTATCTCAACACACTACATGAATAGTTCACCACAAACAGGCTCAAAATAGCCCCAGCCAAATCTAGTGACCCTTCTCACAAACTGGACAGCAGAGCACAGTCACATTCCACATCTCACCATGAATAACACTCCCCAAACACACACACAAAATCCTTGGTGTAACATACAATACATCAATGTCATCTAAACAACACATCACAAACATAAAAATAAAATAACGCCAAGACTCAATGTCTTGAGGTCACTTGCCCGTACAACATTTGGACACAATAAAAAAAACAAACACCACCACAGTATACAAACAATATATACGTTCAGTGATGAATTATGCAAGCACTGCTTGGGCTTCTAACCTCACTAAAACACATTACAACACCCTACAGACCATACAGAACAAGACCCTAAAACAATCAATCACAAGCTGCACAGCTAATACACCCACAGACCACCTACATCAAGAAACCAAAGTCCTCAAAGTCAAGGATCACCTACTGTAGACATGACAGACACTCAAAGTCTCGTTGCAGCCTCCACAAACCCACACAACCCACTACACTACATGGCAGCACATCCACACACACACCAAGGAACATCAAAACAACACCCAGCACACAGTATCATACACAAATACTGGCATCTCCCCCTTACCCACCTCAGACCAGTTTCCAGAAGCACATCCATAATCAAATCACTCGCTGCTCCATTCAGTCACTTAAAGACAACACACAGCTGCACGCAGGGCCTCCTGATATCCACCCTTCTGAATCCTATCTCCCTCATGAGGACAGGGTCCATCTGGCCAGGCTGAGATGTGAGCACCATCAAACCCTCTTAAGTTACCAAAAAAGGCTGGATGACTCCATCACTGATGTCTTTTCAAAATGTAACACAGCACCCCATACTATTAAGCACATTACGGAAGGCTGCACTGCACGCAATCACTTACATCAACAACACAACATACACTCCTTGAGAGCTCTGTGGGAAAGCCCGGCCTCGGCCATGGCCTTCTTTAGGGACTCGGGGCTGTTCAGCCACACTGCCTAGGGAACAACTACTACTACTACAGCCACTCTGCTCTCTCTATTCTCATTCACCAGGCTTTCAAAATATTCTTTCCATCTGGTCCTTACTTCATCCCCATGGGTTAATAATCTACCACCTACATCCTTCACACACACACACACACACACACACACACACACACACACACACACACACACACACACACTGTTGGGTACTACGAGAATGTGCAAAGGAGTTAAGTAAACCATTATTTTTAATTTTCAAGAAATCCTTGAGTCAAGGTAAACTACCTGATATTTGGAAAAAAGCAAATATTGTCCCCTTATTCAAGAAAGGAAATAGACAAAATCCACTCAACTACCGACCAGTATCACTGACCAGTGTTGTAAGCAAGGTATTAGAAAAACTTATAAGAAAAGCTTGGGTAAACCATCTAGAACACAGTACGATAACAGAAAGACAGTTTGGTTTCAGAAAAGGAAAATCATGTGTTACTAATCTGCTGAGGTACTATGACAGAGTAACAAACACAATACAGGAAAGGGAAGGATGGGTGGACAGTATCTATTTAGATTTCAAGAAAGCTTTTGACACAGTACCACACCAAAGATTTTTATGGAAACTGTACCATCAAGGAGGAATTCGAGGCAAACTGTTTTGTTGGATGCAAGACTTTCTCATAAAAAGAGAAATGAGAACAGTACTAAGAGGAAACTACTCATCATGGAAAGAAGTGACTAGTGGAGTACCACAGGGTTCAGTGCTGGCACCAATCATGTTTTTAGTGTATATAAATGATATAAACAGTAACACTGGAAATGAGAGCTATCTGAATATGTTTGCAGATGATGCAAAAATACAAAGGAGAATTACTAACACAGACTCTTGTAAAGAGCTACAAGAAGAATTAAATAAACTTCATGAATGGAGTAGTACATGGCAAATGGAATTCAATGTGGACAAGTGTCATGTAATCAAGTTTGGTAAAAGTGGAGAAAGACCTGATTGGGATTATAAGTTAGGAAATAAAACCCTATACACATCAGAAAGAGAGAAAGACCTAGGTGTGATTATCAATAACAGACTATCTCCAGCTGACCACATCAGCGAGAAGGTACGGAACATGTATACACTGCTTGCAAATACGAGAACAGCATTCACATACATAAATGAAGACATGCTAAGAAGGATAATAACATCATTCATTAGACCAACCCTGGAATATGCATCAGTAGTCTGGAGTCCTCATCTCAAAAAGCATATAGACAAGATTGAAAATGTTCAAAGGGCCGCTACAAGATGGATACCAAGCTTAAGGGACCTAAGCTATGAAGAAAGACTATATAAACTGAATCTACCAACACTACAGGAGCGAAGGAAAAGAGGTGACATGATAATGCTATATAAGTGCATATCAGGAAAGGAGAAAATAGACAAATGATTACTTAACACACGGAGAAGCATCAGCAAGAGAACACTGCAAAAAACTGCATAAGAAGAGAGGTGATAAAGACGTAAGGAAATTCAGTTTCCCAAACAGAGCAATTGATCAGTGGAATGTACTACCGAATGAAATAGTGTGTGCCAAAACAATTCACAAATTTAAGGATATGTACGATAAATATGGTTTAAGACACGGGACAGTACAAGCTTGACTCATTCCTGTAAATATACAATTAGGTAAGAACACACACAAAAGTAAATAGCTACTCACTCTCAGCGTACACTAGGATCCCCATGGCAGGCTGTCGTAACCCAGTACATATATGAGAAGATGACGCCTAATCCTCTTGATGGTAACACATGGCATGATCCAACACTCCAACCACCAACTGACTCCATACACTCTGGTAAGGCTGGCACTCCAACTGGGGCACTGTAACCACTACACCACCACACCCGAAAAAGAGTAGATTCATTATAAACTACACTCTGTTCACTTCAACGAGGCGTAAAATTGCCATCCCTCCATCCTGAATGCTAACTGTAACAAGACTAGCATCAGAATATGGTGCTACTCATGAAGAAAAGCTACACAAAGAATACCAAGCCGTAGTAATTTTTTAATCCATCACTGAGCTATGGAAAACAAAATGCAACAGGACAAACATCTCTACCTTGTTAAAATAAATGATCTGTCTTCCACATTTCACAGCAGACTTTACTCCTTCAACAACAACACTAATTTAGTCAACTCAGAAGCTTCCATCAGTGAAGCTGCCAATGAAGGTTTTATCTAACCCCCTCCACCCCCATTCAGTCTTCAAAATGGAATACAGTAATTTAAAAGTTGCATACAAAACCCCTGCAGTTCAGAATGTCTCATATAACATTAAAGTGTACATCATCCTGTTTCATTTATGTAGTTATATATTTTCTATGGACAAAATTTGATGTAGTTATTCTGAATTTATCTGACTACTATTTCTATACACCATGGACCCATTTCAAACACCAGGTCAAAACTGTTATACATAAACTGAAAAAATATTGGAAAATTACACCAGTTACTAGAAATTCGGGTAATTATGTCCTTTTTCACACCACTGGCATTTGTCCTACGTTTTTCTGTGTGTTTTCAATTATTCTGGCTCTCACATCTACTGGAATTATCACACCTTTTTTTACGATTGCCACATCTGCCCCATCTTGATAACACTGTCTTCCCTGAGGAAATTCAACAAAAACTTTCAAAACATAATAATAATCTAAAGCCCTACCCTAATCTAGACCTAGACCGAGCATTCTTCAGCCCTATCCAGCCCTCAAACAATTCGTATTCAGTCATCATAATCTAACCAAAACAGATAAGCCTGGGTGCAACTCGTGTTATTAGTCTGCAATGGAAGATACATCATACCCAAATTTTAAGCTGTTCTATAGTAAAACCATCCATCCATCCATCCATAGCCCGACGCCCCAATCCCGCAAAGGGTGGCCGCAGACAAAACGCCTCCAAGTCACTCTGTCACCCACCATTTGACTCCCCTCCCCCCAACTCACCCCCCCTCCCTCATATACCTCTCAACTCCATCCCTCCACCTCATCCTCGGTCTACCCCTCCCTCTCCCTCCCTCCACCTCACCTACATACACCCTCTTAGTCAGTCTTTCATTCTCCATTCTCTCCACATGTCCAAACCACCTCAGTGTATTTCTCCTAATCTTTTCAACCACATCCACATCTACCCCACAACGTTCCTTCACTTCTTCATTCGTCAACCTGTCCCTCCACGTCACTCCACATGCTCCTCTCAAGTAACTCATTTCCACTGCTCTCACTCTTGACTTGTTCCCCTCTTGCAAGGTCCATGCCTTGCTTCCATACGTCAGGGTAGGGATCACAATACCATCATGCAGTGACTTCTTAACTTCCATACTCACCTCCCTATGTCTCATCACTGCTTTCAGTGTACCAACAACCTTTCTTCCCTGCTGTACCCTTTCACGTACTTCATCCCCCAGAGTTCCATCCTTACTCATCACACTACCCAAGTACTTGAATGCACTCACATTCTCCATATCCTCACCATCCAACCTCACTGCACACTCTGTGACTTCATTCCTCTCAAACACCATAACTTTACTTTTATTTACATTAACTTTCAGCTTCCTCCTCCTACACACTGTCCCAAATTCATTCACCAAACCTTGCAACTCCCATTCATCTTCACTCAACAGTACTGTATCATCAGCAAACAGCAACACCGGAAGCTTCCAAATCTCACCCTCATTCATTAGGGCCACCCCCACATCCACTGCCCTACCTTGCACCTCCTTTACAACCCCATCCATATATACTGTATATTAAACAGCCATGGAGACATCACACACCCCTGTTTCAGTTCCACATTGAGATCAAAGAACTCACTCAGCTCACCATCCACTATAGTAAAACAATAATGAAATATTGTAGTGATATAAAAGGTGCATCATGCTCTATCAAAAATAAATATCAACACCCTATGGTTATACAAAAAAAACCGTTGGGAACATCATCCTCTGTGCTCATACGAAGTAAAATACTGTAAAGCTGAAACTGTGGTTATACTGTACAATAAATAATACTGAAATTATGGTTATAAGATAAATAAAATAATGCTGAAATTGAGGTACTGTATTACAATAAAATAATACTGAAATTTGGCTATACAATGAATAAAATACAATAATACTCAAATTGTGGTTATACGCGAACTAAAATAATACTGTACTGAAACTGTGGTTATATGCTAAATAAAATAATACAGAAATTGCAGTTACACAAAAATAAAATACCTGTATTCAAATTGCAATTATACAATAAATGAATAAATACTGAAACTGCAGTCATACAATAAATAAAGCTGAAATTGTAGTTATATAAATTAATACTGAAATTGTGGTTATACGATAAATAAATTAACACCAAAAGTGTGGTTATATGATAAATAAATTAATACAGACACTGTGGTTATACAATAAATAAATTAACACCAAAATTGTGGTTATACGATAAATAAATTAACACCAAAATTGTGGTTATACGATAAATAAATTAATACCAAAATTGTGGTTATACGATAAATAAATTAATGCTGAAACTTAAGTTTCAAAACTATATAAAAATAATATATATAAAAAAACTGAAATTGAGGTTATACAATACAATAATCCCTCAATTATCCAGACATCCATTACCCAGACACAGTAATATGGCTGTTTTAAACCATTATATGTACACCCATACCCCGCTATATGATCAATTGCTAACGATACCCCACCACAGCAATGTAAAAAATATTAACACCCTTCCCCTCCTAACGACGGTCAATACCCAGTTATCGAATGGGTTTTTATCCAATGGTTTCTTTTTCAACCGATTTTGATGATATTTTAGATTTGAATTTTGTGTTTAGGTTGATTTATAAATTGTTTTCAGACTTAGATTAATGTGTTTGTCATAGGTGGGGTGGACACTCATGTTTGGGTACAATTCAATTTGATTTTTTTTCCAGACTTATTTTTGATCTATTGGATACGTTTATGTGAAGCTACAGGATGTGGTTAAATTTTTGGCATATCAGACAAAGCCAGGATTCCGGGGGCTTGAACAGTAAGTGGATGGAAGCGTGGCCCATTGGATTGGGCAAACTTGGGTTGTCTGGATGCTGCTATTCCTCACCGTGCCCTAGGGTGGGAGAGGTGTGGATGATGATGACTTTATTTTTGATGATTTTCAGATTTTATCTTTGGGTTGAGGTGAGTTATAGAATGCACTTAGGCTCAGTTTAGCTTGTTCTAAAGCTGTTTGGCATTTTGGTGAGCCAGACACTTGTTTTTGGACTTGTTTGCATGGTTTTTGGTCGGGGTGGGGGTGGGGGGTTCCCAAGGCTCTCCAACACATCCCTATACTTTCTATGTTACAACGTCCCTGGTTAACGATAAGCACGCTCAACGATGAGTTTCCCAAACGCATCTCATCGTTAGAATGCGAACAGGGTGAACATTTTTCCATTTTATCCACACAAAATGCTTGCATCCGGGTGGAAACTATGGTGGCGCAAACATTTTTGGCCTCCAGAGCAGGAATAGCCAAGTGGCGCTGCACAGTTTGGCTCAGTAGTTCACCCAGCGTCTGCTAGACCCCCTTGGTCGTTCCCAGTTCCCACCCGGCGACCTTGTAGTGAACAGCTCCTCTAAAAACAGTTGTTATGGCAGTGTACATGGTGGCTTCTGTGGTTCTTCCCTACCTGCTTCAGGCACATCACGGTACGTCACTAGACCACATGAGATGTACTGTGCATTGCAACAGCTTCACTAGCCACAGCACAAGAGTCAGAGTCAAGGAGCAAGAGTGTTATTCAGCATTAACCCCTTAACCGCGGGGCGTCACTTTCGTGACGCTTGGGAGCAAGGGATCATACCGCGGGGTGTCGCTTTTGTAATTCTGTGTTATTTTGAATTCACCCGGGCTTCCAAGTGGGGGCTTGTATCATCTATCAGTACTGCCAATGTCCAACACTAGTCAGCACTCCTAATCTCATCTGTACTCCCATCCATTGTTGACAATTTAGCCATTTCTCCCCGTTCTTGACTCCCCTCCCTACCCCCCCTCCATTACCCTATCCTCTTGCCTGCCCGGCCGTGCTACGCTAAGTAAATCTTCCCTGGAATTTTTCACTGATTTCATCCATTGAGATAAGCCCTATGTCCTATTCTTATACCAAATAATATATACAAGAAAGAAATAAGGTAAGTGAGAGTGCCATACACCTGGAATTGGCTAATTATCACCTGACAACACCTCACGTGCACTCGTTCGCTAATTTTCGCTGTTTTTTTCCCCTTGAAATATGCCGTATAATCTATTTTCGTAATAAATATACATGTGCTGTTTTTTTCCCCTTGAAATATGCCGTATAATCTATTTTCGTAATAAATATACATGTAAGGAGGGAAGGGAGAAGCCTAAGTGATATTTACATTCACCTGGAACTACCTAATTTATAATGTATTGTCTAGATTTCCTGCCAATCATTTCAGTGCTAGACATAGCTGTTTCAAGAGCTAACATTGGTAGCTCTGAATATCCCCTAAAGTAGGCCTCTACCCCGGCCCTCCGTTATCAGTTTACTCTCATCTTCCGAAGTGAGGGTACGTATGTTTCTTCTTGCTGACTTCAAGGACTTTTTCACCCCCATGCAAATGGCTCTGTGACCTTTACCCCCTACTAAACCTCGTGTGGAAAGAGGTAAAGGGCTGACAATTGATAAAAGAGTGACTACGATCTTTCTATTGAGTAAAACAGTGCAAGTGGAATTGTAAATAATGTGTAAACAGCAAGTGAAAGTAATGAATGTAAATATACGTGAACAATGGAAAATAGTTTTATAAGTTACTTCAAGCGACAGTGCATAACACAGTGTAAACAGAAATGTAAATAACGTAAATAAAATAGAGAACGTAAATAGAAATGTAAATGAGTAGTATTATACGAATACGAGTATATACCCTAGGAGTAATGAAAGTGAAAGTTTCACTCTAGCATGTCTGAATGCTATGAGTTATGACAGTGAAGATGAAAGTGACATTCACTCTCAATGCTAGTATACAGGACGAGAAAGTGAATGCTACGTATTTTACTGAAAGAAATTGAATCCCTCCAGTGACAATAAACTAATACTACTGAAGGAAACTTATGGATAAAGACTGTAGATATATATAAGTGTTATACAGTAATAGAAATATAAAGTGTGAGGGGTTTTATGAATAATAAATGACAGAGTACCAAGAGCGAACTAGTGCCAGTGCGACGATCAGATGCGCTCGTAATTTCCATTGCTTTCACCGTGTTTTTTTTTTTTTTTGAGTATGGATCCCAAACTACTTGAAAATTGTAGAATAGTGTTTATAGTGCTTGTATCTGGCTGTGGTAATCATATTACGGGTTGTCGGGAAGTGTAAAGTGGAGACTTCGTTACCCTACTTCAGAGGTCTCCACAAGTCCTACGGAAACTGACGAAGGCTCAACAATCATTCCAGGAGAAAGCTGAAGGTATGTGCCATAAGCATATGTAATTTTATTATTCTAGGACTAATAACTGATTTTTGGCAAATATTTTTTGAGAGTCTGTCGGAGCCCAAATAACCCCGCGGGACACGCAAGTCATTGGTAAACAAGCCCGCGGTGTAGGGGTTAAGCCCTGCGAGGAATCATGAGTGTTGACAATTTAACTGTACCTTACTGTACCGCACTATGATTTTATTTTATTTTACTTAACCATGACTTTATTCCATTTTACCATTACACTCTGTGTGCCCATTGAATTTTCCTCGTGTTGCCAGTTTTTCATGTCACTGCAGGGTATGGCCCTGCAGTGGTGACTGCTTGTCTGTGGTTGATGGGTCTGCTTGACCATTATAACTGCTTGCATGTGGTTTGCAGGTGTGCTTGAGCAGATAGTGTTGAACAACAGAAACAAGTGTTGTATGATATACTGTAGCAGCCTTTTAGAATGGCTTTCAGTTATGTACAAAGGGGGGCCAGGGGAGAAGTCCATTATCCGAACAGATCCACTTTTTGTACATGCCTTTGGCTCTATTATGTTGGATTTATAATCAAGAGATTTCTGTAGTTCTGAAACTGAGGTTATACAAAAAATGAAATACTGTCATACTGAAATTCTGGTTATACGATAACCAAAATAATCCATCACCCAATCCTGTGCCGCCCCATGAGAAGCATAGGAGCCCGGGGCTAGGCAAGTTGGTCCAGACATATAAGATGAGAGTGCCCAGCCTCATTCATCCCTGAGTGACACTATGTGGGCAATAAACCCCACCCACCCCTTGGATATAAACCTACGCAGGTACAATCCGACTGGAGCGCCTTAATCCCCGCTGAGCTAATTCTTATCAACCCCATTGCCTCGAGTAATTTTTTTTGGACTTTTTATTGTAATATTAAACTGATTTTTTGTCATCAGATCAAGTGCTGCCGAGCTCGAACTCTTCACCACCGTCGTCTTTATGTGATTTACGCCTCTTGGGTGGGTGTGAGGATGTCAGTACGTCACCAGCACCATGGGAGGCAGACGGGCATGAATCTGTCATTCCTGGGCTAAAAACGAGAACTGAATTACCTAATACAGTATGCAGTATTTGGCATCTGCGGTATGGCACAGTTAGGCAACAGCTCTGATGGAGTTGAAGGATACTTAACGGTCCCATGGAAACCACCGACGTTTCCTCGTGCTTGAAATTATGGTGTCGAGATCCATCGCCTCATATGAGGCGATCAGTGCGGCCAGGGGTGGCCTGCATATCTGAATTACTAAATAGCATATGTGGTATTTGACAAGTGTGGTGTGGCAGGATTTGGCAACAGATCTGATGATGTACAGGGACACTCAACGTTCTCATGGAAACCCTTGACGTTTCCTCATGCTTGAAATTTTGGTGTTGAAACTCATCGCCTCACACGAGGCAATCGACATGGACAGGGGTTAATTACCCACTAAACCACCAGATGCCATAATTTGGTTATATGGTTACCACCCAGCACAGTAAATGGTTTCCTGGTGTACAGGAAAATATTTGGCTTGTCACTCAATGTAGAGTCACCCATAAGCAGAAGGAAGAGGAAAGAGTGAAGGAAAGAAAGACAGAAGAGGGAGTGACATCCAAAGCAGCACTACATTGAATGAGTGGATGGTAAGGGACCCCACCTACCACCAAATATACTGTACCGAAATTGTGGCTATACAATAAATAAAATACTGTAATGCTGAAATTGTAGATACACAATACCGGTAAATAAAATAACACTGAAATATGTGGTTATACAAGTGATATAATATTGAAATTGTGTTTATATGTGAAGTGATATAATACTGACATCGTGGTTATACATTACGTAAGATAATACTGAAATTGTGGTTGTATGTTAGATAAAATAATACTGAAATTGTCGTTGTATGTTAGATAAGATAATACTTAAATTGTGGTTGTATGTTAGATAAGATAATACTTAAATTGTGGTTGTATGTTTGATAAAATAATACTTAAATTCTGGTTGTATGTTAGATAAAATTATACAGAAATTGTGGTTGTAAGTTAGATAAAATTATACAAAAATTGTGGATATATGTTAGATAAAATAATACAGAAATTGTGGTTATATGTTAGATAATACTTAAACTGTGGTTGTATGTCAGATAAAATAATACCCAAACTGTTGGTGTACGTTAGGAAAAAATAATACTGATGATGTGGTTGTATGTTAGGTAAAATAACAGCTACTGAATCTGTGGTTCTATATATTAAATAATGCTGAAATTTGGATTATACGAGGTGAAAAACAGTAACACTGAAATAATGATCATATAAAAAGTGATATAATATTGAAAGCCTGACTATACGAGAAGTGAAACAATACTGAAATTCTGATTATGTGAGAAGTGACATATTGAAATTCTGACTATACGAGAAGCAAAATGATACTGAAATCCTGATTATGTGAGAAGTGATATAATACTGAAAGTCTATGAGAAGTGAAATACTGAAACTCTGATTATACGATGTGATAATATTGAAATTCTGATTATAGAAGTGGTATAACACTGACATTTTGAGTATACGAGAAGTGATATAATGGTACAATTGTGGTTACCGTATGAGAAATAAATCTGAATTCTCTGGTAACATGAAAGCAAAATAACTGAAACTCTGTGGCTTACATGAAACTAAATGGTTGTGGTTTCTTCTGTAAAAATCTACACCAATCTTACAACCTGAAATTTGATGATAATGACTGTTAATTGACAATAATATAACTGCAAGGTGAAATTCAAATAATGGATGATAATGAACCGGTATCATTTTGCATACAGGTCATTCCAAATAAACCCTTAATCACTAAATATATCATCAAAATATTCCACTCAATACTGCAATTTCACATGTTGACTCAGAAATGGCACTAGCTTACCTTTTTATGGTAAACGGTCGTCCGTGGTTGTGGCGAAGGGCTGGCGTCCCCCTCCATAAATGACGCCATACTTTCTCCCTCTCCAAGCCTTACTCACGATCCTCTTGTAGTCCCAGATAACCTCTAAGACGTAATGATTCTGTTGATAGGTTGGAGATAGGCCTTTGATAATTACGTAGGCCATTATCACGATATTAGATATGACAACACGCGCAGCCCCTCAAATGCGCAGCTTCCTTCACTCCAGTGGCGTTCGAGTTTCAAAAATGGTGTTATTTTCTTTTACTTCCGTATCATACACCATTAATTTACCAATTTTAGTATGCATTATTTTCAACCATGCTTATTTATTATCTAAAGTAAAGGTAAGAAACCTTAATAAAATCTTAACCCTTTTTCACAATGAACGTTTATATGGGAGACTTATTTTCAAGTCACAACGTATTACATTAATATTCACCCTGCTATGGTTCTCTAGTGTTTGGTAACTGAATGGGTGAAGATATCATATAATCAAGCATTTTTATCACCATAAGCGCTGAAGAAAGTTTATGAATGCGCCACTGGATTCATACATCGATGATTCAAAAGCACTTTACGACCGATTCCCTAACTCAGGTTTTTATTTGCATGAGGGACAAGGAACCTGTAGAATTCTCCTGTTCATCCTGTTCTAGCTTCATAAATAAACCTTAAGTTACGACACGAAAATTGCAACAGGTTACGACTTTTCTGCCTGGCCACCGCAAATTTGGGAGGGAATATCCCCAGCCCCCCCAAATGTTTTCTTTGGGCCACTCCATAACCAGAATTTCCTAGAGACAACAGAATCTAAGAAGAAAAGAAAAAGTGTGGATTAAGAACGGTACGAGATGAAAAATCCACACACGAAACCCTTTGACAGGACCATGATGTGAAAATATCTACTGGATACTCTTCAATCATCTGTGCAAACCTTCAATCACACCTCTACACGGCGGTTATGCTTACCGTTGCACCATGTTTGCGCAATGATAACTGTGTGGGGGGGCCATTGAAATCTTACCTTATCTAGTTCCTCCAAAAAAATGTCAAAATTAGGGACAGGGAATCAACGGAGGGTTGTACCATTTCCTTAGAGACATACATATTACCTGATATTCTCCGGTTATACCTCAATAGCCTTTTGTATGTCTATCTATCTATTGCCAATGCCAAAATCCAGAAAAGGGTGGCCACAAACAAATCTTGGTAGTCCCTGAGTCACCTGCAGCTATAGCATGTTCAACTGCCCATAATGCCCCACACCTACGAGAGCGTAAGACACTGGCAAAGGGAAGGTAATGTTTCTACTCATCATCGTTACTGAGACATCCGAAGTTATGTAGTGATGCAAGTCCTACCAACAGTTTAAAAGACAAGGAGCAGTAGTTCATCAGTGGAAGGATTTACTACCAGTAGATGATACCGGTCAGAGGGGTGCCATAATTTTGATGGATCTGCAAGGAAGCAGAGCATGCAGGTACTATTTAACTGTCATTGACCATTTCTCAAGGTTTCTGAGGATTTATCCATTACGAATCAAGACTGACACTTAGAAGAGGAAGGACGCTTACACCTCCATGTTGCCCTGTCCTGTGCCATTTGGTTGCCCTCTCTCCAACTCACCACCTTCTCTCATGTATCTACACACCATCCCTCCATCTTATCCTTGGTCTCCACCTCACTCACACTCTTGCAGCAAGTCTCATTCTCCATCCCTGGTCTCCCTCTCCTCCACCTCACTCGCATACACTCTTCTAGCCACTCTCTCATTCTCCATATCCACTCCATCTTTCCATCTCATCCTTGGTCTCCCCCTCCTCCACCTCACTCACATACACTCTTCTAGTCAGTCTCATTCTCCATCCCTCCATCTAACCCTTGGTCACCCCCTCCTAACATACTTCTAGCCAGTCTCTCATTCTCCGCATGAACACATGTATTCAATGACCCCGAGCGTATGAGAGAGAGAGAGAGAGAGTTGGGGGGAGGGTAGCGTTATGCCAAGGGACAGGGCGACATAAAGGGGATTTGTTTGTGGCCACCCCTTATAGTATTCAATTCTGGCAATATACAGAATATCAATGGTAGTCACTCAAACACTAATACTAACAGATGCTGAGGTTTACATACAGGAAGGTGTGGAGGAGAATAAGGACTGAGGAAGGTGTGATGTCTAGGCAGGAAAGGAATGGAAATGATTGAATACTGTAGTTGGATGAGCTAAGAAATGTAGGATGGTTAGAGTTTGTGCATAAAAGAAATGGTAGGTAAAGTCGGGGATAATGTTTCAAACTTCCCTTCACTCCCGGATGGAGGATGCTGGCCTGCAGGAGGAAAACTGTCTGCCGTGTTAACTTTCAGCTGTGCCTGGGGTTGTAACTACAATGAGAATAGCGGAGTCTACATACTCTTAATCTGCCTGTGTTCCCTGTCTTCAGCAAAATTTGGGAAAATCATTGCAAGTAGCTACAGAATCACAAGTACTGTGGGATGTGGCAGAACCAGAATTGCCTACTTTGAATTTTCTGCAGTTTACAGTTATCCAAAGCGGACGTTCGTCCTACTGCAAACTTATTTCCCATTGCCCAATAGTTGAGTATGGTACTACGACGCCATTCCTATGGTAAACCTAGTGACTAGCACTAAGCATTACCCCAGGATGTCACACCTTTTCATTCAAGATGAGGCTGCTATCTTATGCCCGACTAAGCGGTTATTTACAAGTTTGCTAAAAACGGTAAATTAATGAGTATACTATCCTATAGGTTACCAAGTCATCTGCATGATCTTAACTCACCCGACATTACTCCAGAGCTGAGGAAATGCCACAGGACGACGACATTAGGCTGGCGAATGGATGAAAGACGCACCACAAACCTCCCTTTCACGCGCCAAGCCTTCTGCTTTCAGCGTCGGCCGCCAGAGGGGAGTGGCGCATGCGCGGGAAATTTAAATCGTGTCTACGCTTTCACAATGATCACCTACTTCCGAACATATTCAAAGTTGGAAAGGCATCTCATAATGAAGTCAACCCTCTTAAATTCTTAAGGTTTATTCTGGCTGCTCCCAGGCGGCTTTATTAGTTAGGTTAGGGTCTCTTGCAGCCAAGGTGTGTGTTAAGGCTGTTATCATCCAGTAAGGATCTATGCAGATATGAATAAAATCATCAATGAGATAGCAAAAAATACATAAAAATAGACCCCCCTTGACTCGATGGATAAATGAAAACTACTGTACAACTAAACCTTGATTCAAAAACGATCCAAAAAAATAATAATTCTTGAAACTATAGGTAAAGGTAGCATTAAACCGAGATGCCATTGTACTGACCCTTACTATCTTGCGTAAAACGATTCAAATACCACCATACTCATCATAAATAACGTGACTATAGCCAGACGCCATAATCCCATAAGGGGTGGCCGTTTGCCTTTAAGTTAGTTGTTTTACGGGGAGGGGCCCTAACCCTCCACCAACCCACTTGTTGACAAGTGGGGAATACGTAGGGGTTGGTTATATGGTTACCACCCAGCGTTGTAAATGGTTTCCTGGCTTACAGGAAACCATTTGGCTTGTCACTCAATGTAATGCCACCTCAAATGGAAAGAGTAATAATAAAAAAAGGCGACAGGAAAGATGAGAGAAATAGGAAGAAGGGAGAGCAGACAGAAGAGCGATAAGGGTGAGGAAGTAGGCAGCACTACATCAAGTGAGTGGATGATGGTCGCCACCACCTACCACAAATTCATGGATGCAGACTCAATTAACACTCCAAACCACATTTGAGAACAAAATCTTTATTCAATATATCCTATTTACAAACTGTCAACCCCTGGACAAGGCCCCCAAAAGAAAATGGACGCGTCTCTGGGGAAGGGAGGCTAATCTATTATTTATAAATCTGTACACTAGGCAAAAACAATCTTACACTACGTCACAATGTAGTAGACGCAGGCTATCAATGTACAACACAAAAGTACGGTATTTAAGTACAGGCTGAGAAATGTACATGACTTAAAAACGTACAGAATTAATGAATCAGGTAAAAAATGTACAGGATTAACACACAAAAATAATGAAAACGTTATCTACAGGATTTAAAAGGTAAAATAATAATAAACAGCTGTCAAATGTACAGAACTTTGTCGAAAAAAAGGTCAAAATGTACAGGACTTAACACAAAAAACTGCATTAATATAACAGCTTGGTTTAAATGTACGAGAGAGAGAGAGAGAGAGAGATTGCATCAATGAAACACGTCGTCAACTGTACAAACTTAAAAATATAAATTTAAAAAAAAAAATCAAACAAACCTACACAATCATAGGTATGTAAAAATTCTTGAACTTTTTTTTTGCAAACATGCTGAAAAGTTAATATCTGTACACAAAATAATTCACCACACAATCTATACTTTATGAATACTGAACACTAACAAATGAGCTTTTTAAAAATATAGGGGGGCCCGCAAATTGCACTTCACTGGAAACTCACTTAAATGTATTGTTGGGTTGGTACAGTCTGCTGGTGTGGGCTAGGTGTGGCAGGGAGTAGGGAATAAATGATGCTGGATAGGCACTGATTACTCTCCGCCATCCTCACAACACATAAAAAATAGCCCAGTGGATGAGGAGTGTTATATGAGCATCACCCTGCACTTGTAAACCCACTAATACGATTATATTTTTTTTTTTACTCTTGCTACAGCCTGGGAATTTTACTCTTCCCTCGAGTTGTAAAGGAGTTAGATGGGATTTTTTGGAACTTCTTACACTAAGCCAAGTTTCTTCCCCTTGTTGTAGCGATAAGAAACAAGCCAGAGGTAACTGTGGGTATGGATTAATTGGGTTGTGTGTCCTGGTATAAATGAAGTTATAAAAGTTCAGGAATCACCTCTTCATTTTTGTTCTGGTTCTAATGTATGTGATTTACATCAAATATTGGACCTCAGTATTCTCTTTCCTGAAATGATATAGTTTCATTACCAAGAAGGTGTATAAATAAAATGGAGGAACATAATAACGACCACATGCAGAAATAAATAAATTAATATGAATGAGGTTACAGATATCATTTCAAGATGACGAAAGTACGAACCTTCGATATAAAGGTACATCAGTGCTAAATGTTCCAAGATATAATAGAGTTTTATATATACAGGGTGGCCAATATAAAAAAAATTCCCCTTCCACTTCATCTGGCAATTGTTGTGTGTTGCAGGATTCAACTAGCCAACATTATCAGTCTATCCTGCATCATTTATTCACTTCCAACTATCAGTGTCTATCCTGCATCATTTATTCACTTCCAACTATCAGTGTCTATCCTGCATCATTTATTCATTTCCTACTATCAGCGTCTATCCTGCATCATTTATTTATTTCCTATCAGTGTCTACCTTGCATCACTTATTCATTTCCTACTCTCACAGGCACACCCAAGCCCACACCAGCAGAATGAGCCAGGCAAGTTTCTATTGGAGTGCTGTTTACCAATCCCCCTTTGTATCATGCCATACCATCACAACACACAGCTTCAAAACCTAATTAAACACAAACAAAAGCTTCTCAACTCATAATAATAATAATAATAATAAAACTTGTACAAACGTGAACTCAAAAAATTCGGCAGCAGGGTAACTCAGTCAAAAAAAAAAGGGGGCAGAGAAAAATCTATTACAATTAATATTTCATGTCAAGCACCAGTTTTCATTTTTGAGTATTATTTTTTTGAAAAGGAAGGTGGGCAATTGAGGGAAGGAGCTGGAAAGATTTTGGGAAAGAGGGACAGCATCTGAGACTGCTTAATATAAACTGGGGTTGTATTTATATAAACTGTCTTTTTTTAAATTACTATAGGTACGGAACAGGCATAGGAAGCAGAGGGAATATAAATGTTTTCTTTACAAACTAAGTTCAACATTTGCAAGGAACCCGTAGACACATGCACAGAACGGTTTTTTAAAATTTACATGACAGCAGTTGCAAAAATATTGTTGATAAATGCATGAGTTTATTATGAGTATCTATGGAGTATGGGAATCAGGAATATTGCATAGCTTATCGTAAAATATATAAACGAGTCACAGATAAATAACGTTAAGATTTGCATAGCTTATCATGCAAAATATAAATGGTTTTAAATTTCTGCCCCTCTAACACACCACACGAAGGCATATTCTTCCTAGCATATGAGAGTTTAACACCCTTTCCTTAGTGATTTATTTTGCACATTACACCATTCCCTCAATATACTAGCATCATTTTTACCATGCTTACTCTTCCTTCTATCAGATAATTCAGCTTAGAATTAAAATTATAAATGTTTGATAAAGTCCTTCAATAACCATTTCACTACTAACAATTCCTTCTAAAGTTGATAATGATGATGATAATAATAATAATAATAATAATAATAATAATAACAGTAATAATAATAATCTATTTGTTTATTACCAGACACCTTAAGGGAGGGATGGAGTGGAGAGGTATACTGTATGAGAGAGGGAGTGTGAGCTGGGGGGAGGGCAGTGAAATGGCAGGGGACCGGGCGATATGGAAGCAATGTGTTTGTGGCCACCCCTTACAGGATTAAGGCATCTGGCTATAGATAGACAGACACTCAGAAGCAATAATTAGAATCCTCCTCAGACAAACAGAGATGTGGATCAATGAACACCCCATTTACTGTACTCTCTAGGGGAAAAAAATAATGGCAAAAGTGGATGGGAGGGGGAATGAGGACAGTAGCAGAAGGTAAGAGACACCACAAACCCATGGCTTTGTCTGTCTGTACAAAATAAATAAATAAATAAATACATAAATAATCTCTCTCATCTTAAATTCACTCTCATCTTAAATGTCAGGACCAACTTGCCTAGCACCAGGTTCCTACGTTCCTCATGAGGCAATACAGGATTGGATGATGGATGGATGGCTAAATAAATAAACAAAAAAATACACCGCAAGGTCATGTCTGGTCATTCTGAGGGCGTCACACTGCCACCAACACTGACACAAAATAACTATGACGCCATCCTGAGTATGAAGGCCATATGTATCATTTCATTTCATTTATAAAGGCTCCAACATGCTCACAAACGGCTCTCCATGCTGCTCGATCTCTGGCAGCCTCCCCATGCAGTCCCTTATCCCTGAGGTGTAATGCACAAAACACACCACTAAGACACAGGTGTTTTGAAATCTTTGCCAGTGAAAACAGCTACGTCAAAAACACTTAAAATATTATTATAGAATGCCATAATCTTTGTAAACAAGGTATTTTGAGACTCACCATATAATTTTCTAGCTTCAAATCTCTCACAAGAAAAAAAAAACACACACACTTTCATGTTTAGCCAAACGTACGCTCAAGCACACAGACTGGATCGCATTCTTGTGGGCTTCAGAGGCTCCCAAACACATTTTTCCAAGTGATTTATTCTGTGTAAGGCACCACATCCCTCTAACTCCTGTGGGTGTAGTGAGAGATGGTGCTTCATGTGGTGGCTCCGATGTAACTGGCTGGCTCAGCTGCTTAACTAAACAAACTGCTCAACTCCCTCCCTATCCCCTTGAATGGAAGATGGTGGACTTGCAGGAGGAGGGTAACTTCAGCCTGCAGTCCACTGGGTTTGCATTCAAATGAGCTTAGGGTTACAACTGCTACTAACTACTACTACAACTATTATCACTACTACTACTACCACCACCACTACTATGACCAGTACTACTACCACTACAACTACTACTACTACTACCACAGATTTCTCCTGAGGGAATTTTCAGCAGTTCAAAAGAATAACTGACACTTGTTTACAACCCTCTGGCTACTACTATTCCCTTCAGCTGAACAAAAACCTTACAGCAGGGTGAGTACAATAACCTAAAACATCTATGGAGGGCAAAATAGATCTCTACTTTCTTTTTATGGATATACCAGTAGTTTGCAAAAATAACATACAGAAAATTAGTGCCTCTCCTTTTTAAACTCAAAGACAAACGGCCACCCCTTACAGGTTTGTGGCGAGTGGCTACAAATAGATGGATAGAGATTATTATTATGCCATGAAGAAGTATGACGGGTATAATGGAGATATGCCTGGAGCCCTTATAAACCCACAAGAATTTGATCCATACACACATGTGCACACTCAAAGCACAGAAGCATACATACACTGCTCCCCAACCTGACATGAACGCTTTGAAACCCTACACACAGCCCTCTTCAGAAGCATGTACACAAAAATACACACTCAAGAATAAGGTGTCAGTTGTGTGTTTATGTAGACTAAAGATGTACAGTATATTTTGTAATAAACTACTGTACTGTTCATATTTCAGCTCTGTTATCTTACATTAAAATAAATACCAATTGATTTTGTAATTGATTTCACTGCATTCCACTTTTTCAAAACACAGCTAACAAACTCTTCCTCAAACTACGATTCTTCTGCCACGACACTACTGGTTCTTAGACAGTTTTCTTGACTTCATATAAATCTTGTATTAATTTGGCATCACTCCATCCTTAATTTTTTTTCTATCACATGAACTTGCATCAATATCGTTCTACTGTTACACTCTCCTTATTCAGTTTTCTTGTATTTAAATTAGCTAATGAACTTTTTGATTAATTTGGCAACACGGCATAAAACTTTCTTCTGATGTACAAAAAAAAATGTCTTCAAAATAATTCATCTATAACTACACTAGACTGCTACTTGGGTTGTTGTCTATGGATGAGCGTCACTACCCCTCTCTAACAGATGGCTTTAAAAATCTTGCTACTACTTTGGAAGACACTTTTGGCACTTGAATGTAGGATTATACTTTTGCAATCACTGTTTCTGTTGGATGAGAGGATTAATAATGTTTGGCTACCTAAGGAACTATTAAAATCACAATACGAGGGACCGACGGAATATTCAAGTGTAAAATACCAAAGATTAAATATCTTAACTAGATACCAGTCTGTCTGCTGGGTTTACTTATTCACACCTTAGGGCCTTTTCACACTGATGCTAGAACTGTACATATATGGATGCATTTTGTACAAACATGTAGGTTAGCTTACAAAGAACACTTCATTCTACTGGAACATATTTTCAGCTGGTGGATTGGCCATGTGTAGAGGATGAAGAGCAAGAAAATGACAAGGAGAGTGTATGTGAGTGAGGTGGAAGTGGGGAGAGGAAGGAGGAGGCCAAGGATGAGATTCAGGGATGGAGTGGATAGGTATATGAGGGGTGTGTGAGCTGGGAGTAGGACAGTGAAATGGCGGGGGACAGAGCAACATGAAGGTGATTTGTTTGTGGCCACCCCTCACAAGATTAAGGTGTATGGCAATAGATAGACAGATTGATATTTTGAGCTTTGTTTCTCACTGTTATCTAAATTTTGTCATGTGGAAAACAGCTTGCACAAAACCTGCCTCAGTTGAAGGAGTGTTCATGTGTTCAGCCCAACCTGCACAGCTCGACAATTTGCACCAAAAGATGTCTAACTCTGACCTCGGTGTGAACAGGTCCTTACTTCCTCTCACAATTGGTCTTACTTTCTCACACATTACATTCCCCATACCGATGGTTCTCCTTCTACAATTTATTTTTTTTTCCTGGCACAGCTGGATTTCCCTCTTCTTATATCTGTTATGCTCGGAGTGGACGGGATGTAGTTAATTTATTGTCATTTTCTGTACAACACTTGCAGTCTGGGTGAGGGCAGGGTGTAGCAGGGGCAGGGCGGGGCGGGGCATCTGGTCAAACACTCTGCCTGGTAGAGCATAGCCAGGGTACCTAGGATCACACACACAACACAACACAGCACAACATGAGGTACGTAACACAACACCACAGTACTGGTGGTGTTGTCACCACGATAAGCGCACTTGGCTGCCGAGGAAGCCTGGCGGGGTGGGGCAGGGGAGGGTAGGAGAGGGGGAGGGAAGGCCATCATGAGATAATACAGTTTTTGTCCTTTTCCCCGGTGCGACGCCGTGTGCCAGGTGAAGATGGTGGAGGTGCCTGGCGTCGGGCAAAGGCCAGGGCATCATTGGGCACATAGCTGATGCGCACACCACCATAGGCACGGCGCGGTGGCAGCTGGTAGTCAAACTCATCTGATGATGACGAAGAGCAGGTTGAGCATGCACTCTCGTGGTCCCAGTCTGACCCCAGGCCGGAGGTGGGGGTGGCTTTGGCTGTTGGCTGTGCTGCCCCGCCCTGCCCTGACCCAGAATAGGACCGTGAACGGGGCATACCATTGTGTGCGCGGCGCTGGTGGGAACGGCGGGTCCCCACCCCAGCTGGAGCCACCTCCAGGGCTGTGGGGGCTGACCCAGATGATGTAGAGGAGGAGGAGTCCCGGGGCGGCCCCTCAGTCCCCACCTGGGCCGGGTCAAACCTGACTGAGCGAGCGTGACGATGCGGTGGCCGTGAGGACAGTGAACTCTTGCGGGGTGCTGCAGGAGAGGCGGCGGGGGAGGTGGAGCCAGATGACACACCCTGAGTTAGGTCAGGCAGGGATGTCGCAGCCCCACCACCACCAGTACCTCCAACCCCAGCACTACCCTCAGCCTCAGCCTGGGCCAGCAGTGCCTCCAGGTTGAGGTCAGAGAGTGCAGACAGGTCAAGTGGCTGAGGTCGCGGTGAAGTGTGGAGGAGATCTGGCCGGCGCACTAATGACTCCTGTGTGGTGGCAGGTGTGGAGGTGGCGGCCGCTGCCTGCTGCAGCAGACTCAGGCCATGTCGTGCCAACAGTCGACCCAGCACTGCCTCCAGCTCTGCCCGTCCTGCCCCATCCTCGCCCTCATCACCCTCAGCCAGTGGTGTGGAGGTTATGGGTGGGGGTTGGGAGGGGTGCAGTGGGGGGTACTGGGGTGGGGGTGAGGTGGGGTCCAGGGTGCGGGGTGGTTGGGGGGAGTGCGTCAACTGCAGCACTTTGCGTCCCATCTTTGGCGACCGCATCACTGGACTGGTCTGTCCCGGCCCCGCCCCACTCCGCACCTCCTCATTGCTCACTGCCACCAGGGATCGATGGGCAGGGCGGGGCGACCCAACCTCTGAGGGGCCACGTGAGGACCCTGCCTCAGATGGGCCCCTGGGAGAGTCCTGCCAGTGGTGGGGTCGAGTGGAGTGAGGCGATGCCGGGGATGCTCCAATATCACTGGGGGGCACAGAGTCAGTCGGGGTGGTGGGGATAGGCCGGGGGCCAGACATCAAGGGTGGGGCAGGCACTCCATGCAGGGCAGACATGGACGACTCCCGGGTGAGGGCTGCTGGGTGCCGTGGCCGGCCCAGGTCACGCACCTGGAAGGAATTGTCTCGGGTCAGCTTCACCTGAGGGGCACCGGCGCTGGAAGGTTTACGCCCCAGCTGGGGAGACCGTGGGCTGGCCAGGGATGGGGCATCACCAGGGCTGTGTGGGGTGGTGTCCAGTGCTGGCCGCTGGGGCCGAGGGGATTTAGTGGAGTCGTGGCCATCAGATGGCCCCGGGGACACCAACCCCCGCCTGCCTGTTGGAGGGGACGGCGCATCACTCTGCTCTGATGTGGAGTCCTGACCAGGGAGTCGGGGTGGCTGGGGGCCCCGTGGAGATGTTAGAGTGGAGTCTGAGGCATCGTAGCAGAGGGACGGGCGACGCTCAATGGAGGGGGTGGGGCGAGGCTGGTGGAGGCCGGGCGGACCCACAGGGGTGGTGTCCGAGGGGGTTGGGGGCTCACCCTTGCTGCAGGCAATGGAGCAGAAGATGGCACCCCGACGTGGCAGGAACGGCCGCCCTAGCAGCGAAGCACGGCACGTGTGGCAGCAGAAGCAGCACTCGGTGGCGTGCCAGTGCTGACCCTCGTGTGTCATCTGACCTGTGGGGGAGACAAGTGATATACTCACCAATATACCAAAACACAACATTACAACACCACATCACAGTAGTGATGTTCAAACCTCTCACCCTCAGCACCCAACTGTCATTTTCCATCCCCTCCACATGCCCAAACCATCTCAGTCTCCCCCTCCTCATCACAATAAAACATTCCACTCCCATCCTTCCTCTCATCGACAGCAATCCCAACAAGTACAAAAATTCTCCGCACACAAAACAAGGAAACAGGACAGACATAGGGTGCATCTGTGTTAAAATTACAAGCCTAACTAATATTGTACACATTTTTCTTATCTAAAATCTTTCCTTCATTATCTACTATCTTCACTCTTCTCCAAGCCTAACTAACATTCTACAAATTTTTATCTACCATCTCTCCTTCCTTATCTATCACCTTCACTCTTCTCTAATCCTACCTATTCTTAAATACATCTTTTTTATTTATTATCTTTCCTTCCTTTACTACTAACTTCACTCTTCTCCAACCATAATTAATATTCTACAATTTTTTATATAAATATAATCTTTCCTTCCTTATCTACCATCTTTCTTTCCTTAACTACTATCTCCACTCTTCTCTAAGCCTACCTATTCTTCTACAAATCTCCATTCCTCATATGCCATCTTCCCTTCCTTATATACCATCTTCCACTCCCTATCTACAATCCTCCCTTTCTTATCTATCATCTTCCCTTTCCTATCTACCATCTTCCCTTCTTTATCTACCATCTTCCCTTTCTTATCTACTGCCTTCCCTCTTCCCGTACCCTGGTCCACCCCAATCGGCTCCCCACAGGTGTCGCAGTACTCGGCAAACATGGCGTCAAAGCAGTGGAGGCAGAATGGGCGTCCGTCCCTCATGATGTACCGTTGCCCCCCCAGCTGCCGGTCACACTCGAAGCAGGCGAAGTGTTTCATGTGCCACGCCCGGCCCTCCGCCTCGGTGCACTCGTCGGCCAGGATGATCTGTGGGGATGGGACGTATTAGTGATGGGAATACGACAAGGATACCAACATCAGTTAAACAAGCTCCCTAACACCTTCTCCTGAGTGACTTATTATACTTATTACACCGAGGATGATCTGTTGGGATGGGATGAGTAAGTGACGGGAATAAGACAAGGGTTCTCTCAAAAATCATGTAAGTTCTTAACACCTTTTCCTGACTGACTTATTACGCTTCTGTGCACTCACCAGCCAGGATGATCTGTGGGGATGGGACGTATTAGTGACGGGAATATGACAAGGATACTCTCGATAATTAAGTATGCTCCCTAACATCTTTTCCTAAGCAACTTATCTTGCACTTTACTGTTCACAAAGGCTGGTCATTACGTCAGTTAATGAAGCTCCCTAACACCTTTTCCTGAGTGACTTATTATGCTTATGTGCACTCGTCGGTGTGGGGATGGGATGCGCAAGTGATGGGAATATGACAAGGGTACCCACATCAGTTAAAGAAGCTCCCTAACACCTTTTCTTGAGTGACTTATTTTGCACCTTACTGTTCATGAAGGCTGGTAATCTCATCAGTTATGGAAGCTCCCTAACATTTTTCCCTAAGTGACTTATTTTGCTTATTACACCTTCCTGTCCATCTCCGTGTTAAATAAATAATTCTAATATCACCATACTCTGCGTGGATAACGTGCAAGGGGATATTAACCAACCATGTCTCAGAATAAATCGCTAAAGATGGGGTGTTAGGAATCTGAACCGATTTGAATGGATTATTTTGACGGTTATTCGGAGGGACAGGGTGTGTGGAGAGAGCCAGAGGTGGGGGGAGCGAAACTTAAAGGCAAACAGGTGCTTTTTTTTTTTCTCTCTCTCTCTCAGCAACTCACACCTCATAAACCACCCTATTTCTCTCGTGGGGGGAGAGAAATTTATCATTAGTTCTCTCTCTCTCTCTCTCTCTCCATAATAGATTTCCTCCACCTCCCTCCCTCATTCACACTTCCTCAATCTTTCTCCCTCCATCAAATTTCCTCCCCCGGCTCTCTCTCTCTCTCTGTCAACACCGCCCTCTCCCCTCCCCCCAAAGGCCAGTCTCTCTCCCTCCCTGATTAAATGAAGACGGTAGCTAGGGTCTCTTGGGGAGGAGGGAAGGAAGAAGGGAGGGAGGGAGGAAGAATGAGGATAGTAGGGAGTGAAGGAGGAAAGAAAAAGGGAGAGAAGGGAGGGAGAAAGGGAGGGAGGGCAGAAGGGAGGGAGAAAGGGAGGGAGGGCAGAAGGAAGGGGGTAGAAGGGGAAGAGGGAAGGGGAGGAGGGTGACAAAGGAGGAGAAAACAAAAGGGGAGAGAAGGAGGGAGGGAGGGAGGGAGGGAGGGTAGGAGGAGGATGGGACAGAAGGAAGAAGGAAGAAAGGGAAGAAGGGAGAGAATGAGAAGAGGAAGAAGGCAAGGGAGGAGAATGGAGATAAAAGAATGAAAGAAAGGGAGGAAGGAAAAGAACTGGGGAGAGGGGAGAGAGAAAAATAAAGAAAATGAGAAAGGCAAGGAAGAAAGGAAGGAAAGACAAGAAAATGAGAGAGAGAGAGAGAGAGAGAGAGAGAGAGAGAGAGAGAGAGAGAGAGAGAGGAAATGGAATAAGGGAGATTATAAGGAATTACATAAATGGATGAGGGAGAGGAGGAGGAAGGAAGGGGAAAGGGCAGGGAGGAAAGAGGGAGAGGAAATGGAGGGAGGGAGGGACGCAAAAGAGGGAGGAGGGGGGAGTGAGAATGAGAACTGGGAGGTAGGGAAAGGAGAGGAAAAGATGATGGAAGAGAGAGAGAGAGAAAAACGGTTACACTGAAAACGCATTACCAAAATCAAATAATAATAGCCATTCTCTCTCTCTCTCTCTCTCTCTCTTTCTCTCTCTCTCCATACACGTAATTAATTCTAAGCACGTCATTAACACAAACTATAATTATAGTCCAGCTTTGAATTTCCCCATACAAATAATTATTCATAATTTATCCCATCATTATTACCAAGAGACTGAGTTATACACAACTTATTCATATTAATTTTAAATATATACCGTCTTGTTAAATAATAATAATAATAATAATAATAATAATAATAATAATAATAGCAGTAGTCATAATAATAATAATAATAATAATAATAATAATAATAATTCATATATATTAACAAATTTGAGTAAAATTATGAAATGAAAAAATAAAAAAATTGTATGTTTATGCATCCAACCCTATTTCCTTAGGATGAGCGTAGGGGTCCGTAGCTAGGCTGAGAGACCTGATCTTCGACCTTGAGTGGCGTTATGTGAACCCCTTACCACCCTTTGAATTTAAACCCCGTACTGGACATAACTGAGGGGAGCGCTACATCAGGTGAGTGGATGGCAGGGACCTACACCTACCACCACCATAAAATATATAAATCAACTCTCCGAAACACACACACACACCGCAACTCAGCCAGGAGACAGGGCGTGTGTGCTGGGCATTCCCCAGGCCCTGTCTTCCCCCTTACCTTAATCAAGACAACCACCACCAACCGGGCTACAGCAAGGCCCGATCTCCTCGAATGAGGAGAGAATCATCATCACCATCAACAACAACAACAACAACAACAACAACACGCACACACACACACACACCGCTCGCTGGTACAGTGGTAACGTTCCCGCTTGCCAACTGGTGGACGGGAGTTCGCGCCTCGCTCAGGTTCCGAAAAGTTTCACTGACGAAGAGGGTGGTTACTGTCCCCCTGGAGTAAGGGGACGGGTGTGTGCGTGTGTGAAGGTCACAGCCTTGCCCTTAGATCGGACTATATGAGCTCTCAGCTCCCTTCCGGGAGGGTAAAAGCCGACGATCACGACCATCAACTGATCCTGACCGACCGGTGAATTACCCGGTGAATTACACACACACACACACACAAACTTAACGAGAACGCGATATAAACCTAAACACACACGTCAATAACGAACTAAAAATAAATGGTAATAAAACAGGTCCCCCCAGCCATCGCCGGAGCCATTAAAGCGAGCCATAAACGCCTCATATACGGGACTGCAATTATGACGGAGGCAGTGGAAATTACCCAAGTTCCCCCTCCAGCCCCGACACTCATTACAGAAAACGGGTCTCCTGGGGCGGCAGAGAAAATGGTCTTAGTTGAGTTTGCGCGGGAACTTTATTTTCTGTAGTTTATTTTTCAAGACAAACCTTCCCTGCCAAAACCATTATTATCATTATTATTGCTGTTGTTATTTAATTTGCGACTTCCCGTGTTTGTAAGTTTATTCACTGGGTTTATTTATTTTTCATGGCGAGAGAAATATTGCGTAAACACAGCTACATAATACTGGGGAAAAGGAAACTAGGGATGAAATACGAATACGAAAGCGCACAAGAGAAAACATTATTACGAAATTTTGAAAAGGCACGGAAAAAAATAGTACGATGTTTTGTTGATTGTTCGAAATATTTAAAATCGAATTCTATATAGCCTCAGTCATTATAGCTCCGTCTCTCTCCATCGACAAATCTGAACTGGTGACGGTAGACTGAATCGGGCGTGGGAAGATGCTTAGGGCCAGGTTGATTGCTAAGGCGAGAAACTTTGCTAATGAAGAGATGATCACCCCTCCCCCCCCGGCGGACAGATGGGCAAACTGTTGGGCAATTAGTCTGTTAATGATGATGATAGTGGTAGTGGTGATGATGATGACAGTGTGGTGGTGACGATGATGGTGGTGGTGGTGATGATGGTAATGGTGGTGGTGATGATAGTAGTAGTAGTAGTAGTAGTAGTAGTGGTGGTGGTGATGGTGGTGGTGATGATGATGATGATGATGGTAATGGTGGTGGTGATGATCGTAGTGGTGGTGGTGATGACGGCAGTGGTGGAGGTGGATCAGATGATGATGATGAATGGTGGTAGCGGTGATGATGATGATGGTAGTGGTGGTGGTGATGATGATGATGGCAGTGGTGATGATGATGGTAGTGGTGATGATGATGGTAGTGATGATGATGATGGTACTGGTGATGATGATGGTAGTGGTGGTGGTGATGATGGTAGTGGTGGTGGTGATGATGGTAGTGGTGGAGGTGGTAGTGATAATGAGAGCCAGTTAGTGTGGGTGATGAGACGAGGTGTAGTGATTAAAACAGACGTTAAGAAGTTATAATGATGGCTGGGTTAATGAAAAGCGTGTGTATTGCAAGGGAACATTACTACTACTACAACTACTACTACAACTACCTCTGCTACTACTACCACAACTATTAAAACTATTACTACTACTACTGCATTGCTGCTACTAATTCAACTACTACTACTATTACTACAACCACTACTACAATTACTACTATTACCACTACTACTACTACAACTACTAGCCTACTACTACAGGTGACTATTGGGCGTTACGAATATCCTTTACACGTGGTTAACAATATAGTAAAACGATGCGGCGTCCACCCAAGAGCCAAGCATCCTAATATTTCCCCGCGCCTCGCCGAGGGAAGGGCCCTGGTGCGACAAGGGGGCGCCGGATCCCTACACGGTGTATATACTGTACTCTATCTGTAGGACGGCCCCACAGAACCAGAGGCTTACCTGTGATCGACGGGTCTACTCGGGAACTAAAATTAAACTAAAATAATAAATAACCTAATAATAATAATAATAAAAACTAAATAAATAAACACTGTAAACTAAAAATAAAGTTAGAGAGAGACAGACAGACAGAAAATGTGCTGTATTGTATCTGCAGGAGGGCCCCGCAGAACCAGACTTACCTGCGATCGACGGGTCTGGTCAGGAACTAAAAAGAATAATAATAATAAAGTTACCTCATCACACGCGGCACACCTTAGAGAGAACCATCCACTCACCTCATCACACGCGGCACACCTGGGCTTCAGCGCCTCCGCGTGGTGTCTGCCGCAGTAGAGACGGTCGGCGCGCCAGAAGTAGATGAGATCGACGAGAAGTTCCCGACACACGTGGCAGGTGAAGCAGGCCGGATGCCACACCGCGTTGGGCCCACCACGTGCAGCCACCACCACGATGTCACCACCACCCACGCCCTCACCACACTGCGGGGATGCACACACGTAAATATAGCTCTACATATACCCTCTCTTTCTCTCTCTCCTTTTCCCTTTCCTCTCCCCCGTCTCGACACACACACACACGTACACACACACACACACACACACACACACACACACGTACACACACACACACACACACACACACACACACACACACACACACAACCTGCAGTCCACTGGGTTCACGTTCTGAGAAGCTTGGGGTTACTACTACTACCACCATCACTGTTACTACCACTACTACTACCAATACTACCACCACAATTACTACCACTACCACTATTCTACCACTACTATTATCACCACCACCACCACCACAACTACCACCATCCCTAGGCCAGGTGGAGAGAGTAGGGAAGTAGCAACCACAATTGGACAGTGGTTGTAGTTAAGGCGAGAGTGGTTTGCGTAACGAGGAAAGAAGGGAGGGAGGAAGGCAGGAAGGAAGGAGGGATGGAGGAAGGAGAGAGGAAGGACGGAGGAAGGAAGGAAAAAGAGAGGGAAGGAGGGAGGAAGGAAGGAAGGAAAGAGAGGGAAGGAGGGAGGAAGGAAGGAAGGAGAGAGGAAGGAAAGAAAACTGAAGGATGGAAGGAATGAAATATAAATGAATGGATGGATGGATGGCAGGAAGGAAGGAAAAGAGAGGAAAAGGAAAAGAAAGAAAGAAAACTAAAGAATGAAAGAGAAAGGAAGGCGGGAATGGAGAAAGAGAGAGAGAGAAAAAAAAATCTACATATATGGGTGTGTGTATATGTGTGTGTGTGTGTGTGTGTGTGTGTGTGTGTGTGTGTGTGTGTGTATACAGCCATACTTTACGGCCAGGCAAACTCTTCTGTTTACTTTCACAGTTTAAGGCCCACTCCTAGCTTTCTGGATTTCACTATTATTATTATTATTATTATTATTATTATCATTATTATTATTACTGCACTACAACTACTACTACTATTACTATTATTTACTACTACTAATACTACGAATTCCACATCTGCCACTACCACAACTACTACTACTACTATATCACTACAACTACTATTACTACTACTACTATGACTATTAAAAAGGATGTTTTTTTGCACATATTGGGACTCTCTCTCTCTCTCCTGTCTTCTTTTGCTCTCTCTTCCTCTATTTCTTTCCTTCTTTCCTCTCTTCCCTCCTTCCTTCCTCCTCTCTCTCTCCCCCTCCTTCTTCCTTTCATCCCCTTTTCCTTCCCTCTATTTCTTTCCTCCCCCCTTCCTTCCCTCTTCCTCTCCTTCCTCCCTCATTTCTTCCTTTCTTTCCTTCCTTCCTTCCTCCCTCTCTCTTCATTCTCCCTCCTTCTGCCTTTCTTTCCTCCCCTTCATTGCCTTTTCCTTCCTCCTATTTCCCTTCTTCCCTCCTTCCCTCTTCCTTTCCTTCCTCCCTCACTCCTTTCTGCTTTCTTCCCTCCTTTCTCTAACGCTCTCCTCCCTTCCTTCTTCTTCCTTTCCTTCCTCCCTTTCATCTCCATTTCCCTACCCATTTTTATTCTTCTTCCTTCTTTCCCTTTTCCTTCCTCCATCCCTCCCTCCTCCCCTCTCTCTCCCTCCCGTTTTGACTTTCATATATATATCAAGTCAATTCCTTCTCCTTATTCCCTCAATTTGTCATCCACACTCCCTCCCTCTCTCTCTCTGTCTGTCTGTCAGTCTGTCTGTGTGTCTCTCTCTGTATGTGCCTCTCTATCTCAGCCTGTCTGTGTCTGTCCTCCCTCTATCTCCTTCTCTCTCTCTGTGTCTCCTTACATATGTGTCTCTATCAATGTCTATCTATCTATCAATCTGTCTGTGTGTCTCCCTTCAATCTCTTTTTCTTCCCTCCTTTCTCTCTCTCTCTCTCTTTGTATGTGCCTCTCTATCAATGTCTATCAATCTGTCTGTCTTCCTTCTATCTCCTTCTCTCCCCTCCTTTCTCTCTCTCTCTCTCTGTGCCTCTCTATCAATGTCTATCTCTGTCTGTCTCCTTTCTATCTCTTCCCTCTCTCTCTCCTTCCCATCATCCCTTCCTTCATTATTCCCTCCTTCCTTCCACACTTTCCTTCGGTCCCCCTCCCTCCCCCTCCCCCCCTAGCCTACAGAGGGGTCGCCCCCCCCCCAAGGACCGAAGCTGATGAATACGCTCTCGCTCTCTCTCTCTCATGTATGTATATATGTATGTAACGCTTTCGTGTGTGTGTGTGTGTGTGTGTGTGTGTGTGTGTGTGTGTGTGTGTGTGTGTGAGAGAGAGAGAGAGAGAGAGAGAGAGAGAGGCTCATCATAAATTTCCTTAGGCAATTACAAGTAGGATTTAGAGAATGAAGGGAGGGAGCGAGGGAGGGAGGGAGGGAAAGAAAAGAGAGAGAAAGAGATAGGAGAGTTAGAGGGAGGGATAGAAAGAGGGAGAGAGAAAGGGAAAGAAGGGAGGAAGGAGAGGTAGAAAGAGAAAGAGGATGAAGAGAAAAAAACAGGAAGGAGAGAGAGAGAGAGAGAGAGAGAGAGAGAGAGAGAGGATGAAAGATGAGACAGGAGAGAGGGAGGAAAGATGGAAGCGAGAGGGGGGGGAGGGAGGGAGGGAGGGAGGAAGAGGGGAGGTGAAAATAAACAAATCATTAATCTTCTAAAGCATTCATATCTAACACAGGGGAGGGGAGGGGGGGAGGCGAGAGGGAGGGACAGAATGGAAGGGAGAAAGGTAATTTGGTTAAGAGGAAAGTCAGGAGGAGGAGGAAAAAAGGAGAATGGAATGTTGAACACTGAAAGAAGGAAAAGAAAGAAAGGAAGGAAGGAAGAAAAAGGAGGAATGAAGGAAGATAAAGAAGGAAGGAAGGATGGAAGGACGGAAGGAAGGAAGGAAGGACGAAAGAATGAAAGAAAGAAAGAGAGGGAGGAAGGAAGGGAGAAAAGAGGGAAGGACACAAGGAAGGCAGGAAGGAAAGAGAAAGAGAGAGGAAGAAAGGAAGGAAGGGAAAAAGGAAGAAAGGAAGGAAGGAAGGAAAGAAAAGAAGGAAGGACAGACCCGTAGCAGTAAAGGAACTAATGAAGACTACAGTGCCTCCTTCTGACACCCTAACACCGTTTCCTAAGCGATTTATTTTGCTTACTACACCTTAGGACAGATGGGAATGAAGGCAACGGTGAAGAAAGGGTGTCCTGAAACATGACTCTCTCTCTCTCTCTCTCTCTAAAGAATTCTCTCAAAATGCATATCTAAATTAACTCTCTCTCTCTCTCTCAAGAATTCTCTCAAAATGCACATCTAAAGTAACTCTCTCTCTCTCTCAAGAATTCTCTCAAAATGCATATCTAATTTAACCCTCTCTCTCTCACTCACATTGCTGCAGGCGGCGGGGGTATGCATGCTCAGAGGCAGCTGTCTCACTGAGCCTCTTCCCAGACTCTCTCTCTTCCTCTGCGCCGAGAACAGACGTAGCTCCTTCTTCTCCTCGTCGCTCAGCCCATTGCAGTACCGCACCTGTGGCAGAAGGTGAGACAGTGTAAGAAAGTGAGACAAATTGTGAAAGTGAGAGAAATTGAGTGAAAGAAAGTGAGAAAGAAATTGAGTAAGAAAGTGATTTAGTGTCAAAAAGTGAAAGAAATTGGGATATATAAGTATTCTATAAGGAAAAACAAAAATAAAAAAAATAAATCCGCAAATAGCCATATAGGAGGGATTTACATGTTATTTAAATGGATTTATTTTGTATATATATATGTAGGAAAAAGGGTTGTAATTCTTCCTACTGATTGGCTGCTTATACCCCAAACTACTGCCCTACACCCACACCCACCCACACAACCCCCACCCCCACACACACCCCACCCACACACACCCACAACCCCCACACCTACACACCCCTCCCTCCCACCCACACACACCCACAACCCCCACACCTACACACCCCTCCCTCCCACCCACACACACACACACCCTACCCACCCACACCAAACAATCACTCCTTCTAATGACCCCCAATGCACCCACTAAATGACCTCAGATGACCTCCAATGACCGTCCTCACCTCGTTATCGTGCGGGGGTAACTGGTGTAGCAACTGCCTGATGCGGTACTTCTCACCAACAGAATTGACGTAGGGAACTTTGTCTTCCGGGAGGGCGGAGAAGTAGAGATGCACCTGTGGAAAGAAAAAGGAAGGTGATTAATTGGTTTGGCCAGGTGAGGAGGGGTGAGATGGGAAGAGAAGAGGAGAGAAGGGAAGGGAAGGGAAGAGAAGAGAAGAGAAGAGAAGACAAGAGAAGACAAGACAAGAAAGGGGAAGGGAAGGGAAGGGATGGGGTGGGTTATGTTGGGTTGGGATGGAATGGGATGGGGTGGGTTAGGCTGGGTTGGAATGGGATGGGATGGGATGGGATGGGTTGGGTTGGGTTGGGTTGGGTTGGGATGGGTTGGGATGGGATGGGTTGGGATGGGATGGGATGGGTTGGATTAGGATGGGATGGGATGGGTTGGGTTGGGTTGGGTTGGGATGGGATGGGTTGGGTTGGGTTGGGATGGGTTGGGTTGGGATGGGATGGGCTGGGTTAGGTTAGTTTACAAGTCCTATAAAAAATAAATGATCTATCTATTTACCTATCTATCAGTAGCCAGACACCTTAATCCCAGAAGGGGTGGCCACAAAGAAATCGCCTCCACGTCACCCTGTCCTCCACCTTCAAGCTGCCTTTTCTCCAACACATCCCGTCCCCCATTAACCTCTCCACTCCATCCCTCCACTTCATCCTGTGTGTGTGTGTGTGTGTGTGTGTGTGTAATTCACCGGGTCGGTCAGGATCACTTGATGGTCGTGATCGTCAGCATTTTACCCTCCCGGAAGGGAGCTGAGAGCTCATATAGTCCGATCTAAGGGCAAGGCTGTGACCTTCACACACCCACACACCCGTCCCCTTGCTCAAGGGGGACAGTAACCACCCACTTCTTCAGTGAAACTTTTCGCAACCTGAGCGAGGCGCGAACTCCCGTCTACCAGATGGCAAGCGAGAACGTTACCACTGCGCCAGCGAGCGGTGTGTGTGTGTGTGTGTGTGCTAATGAAGGTAGGAACAGGCAATATTACCTACAACGTCCCTATCACCACCATCATCACCACCACACCTCCTCCACTACCGCCACCACCACTACCACAATCACCACACCTCCTCCAGCACCACCACCACACCTAACATCCTACCAACTAGCATCACCCGCTACACATTCTCCCCACTCCACCCCACCTCAATCACCCCCACTACCACCACACCCCACCCACCACCACCACCACCCATCCCCACCCTCACCCACTCAACAACTCTTCACTGTCTTCAAAATAACAGGAAATTGATAGACTTTTAAATGAGAGAGAGAGAGAGAGAGAGAGAGAGAGAGAGAGAGAGAGAGAGAGAGAGAGAGAGAGAGAATGTTAAAATATTACTAAACATTTGTGAGCCAGGTGGAAAAAATAAAGAAAATGAGAGAGAGAGAGAGAGAGAGAGGGAGAGAGAATAACCTCGAGTGACAACACCACAACTGGATTAAGATAATTTAATATTGTCTGTCTGTCTGTCTCTCTCTCTGAAAGGACCAATGGATAAGTTGCTGTTTGCTTTCCTTTATCCTCCTTCCTTTCTCTTCCTTCCTTCTTTTCTTTCATCTTTCTCCTTCCTTCTTTCACTCCCTTCACCCATCTTTCCTTCCTTCATCCTCCTTAATTCTTTCCTTCCTTCATTTCTTTCACTTTTTTCTTCCTTCATCCTTCTTCCTTCCTTCATTCTTTTTCATTTTTCCTTCCCTCCTCCATTTCTTTCACTTTTTCTTTCCTTCCTCCCACCCTCCTTCCTTCCCTCTCTCCCTCCCTCCCTCCCTCCCTCCCATAACACTCAACATAACTTACATTCATCAGCAAATTAGCAAGGAGGGAGGGGGGGAGGGAGGGAAGAGGAGGTGTGAAGGAGGGAGGAGGGAGAGATGAAGGGAAGAGAAGGAGAAGGTGGTGTGAAGGAGGAAGGGAGGGAGGGAAGACGAGGGAAGATGGAGGGCGGGAGGGATGAGGGGGAGGGAGGAGGAAAGTGAAGGAAGTGTGAGGGAAAGAGGGAGGGAAGACAAGGAGGAAGGGAGGGATGAGAGGTGAGGGAGGGAGGAAGGGAGAGAGGGAGAAAAGGAGGAGAGGAAGATAAAGAAGAGAAGAGAGGGAGGGAGGGAGGAGAGGAGGTAGATAAAGAAGAGAATAGAGGGAAGGAGGGACGAAGGGAGGAGAGGGAGATAAAGAAGAGATGGGAAGGAGGGAGGGAGGGAGGGAGGAAAGGAGGGAAGTTTGTTCATTTATCAAAAGGGAGAGAGTTGCTGACATCTTACTAGGCAGGGAGGGAGGGAGGAGGAGGAGGAGGAGGAGGAGGAGAAAGAGGAGGAGGAGAAAGAGGAGAAGGGAGGGAGGGAGGGAAAAGGGGAGGAGGTGAGACTGATGAATACGGAAGGAAAAGGGAGGGGGAAGGTGAGGAGGGAGGGGGAAGGTGAGGAAGGAGAGGGAAGGAGAGAGGATGTGGAGGAGGGAAGGAGAGAGGATGTGGAGGAGGGAAGAAGGGGGAGAGGAGAAAGGGCAGGAAGGGAGAGAAGGAAGGAAAGCAAGGGAGGGAAGGAGGGAGGATGAAAGGATGAGGGAGGGAGAAAGGATAGGAAGAAGAGAGGAGGAGGAGAGATGAGGGAAGGAGGAATGGAAGAAAAGGAGAGAAGGGAGGAAGAGAGAGAAAGGAGGAGGGAGGGGGAGGAGGGGGAGGGAAGGTGATGGAGGAGAAAGAAAGAAATGAGGAAGGAAAGAACGAAGTAGGCAGTAAATTTCGACTTAAATAATATGAGAGAGAGAGAGAGAGAGAGAGAGAGAGAGAGAGAGAGAGAGAATATCAAGCCACGTGATCTCTGGCCCTGTCTTTCATTTTCTCACTCCCTCACTTTCACTCACATTTTACTTTCTTCAATACTCTCTCTCTCTCTCTCTCTCTCTCTCATGTGGACTTGGAGTATCTCAGACTAAAAACAAAAATGAAGAAAACATCAACTAAGAATTAAAAGGCTTGAGTAATAAAGCTGTTAATAATAATAATAATAATAGTAGTAGTAGTAGTAGTAGTAGCAATGACTGTAGTGGTAGCAGTAACGATAATAATAATAATAAATAATAATAATAATAATAATAATAATAATAATAATAATAATAGTAGTAGTAGTACTAGTAATAGTAGTAGTGGTAGTAGCAGTAGTAGGAGGGATAGCAGTAGTAATAATAGTAGTAGTAGTAGTAGCAGTAGTTGTGGTAGTAGTAGTAGTAGTAGAAGTAGTAGTAGTAGTAGTAGTAGTAGTAGTAGTAATAATAATAATCATCATCAAATACCAATAATAAACAAAGCCTCATCAATGGAATAAAAATAAAAACAAATAAAAATCCAAAAAGAAAGAAAAAATTGAGAGAAAAAAGTGAGCGAGGGGGGGAGGGGGAGGGGGAGGGGGAGGGGGGTGACCCTTTGACGCAGATGCTGGGAATGGCAGAGAGAGAGAGAGAGAGAGAGAGAGAGAGAGAGAGAGAGAGAGAAAGAGAGAGAGAGAGAGAGAGAACTGAAAAACTGAAAAGAAAAAGAAAGCAATTGAAAGATAATAAAGTGAGAGACAATCTGATACTGAACCGAAGAGAGAGTGAAAGTGAGGGAGTGAGAAAATGAAAGAGAGGGCAGAGATAAACTGGCCTGGTATACGCTCTCTCTCTCTCTCTCTCTCAAGTCGACACTTTTCTATGACCAATAAACTGGCAAGAGGGAGGGAGGGAGGGAGGGAAGAAGGAAGAGGGAGGGAGAGGAGGGATGGGAGGAAAGAAGGAAGGAAGGAAGGAAGGGAGGAAAGGAGAAAGGAAGGGAGGGAGGCAGGAATAATAATAATAAATAATAATAATAATAATAATAATAATAATAATGATGATAATAATAATAATAAATAATAATAAAATATTGAGACGCCTTCACGTGGTGGCACTGATATAACAGGGCGGTGGAGCTGCCTGGGTCTACACACGTCCCTTAACTCCCTCCCTATCCCACACACGTCCCTTAACTCCCTCCCTATCCCACACACGTCCCTTAACTCCCTCCCTATCCCACACACGTCCCTTAACTCCCTTCCTATCCCACACACGTCCCTTAACTCCCTTCCTATCCCACACACGTCCCTCAACTCCCTCCCTATCCCACACACGTCCCTTAACTCCCTCCCTATCCCACACACGTCCCTTAACTCCCTCCCTATCCCACACACGTCCCTTAACTCCCTCCCTATCCCACACACGTCCCTTAACTCCCTCCCTATCCCACACACGTCCCTCAACTCCCTCCCTATCCCACACACGTCCCTCAACTCCCTCCCTATCCCACACACGTCCCTCAACTCTCTTCCTATCCCACACACGTCCCTCAACTCTCTTCCTATCCCACACACGTCCCTCAACTCCCTCCCTATCCCACACACGTCCCTCAACTCCCTCCCTATCCCACACACGTCCCTCAACTCCCTCCCTATCCCACACATGTCCCTCAACTCCCTCCCTATCCCACACACGTCCCTCAACTCTCTTCCTATCCCACAAAAGGACGATGGTGGACTGCAGGAGGAGGACAACTTCAGCCTGCAGTCCACTGGGTTCACGTTCAGATAAGCCTGGGGTTTCTACTACTACTACTATGCTACTACTACTACTATCACTACTACTGCTATTTTCTGTCTTCTTTCTCATATTTTTCTCATCTCCTTCCTCTCTCTCTCCCTCGCTCACTATTCTTGCATCTTCTGTACTTCCTTTCTCCCTTCCTGAATCTCCCTTTCTCCCTACCTACCTATCTCTTTCCCTCCCCATCCCTCTCCCTCTCCTCCTACCAACAATCTTTTTTTCCTCCCGTATCTCCCTGTCTCTCCTCCTCCCTACCCATCTATTTCCTCCCTCCTCTCCCTATCTCTCCCCCTCCCTACCCACCTCTTTTTCCTCCCTACCTATCTCATCCTCCCCACCTCTCTCCCTACCTAATTCCTCCCTTTCTCCCTATCTATCTCCCTCCTTTCCTCCCCAGTCACCGTACTCCTCCTTCACCTCCCTCCCTTTTTTTACTCTCCTGTCTTCTGCTTTCCTCCTTCCACCCTTCTCTCCTTCCTTCCCTCCCTCCCTCCCTCTTTTTTATTCTCCCTTCTGCTTCCCTCCCTCCTACTTTTATTCTTCCATCATCTGCTTTCCTCCCTCCCTACCCCCTTCTCTCCTTCCTTCCCTCCCTCTTTCTTACTCTCCCTTCTTCTGCTTTCCTCCCTCCCTCCCTCCCTCCCTGGCGGTCAAGCGTAAAATGAGAATATTGTACGACACTTGAAGAATGTGCCTCTCTCTCTCTCTCTCTCTCTCTCTCTCTCTCTCTCTCTCTCTCTCTCCTATCTTTCTTCCCTTTCTCCTACCATCCCTCCTCCTCCTCTTTCACTCCCTCTATCTATTCATCTCTCTCTCTTTCCTATCCTTCCTCCTCCTCCTCTCTCTCTCTCTCTCTCTCTCCCTGACTATCTACCTCTGTCTTTCCTACTCTCTCTCTCTCTCGCTCTCTCCCAACTCGATCCATCTCCCTCTGTCTTCCTGTCTCCCTCCCTTCATCCCCCCCCCTTCTCTCTCTCTCTCTCTCTCTCCTATCAACACCCCGACAGTCGTAAGATGGAGTGAAACGAAGAGACAGCAAGCGAGATGGAAAAGGGGTGGGATGATGATGATGATGATGATGATGATGATGATGATGATGATGGTGGTGGTGGTGGTGGTGGTGGTGGTGGTGGTGATGATGATGGTGATGATGATGATGATGATGATGATGATGATGATGATGATGGTGGTGGTGGTGGTGGTGGTGGTGGTGGTGATGATGATGATGATGATGATGATGATGATGATGATGATGATGATGATGATGATGATGGTGGTGGTGGTGGTGGTGGTGGTGGTGATGATGATGATGATGATGATGATGATGATGATGATGATGATGGTGGTGGTGGTGGTGATGATGATGATGATGGTGGTGGTGGTGGTGGTGGTGGTGTGATGGTGGTGATGATGATGATGAGGATGATGGTGGTGGTGGTGGTGGTGGTAGTGGTGATGATGATGATGATGATGATGATGATGATGATGATGATGATGGTGGTGATGGTGATGATGATGATGATGATGAGGAGGAGGAGGAGGAGTAAGAAAATGAAAAGGAAGAAGAGGAGGAGGAAAAAGGGGTACACAGATAGACAGACAGATAGATAGAGAGATAGATAGATATAGATGGATAAATAGACAGACAGATAGACAGATATGTACAGACAGACAGACAGATAGATAGATAGACAGTTAGAGAGACAAGGTACCTGTCAAATCTGTCCCGTACAAAGAAAAAACAAACAAATCGCTTAAATACATATGCTTGGACATACTGCCTTTAAGACTGGAGGTCATAGAGAGAGAGAAAAACAAACCGAGAGAAACAGTTCCGGAGTTGACCCGTTTCTGTAAATGGGTGTAGGTGGGGTGTTGGTGGGTGTAAGTGGGTGTTGGAGGGTGTAAGTGGGTGTAGGTGGATGTAAGTGGGTGTAGGTGGGTGTGGTAAGTGGATGTAGGTGGGTGTGGTAAGTGGATGTAGGTGGGTGTGGTAAGTGGATGTAGGTGGGAGTAAGTGGGTGTAGGTAGATGTAAGTGGGTGTAGGTGGGTGTGGATGGGTGTAGGTGGGTGTGGGTGGGTGTAGGTGGATGTAAGTGGGTGTAGGTGGGTGTGGGTGGGTGTAGGTGGATGTAAGTGGGTGTAGGTGGATGTAGGTGGATGTAAGTGGGTGTAGGTGGGTGTGGATGGGTGTAGGTGGATGTAAGTGGGTGTGGGTGGGTGTGGGTGGGTGTAAATGGGTGTAGGTGGGTGTGGGTGGGTGTAGGTGGATGTAAGTGGGTGTAGGTGGGTGTAGGTGGATGTAAGTGGGTGTAGGTGGGTGTGGGTGGGTGTAAGTGGATGTAAGTGGGTGTAGTGGGTGTAGGTGGGTGTGGGTGGGGGTGTGGTGTGGTGTTTGCAGTGTCAACAGAGAAACAAAAGATGACTACACTCTGCCACCATCCCAACTACCCCCTCCCCTGCCTGACCTTGTGGGGCAGGCAGGCAGGCAGGCAGATAAAAGGGAAGGCAGGCAGGTAGGTAAGTAAGTAGGCAGGCAGGCAGGAAGGTAGGTAGGTAGGTAAACAAATAAAAGGGAAGGCAGGTAGGTAGGTAAGTAAGCAAGCAAGCAGGCAGGCAGGCAGGTAGGTAGGTAGATATGTAAGGAGGCAGACAGATAAAAGGGAAGGCAGGTAGGTAGGTAGATATGTAAGTTGGCAGACAGATTAAAAGGGAAGGCAGGTAGGTGGGTAGGTAGGTAGATAAACGGGAAGGCAGGTAGGTAGGTAGGCAGGTACGCAGATAGGTAGGTAGGTAGGTAGGCAGCAGGAATGCAGGGAAGAGGTAGGGAGGTAATTAAGGAGTTAAGCTAGGTAGGTAGGTAGGTAGGTAGGTAGGTAGGTAGGTAGGGAGGGAGTGAAGAAAAGTGATGAGAAGGAGTAAGGCAGGAAGGGGGGGAGAGAGAGAGAGAGAGAGGAGGAAAGAAAAGGAAGGATTACCGAAAATAAAGGAAGGAGGGAGGAAGAGGAAGGAGAGGGAGAGAAGAAGGAGGAAGGGAGAGAAAAGGAGAGGGAGGGAGGGAGGGCTTAGGTGAAAATGAGGGAGAATTAAGAGACTGAGAGGGAGAGGAGGGGAGGGAGGGAGGGAGATTTTGAAGAGAAGGGTTGAGGAAAGAGAAAGAGAGAGAGAGAGAGAGAAAGAGAGAGAGAGAGAGAGAGAGAAAGATAACGCGAGAGACTGACTGACAGAGGGATAGATAGACAGGTAGTGATAGATAGATACACAGATAGACAGACACTGAAATAAAAACAGCCAATCCTACTTCACCCCCACCCCCCAAAAGACCACCCATGCAGACCAACTCGCTTGTGGTCTGGAGATTAGATAACTCTCTCTCTCTCTGTGGTCTAGTGTAAAGGGTTAAAAATGAGATAAAGGTGACCACGATAAGACAACACTACCCCAAACACTCTCTCACTTTCTCTCTCTCTCTCTCTCTCTCTCCGTTTTTACGAGAATGGGAGAAAGGGAGGGAGGGAGGGAGAAGGAAAGGAGATAGGAAAGAGATTGACAGGAGGGAGGGGAGAGAAGGAGGGAGGAAGGGAGAGAAAGGGAGGAAGGAGAGAAGAAGGGAGGAAGGAGAGAAGGAGGAAGAAGAGAAGGAGGAAGGAGAGGAGGGAATGAAAAGAGGGAGAGAAGGAGGGAATGAAAAGAGGGAGAGAAGGAGGGACAGAGAAGACAGAGGGAGTGAAGGAAAGAATGATGGAAGAAGGAAGAAAAGAAGAGTAGAAGGGAGGAAAGGAGGGAGGGAGGGAGATAAAAGGGGGATTAAGGAACTAGAAAGGGGAAGGGAGGCTGAAATGGAAATGAGAGAGAGAGAGAGAGAGAGAGAGAGAGAGAGAGAGAGAGAGAATTTCCTGAAATCTATATATAACTCACTTCTTAGTTTAGACGATATCTCTCTCTCTCTCTCTCTCTCTCACCCCTTTGACACTCGAGGCGACGTGGATGTTATTAAACCAAAGACTTCATTTCCGCTCTCTCTCTCATTTTTTCTTTTTTACCTCCTTCCTCTCCTCTTTCCCTTCATGACTCTCCTCTCCCTTCCTTCTTCCTCCTTTCCACTTTTCTCCTCTCTCTCTCATTCCTTTTCTCCTTGCCTTCCTTCCCTTTCTCCACCCTTCTTTCTTTCACTCCTCCCTCCTCTCCTCCCTCCCTTACTCTTCTCTCTCTTCCCCTCCTTCCTTCTCTCCCTCCTCCCTCTTCTCTCTCTCTTCCTCTCCTTCCTTTCCTCCATCTATCCTCTTCTCTCTCTTCCAGTCCCTCCCTCCCTCCAACTTCTTCCAATCCTTCCCTCCCTCCCTCCCTCTTCTCTCTCTCTTCCCCTCCTTCATTTCCTCCCTCCCTCTATCCTCTTCCAGTCCCTCCCTCCCTCCAACTTCTTCCAATCCTTTCGCATCTTAGTTTTATGACGGGAAACAGAGAGAGAGAGAGAGAGAGAGAGAGAGAGAGAGTACTCGTAAACTGTGTATACAGAGAGAAATAAGTAGATAGACAGATAGATTGATAGACAAAATGAAAGATACAAACAGACATACACAGAGGTAAATGTAAATAGATAGATAGATAGATAGATAGATAAATTTTTCACGCAAATCTACACAATTTTCCAAAAGAAGGTATTAAAATTCTCTCTCTCTCTCTCTCTCTCTCTCTCTCTCTCTCTCTCGTAGCAGCACCAATAAAGCACACATTATACAGTAAGGTGTCAATAGATAAACAGATAGATATACAGCATAAATTAAATAGATAAATAGATAGATATACAGAATACTTGAAGAAAATATAACATTACATTAGTACATTTATGTATTACAAATTACAATATTACATGTACTACGATCCATACCTACCACTATTCCTACAACTACCAATATTACCACAACTACCACCATTCCTACCACAACTATCATCATTCCTACCACAACTACCATCACCACAACTACCACCATCCCTACCACAACTACCATCACCACAACTACCACCATTCCTACCACAACAACCAACATTACCACAACTACCACAACTACCACCATTCCTACCACAATCCCTACAACTACCACCATTCCTACCACAACTACCAACATTTCTACCACAACTACCAACATTCCTACCACAACTACCACAATCCCTACAACTACCACCATCTCTACCACAACTACCACCATTCCTACCACAACTACCACAACTACCACCATTCCTACCACAATCCCTACAACTACCACCATTCCTACCACAACTACCAACATTTCTACCACAACTACCAACATTCCTACCACAACTACCACAATCCCTACAACTACCACCATCTCTACCACAACTACCACCATTCCTACCACAACTACCAACATTTCTACCACCATTCCTACCACAACTGCCACCAGTCCCACCACAACTACCACCATTCCTACCACAACTACCACCAGTCCCACCACAACTACCACCATTCCTACCACAACCACCACCGTTCCTACCAAACCACCACCATCCTACCTTCTCCCACAGCTCCATAGGCTGAAGGACGCTCCCATTGGCTACATTCCTCCGCGTAAGCCCCGCCCCCCCGCCCCGCCCAGCCAATCGCAGGAGGGCTTGCAGTTGGCGCGAATTTTGAACGAGACGCGCCAACGTTTTTTTCCGTTTGTCCATTTTGGCGCGAAATTTTGAAAGTGTTTGAAAATTTGAAAGTACTGGCTGGGGAAGGAGTATGGGGAGGGGTTAGACGGAAGGAAAGGGAGGAAGAAGGGGGAAGTGGGAAGGACGATGAGGAAAAAGGGAGGGAAATGTGAAGACAGAGAGAGAGAGAGAGAGAGAGGAATTTAATACACCCAACACAGCGCCACATAAAAAAGAAATTCACTTAATCTTTGTCAATTTCTTCTCTCTCTCTCTCTCTCTCTCTCTCTCTCTCTCCAAATTCACTTTTTCTCTTTCTTTTTCTTCCTTCTTTCTCTCCCTCTTCACTGTCTTTATTTTCTTCTTTCTTTCTTTATTCTTCTTCTCGTCTATCTTTATTTTTATTTTCCTCTTTTCTTTCCTTGCCATTTTTTCTTTTTCTCTCTCTTTCAAAATAGTTCACATATTTTTATTTTCACATTTTCTTCGTCTCTCTTTTTTATATATGCATGTTTTTTTTCTTTCTCCTCCTTCCTTCCTCCGTTTCTCCTTCCTTCCTTCTTCCTTTTCCCTCCTTCTTGCTTTTCTTTCCTTCCTTCTTCCCTTTCCCTCCGTCCTTCTTCCCTTTCCCTCCTTCTTGCTTTTCTTTCCCTCCTTCTTGCTTTTCCTTCCTTCCTTCTTCCTTTTCCTTCCTTCATTTCCTCATTAGCTTTCTTTTCTTGTCTTTCTCTCTCTTTCCTTCATTTCTCTCTTTCATCCTCTCTATCTCCTTTTCTTTCTCTCCTTTTTGTCTTTCTCTTCTCTCCAACAAAATTCGAATAAACAAACAACAACAACAACAACAACGAAGGGGTGCTTCATCAAAACAAACATGATGCTCTCTCACTCTCCCTCCTCTCTCTCTCTCTCTCTCTCTCTCTCTCTCTCTCTCTCCCTGTCATGTTCTGGCATCTCTGGAATGAGTCACCACTGCGCTATAGTTTCCTCTCTCTCTCTCTCTCTCTCTCTCTCTCACACACACACACACACACACACACACACACACACACATACATACACACCTCCCCCCTTTCTCTGTCTGTCTCCCTCTCTCTCTCTACTTTCCTTCAACGCACACTCAGTCTATCAATTTTAATCTGTTAAGCAATCTACCTACCTACTTACACATCTATCTATCTATCTATAAATCTATCCATCTATCTAAGTATCTACCTATCTACCTACGTACTGTACACATCTATCTACCTACCTACCTATCTATCTACCTACCTACCTATCTAAGTATCTATCTACCTACCTACCTACTTACACATCTATATATCTACCTACCTACCTATCTACCTACCTACCTACACATCTATCAATCTACCTACCTTCCTATACATCTATCTATCCATCTACCTACCTACCTACCTATCTACACATCTATCAATCTACCTACCTTCCTACACATCTATCTATCCATCTACCTACCTACCTACACATCTATCTACCTACCTACCTATCTATCTACCTACCAACCTACACATCTATCAATCTACCTACCTTCCTACACATCTATCTATCCATCTACCTACACATCTATCTATCTACCTATCTATCTCTCCTATACAAGCAGCGCAATGTCTGTGTGGTCTGTATATCTATGTAAACATTACCTGCATCTATTGAATCTCTGTTCTATTTATCTGTACATCAATATTTATCTATTTTGATCTATCGGGACATATATCTATCTACCTAATATCTATCTATGTCTATCCATCTATCTGTTTACCATTCTATCTATCTACACATAAGAGGGCTATGCAGAGAGAGAGAGAGAGAGAGAGAGAGAGAGAGAATGTGTGTGTGTGTGTGTGTGTGTGTGTGTGTGTGTGTGTGTGTGTGTGAGAGAGAGAGAGAGAGAGAGAGAGAGCCATAAACCTTGTAACACAGCTCAACTCCCGTCCCAGCTTGTGAATACGACCCTTTCTCTCTCTCACTCGCTTTATTTCTCTCTAATGCTGCCCCCTCTCTCTTTTTATCTAACTCTATTCCCTCCTTTAATACTCCTCTGTGTTTCATCTCTCTCTCTCTCCTTCATTCTTTTCTCCCTCCTTTTTCCTTCATTCCTTCCTTCGTTTCCTTTCCTCCCTCCTGCCCTTCCTCCCTCCTTTCCTTTCCTTCCTCCCTCTCCCCCTTTCGCTCCTTCTTCCTTTCTTTTCCTCCCTCCCTCTTCCTATTTCCCTCCTTCCTTTCCATTTCTCTCTCCCTCTCCCTCTTTCCTTTCTTTTCTCCCTCCCTTTCCCTCCTTCCTTCCCTCCCTCCCTCCCTATTCAGTCATTTACCTAACATATTCCTCCCATTCCTCATACTTTCCTCCTTTCCTACCTTTTTCTCTCCCTCTATCTCCCTCATTCCTACGCAAATACCTCTCTCTCTCTCTCTCTCTCTCTCTCTCTCCCTCTCCTTTATCTTTTCATCACTTAATTTCCTGTTTTCCTCCCCCTTCCTCTCTCCCCCTCCCTCCAGCTCTCTTCCTCCCTCTCGTCCTTTTCTCTCCCTCCTTCCTTTCTCTCTCTCCCCCTATCCTACCCTCCTCTACCTTCCTTCCTTCCTCCCCTTCTTTCTTTTCTCCCCTTTCTATCCTTCCTTCACATCCTTTCTCTCTCTCTCTCCCTCCTTCTTTCTCCCTTCCTCTCCCTTTGTCTCTTTACCTCCCTTTTCTTCTTTTTCTTTCCTTCCATCCCTCCTCTCTCTCTCTCTCTCTCCCTCCCTCTTTCCATCTGTCCATCCATCTAAACCGATTCTTTCCATCCCCCTTTCTCACACCCTCCCTCCCTTCCTCCTCCTTCTCTCCTCCCCCTCTCCTTTCCTCCCTCTTCCTTCTCTCCTCCCCCTCTCCTTTCCTCCCTCCTCCTTCTCACGTCCCTCCCTCCTCTTCCTTCTCTCCTCTCTCCCTCCTTCAATTATTTCCTTTTTGATGTTATTTTCTCTCTCTTCCCCCTTATGTCCTTCTCCCTTCCTTCACCCCTCCCTCCCTCCGTCCTACCTCCCAATTTCCCTCCCCTCCCCCCCTCTCTCCAATTTCTCTATCTATCCATTCCTATTTCCCTCCCTCAATCTCTAACTCCCTTCTCTCCCTCCCTAACTCCATCCATCTCCCTTCTTATTTCCCTCCCTCAATCTCTAACTCCCTTCTCTCCCTCCCTAACCCCATCCATCTCCCTTCCTCCCTCTCTCCTCCCTCCCTCCCTATAAAAGAGGGAGGGTCGAGCATATTCACGTCTTCAGCCTCATAAACTCACTGGAGGGAGGGAGGAAGGGAGGGAGGGAGGGAAAGAGGGAGGGAGGGAGGGAGGGACGGACGGACGGAGGGAGGAGGGAGACAGGAACCGAGGAGAGGGAGGAGGAAGTAGGGGAGGGAAGGGAGAACGAAAATTATAGAATAGGACTGACGGACTGGAGAGAGAGAGAGAGAGAGAGAGAACAGGGGATGGGAGGAAAGGAGAGAAAGGGTGAAGGAGGGAGGAAAGGAAGGACAGAAGAAGAGGGTTGGAGGAAAGGAAGAAAAGGTGAGGAAGGGAGGGAGAGAGGGAGGGAGGGAGGGGGGGAAGGAGGGCATTGGATTGAAGGCGAAAGGAATCGGTTAAGATAAATGGACAGATGGAGGGAGGGAGGGAGGGAAGGAGAGATGGAGGGAGGAAAGGAGAGGAGGGTGGGAGGGAGGGAAGGAAGGAGAGGAGGGTGGGAGGGAAGGAAGGAGAGGAAGGTGGGAGGAAAGGATGGAGGGTGGGAGAGAAGGAGGGAGAGAGATGGAAAGACGGAAGTTAGAAGGAGGGAGGAACAGAAGTGATGGAGGAAGAGGAGCGGAAGAAAGGGGAAAAGGAGGGAGGGAGAGAAGAAGGTAGGGAGGAGAGAGAGGGAGAGAGAAAAGTAAGGAGGGAAGGGGGACAGATGGTAGAGGGAAGGAGGGAAGGGAGGGAAGAAGGGAGGGAGGGAAGGAGGGAGAGAGGGAGGGAGAAAGTGAGTTAAGATTGATAGGTAGATGGATGGTGAGGAAGGAGATGGAAAGAGGGAGATTGGCCGATAGCTGATGGAAGGAGGGAGAGAAAAGAGGGAGGGATGGAAGAAGGTAGGAAAGAGAGAAGAAAAGAGGGAGGGATGGAAGAAGGTAGGAAAGAGAGAAGAAAAGAGGGAGGGATGGAAGAAGGTAGGAAAGAGAGAAAGAGAGGGAGAGATGAAAGAGATATAGAATGGGGAAGAGCACATAGAGGGATGGATGGATGGATGGGTGGGTGGGTGGGTGGATGGATGGATGGATGGATGGATAGTTGAATGAATGGATGGATGGATGGATGGATGGATGGATAGATAGATAGATAGACAGATAGATGGATGGATAGATGGATGGATAGATAGATATAGATAGATAGATAGATGGATGGATGGAAGGGAAGGAGAGAGGGAGGAAAAGAAAAGAGGGAAGAAGGGAAGCAAAATAAAGAAAACAGAGAGCGTGAGAGAGAGAGAGAAAGGCAACACTTGTATTTCTTGAACATAAAATCGACGTCATAGTAGGATTAATGGAGGGAGGAAAGGGAGGGACGGAGGGAAAGAGAGGGAGGGAGAAAAGAGGGACAGAGGAAGGGAGGGAAAAAAGAGGGACAGAGGGAGGGAGGGAGAAGAGAGGGAGAGAGGGAGGGAAAGAGGAGGGAGGGAGGGAGAAAAGGAGAAGGAGGGAAGGTGGTGAGAAAAAAGAAGGAAAGGCAGCTGAAAGAGAGGAGAGAAACAGACTTACAGAGAGAGAGAGAGAGAGTACGGGAATGGGTGGGGCCGGAAGGGGAAGTGGAAGAGGAGGGGGAGGGAAGGAAGGGAGAGGAAGGGGGGAGGGAGGGGGAGGAGAAGAGATATCACAGCAGGATATAAGTAGGAAGGGAGGGGAGGGGGGAGGGAGAGAGAGAGAGAGAGAGAGAGAGAGAATTACGATAAGTGCATGGTAGACACTAGAAAAGGAGGGAGGGAGGAGGGAGAGAGGGAGGGAGGGAAAGAGGAGAGAGAGGAGGGAGAGAGAGAAGGAGGGAACATAAAGAAGCGGAAGGAAGGAGGGAGAGATGGAGGAGGGGAGGGAAGATGAATGGAGGGAGGAAAGAGAAGATGGAGGTATAGAGGGAAACTTGATGGAAGGGAAAACTCGAAGGAAGGAAGGAAGGACAGCGAAATGATGGAAGGAACGAGGGAAAGAAGAAGGAAAAAGGAATGACAGAGGGAAGGAAGGAAGGAATGATGGAAGGAAGGAGGGAAGGAATGATGGAAGGAAGGAATGATGGAAGGAAGGAGGGAAGGAATGATGGAAGGAAGGAACGATGGAAGGAAGGAATGATGAAAGGAATGATGGAAGGAAGGAAAGATGGAAGGGAGGAATGATGGAAGGAAGGAAGGAAAGAATGATGGAAGGATGGAATGATGGAAGGAAGGAAGGAAGGAATGATGGAAGGAAGGAATGATGGAAGGAAGAAATGAAGGAAGGAAGGAATGATGGAAGGAAGGAAGGAAGGAGAGATGAGAACAGAGGAAAGGACGAAAGAGAAAAAAGAAGAAAGGAACGAAGAGAATGGAAAGAAACAAAGGATGGAAAAGAAAGGAGGGAGAATAGGAAGGAAAGAAAGGACTGGAGAGAAGAAGGGAGAGTAACGAGGAAGAAAAAAGAGGAAGGGAGAATAGGAAGGAAAGAATGGACTAGAGAGAAGGGAGAGAAATGACGGAGGGAGGGAGAATAGGAAGGAAAGATGAAACGAATGGAGAGAGGAAGGGAGAGTAAAGATGGAGTGAAAATGAGGAAGAGAAACGAAGGAAGGAGGGAGGAAGGGAACAGAGGAAGGAAAGATGGAGAGACGGGAGGAAGGAGAGAAAAGGGGAGAAAGAAGGAAAGAAAAGGCAGAAGGAGGGAGAAGAGACGAAATCAGAGATAGGGAGGGAGGGAGGAAGAATTAACAGTGGGAGGGAGGGAGGGAAGATATAACACGGAGGGAGGGCAAGAGGGAGGAAAAGAAAGGAGGGAGGGAGAATTAACAGAAGGGAGGCAGGCAGGGAGGGAAGAAGGGAGGGAGAGTAAAGGATTTCGACCGGTAAATGGAGCAACTCTCTCTCTCTCACACACACACACACACTCTCTCTCTCTTCTAAATCACCCAATCGTTCGCTGAAATTACCCAAACTCAATATATACCTAAGCTAAACCGAATCTCTCTCTCTCTCTCTCTCTCTCAAGGGGCCATGTGATTGCTATTATCGATCGCCTCAAGTGGACAATTTTGGGGAGAGAGAGAAAAAGGGAGGGAATGGAGGGAGGGAGAGAAGAAAGGAGTGAGTGAATGAGGGGAGGGAGGGAGGGAGTGAAGGAAGAGAAAGATGAAAGGAGAGAGTCAGTGAGTGAGGATGGGAAGGGAAAGAAAGGTGTGTGTGTGTGTGTGTGTGTGTGTGTGTGTGTGTGTGTGTGTGTGTGTGTGTGTGTGTGTGTGTGTGTGTGTGTGTGAAAGAGAATAAGGAGGGAAGTGAAAGATGAAGGAAGTGAGTGAATGAAAAATTGAATTAGAGAAAGAATGGATGAACAAACACACACACACACACACACACACACAGTATATGATTTCACTCTTTCACCTCCTCGCCATTCCAGTCTGTCACACTTACACACACACACACACACACACACATACACACACACACACACACACACACATACACACACACATACACACACACACACACACACACACACACACACACACACACACACATCTACAAGTGCCTAAACAATCTATAGTCCTGTTTATTTCCTTTTCCTTTTTCTTCCTCTATATCTTCTTTCCTTCTTCACTACTTCCTTGTTTTCCTTTCCTCTTCCTCCATCATCATCATCATCTTCATCATCGTCTTCTCTTCCTCCTTCATCTTCTCTTTCTTCTCCCCCCTCCTTCCCTCCCTTTCCTTCTAATCTTTTCCCTCCCTCCTCCTCTTCCTCCCTCTTTCCTTCTTTTCCTTCCTCTTTCCTTCTTCCCTCTCTCTTACCATCTCTTCCTCCCGCCTTCCTTCCTTCCATCCCTCCTTCCTTTTTCCCCTCCCTTCGTTATACATCCACTTTCCTACTTTTCCTCCCTCCTTCTTTCTTTCCCTCCCTTCGTTATATATCCTCCTTCCTACTTTTCCTCCCTCTTTCCTTCCTTTCCTCCCTCTTTCCTTCCGTCCCTCCGTTTCCTTCTTTCCCTCTCTTCCCTTCTTTTCCTCCCTTCTTCCTTCCTTTCCCTCCCTTCTCTCCCTCCGTCATACATCCGCTTTCCTTCTTTCCCTCCCTTTCCTTCTTTTCCTTCCTCTTTCCTTCTTTTCCTTCCTCTTCCCTTCTTCCCCTCCCTCCTTCACTCCCTCCGTTATACAGGAAGCCACCAACAGCCGTTCACTCATATCTCAAAATCATTCACATTCATCCATTTCTCTTGTCTTCGTTCACTGGTCGTTTTCAACTGTGTCTCAATCAGTATTATTGATTTGGTATTATACTGGACAGCGGTGGCTGGGTCACTGGACCGTCTCTCTCTCTCGTGTGTGTGTGTGTGTGTGTGTGTGTGTGTGTGTGTGTGTGTGTGTGTGTGTGTGTGTGTGTGTGTGTGTGTGTGTGTGTGTGTGTGTGTGTGCGTATTGATCTCATACACTTGTTTAGCCTTCATCATCCACTCACACAACACCACCTCTCACCGATTTTCACCCCTAGCACCTTTTCCTAAGCGATTTATTTTCCATACGGCGTCTCAACATTGTATTTTGTGTTACTTAGCTTTCTCATCGACAAAGTTTGCGCCAGAAATAGACAGACAGACAGGTAGACAGACAGACGTATCTAGAGAGGACAGACAAACAAACTTTCTTCATTGTTTACATGGATATTCGCACGGATGGGTGTTTAACTGTAGGGGTTATTCGCACGGTCGTCGATTTTTGCGAGTAGTGGATATTCGCACGGTCCATAGTTTAGAGAGAGAGAGAGAAAACACAGAGGATATTCGCACGGTCCATAGTTTATACATACAGGATATTCGCACGGTCAATTTTTATAAACACGATATTCGCACGGGATACTGAATATTTGTACACACACTGATGCAGCCTCACTGTGTCACTATTGGGAGGGAACTGAGGGGAGAGAGAGGAGGGAGAAGAGAAAGGGGAGGCATGGAGAGAAGAGGGGTGAAAGGGAGGGAATTACGAGATGGGTGGTTGGGTGAAATGAAGGGAGGGAGGAAGAGAGGGAGATGGAAGGAAGATGGAAAATGAAAGGAGGGAGGAAGGGCGGAAGGTGGGAAGGAAGGAATGATGGGAGGGAAGAAGGAAAAAGGTGGAAGGAATGGAGAGAGCGGAGTGGAAGGGAAGGGGAGAAGGAAAGGAAGGGAGAGAAGAGATGAGAGGATGGAAGGAAAAGGAGACAGAGGGAATGACGGAAGGAAGGAAGAAGGAAAGAGGGAGGGAGAGAAAGAAGAGAGAGAGAACATGAGTGTGAAATTAAGGGAGAGAAGAATGGAGGGAAGGGAGGGAGGGAGGGAAAGACATTAAGAGAGAGAGAGAGAGAGAGAGAGAGAGAGAGAGAGAGGAAGAAGAAATAACAGACAGACAAATAGAAACAAATAATAGATAAATACTATTAAAGTGATAGAACGGTACTTCGAGAGAGAGAGAGAGAGAGAGAATGGTGATGGCTGAATGGACATGGGGGAGAAGAAGGGAAGGAGTGAGATGGAAGGGGAGGGAAGCTGAATGGGTAAGAGGGAGGGAGGGAGGGAAAGGCATGACTAATACGAAGGAAGAAGGAAGGAAGGAGGAAGGAAGGAAGGAAGGAAGGAAGGAAGGACGGAAGGCACAAAACATTAATATCATCTTGAATCATAGTATCAGGCACGCCCACATACATATGATAATTCACTCTCTCTCTCTCTCTCTCTCTCTCTCTCTCTCTCTCTCTCTCTCTCTCTCTCTCTCTCTCTCTCTCTCATTAATTCTGTGCTAACATTCAATCTTCGATCTTTCATTTTTTTTCTCTCTTTCTCTCTCTCTCTCTCACTCTCTCTCCACCTTCCTTCAAACTCACCTATATTTTTATCTTTCCATCCAACCATTCCTTCCTTCTCTCTCGCTCCCTCCCTCCCTCTCTCTCTCTCTCTCTCTCTCTCTCACATCAACACATCAGCCGGCCATTGATAAGAGACAGACGCCCGCCACACCACGCCGTAAAAATGTCATTCCACGAGAGAGAGAGAGAGAGAGAGAGAGAGGTTGGTAGACAGACACAGACAGACAGATGGAAAAAGACTTAAACAGACAGATCGACATGTGGATGGATAGATAGATAGACAGACAGAAGCGGATAGATAGGTAGATAGCCAGCTGGAGAAATAAAGATAAATAGACAGAGATGTACAAAGAAACAAACAAACAAACATGCAAACAGAAAACACACACACACACATAAATAAACAGGCAAATGGAAAAATTACACACACACACACACGTTCCTTTTAAGCGTCAAAGCAGCCAATAAAGCCAAAATCAAGCCAGCTCTAATCAAAGCAACACGACTCCTAAGTAATAAACAAAGTACTTAGGCCCTTTAAGATAATGCTTTTATGGAGAGAGAAAATATTGAAGGGGGTGTTAAATTCTCTCTCTCTCTCTCTCTCTCAGCTGGACAAAAGGCAGGAAGCTGTAAAAACGTTTGACGATATCATCACTATTTTAGGGGGTAGTCTGGAGAGAGAGAGAGAGAGAGAGAGACAGACAGACAGACAGACAGAGAGAGAGAGAGAGAGAGAGAGAGAGAGAGAGAGAGAGAGAGAGAGAGAGAGAGAGAGAGAGAGAGAGAGAGAGAGAGAGAGAGAGAGAGAGAGAGAGAGAGAGAGAGAGAGAGAGAGAGAGAGAAATAGCCAGGCACAGGAGTAGAATTAAGAGAAGAATGGTAGGGGTAGATGAGAGAGAGAGAGAGAAATAGCCAGGCACAGGAGTAGAATTAAGAGAAGAATGGTAGGGGTAGATCAGAGAGAGAGAGAGAGAGAGAGAGAGAGAGAGAGAGAGAGAGAGAGAGAGAGAGAGAGAGAGAAATAGCCAGGCACAGGAGTAGAATTAAGAGAAGAATGGTAGGGGTAGATGAGAGAGAGAGAGAGAGAGAGAGAGAGAGAAATAGCCAGGCACAGGAGTAGAATTAAGAGAAGAATGGTAGGGGTAGATCAGAGAGAGAGAGAGAGAGAGAGAGAGAGAGAGAGACCCGAAATGGTTTAGAATCTTAAAAATTCCAACTTGTAAACAAACTTTTGACTGACGCTGTTTAGGGAGAAATAATGTAGGTGTCTGTCTATCAATCTATCAGTTTCTACCTATCTATCTATTGCGTTTTTTCTATCTACCTTTTATCCATAGCTATCAGTCCACCTCTCTACTAATCTACCCCTACCATAATTCTCTTTACTCTCTCTCTCTCTCTCTCTCTCTCTCTCTCTCCAAAGCTTCCTACTGTATATTTTTTTCTCTCTCTCTCTCCAAAGCTTCCTGCTATATCTTTTTTTCTTGCTTTCGACTTTTTTTCTTTATAACCTATCAAAATACCGTTCTCTCTCTCTCTCTCTCTCTCTCTCTCTCTCTCTCTCTCTCTCCGGCTCACTGTGTTATTAGGTGAACATATAAGGGGTGAGGCTGGTACGAGGGGAGGCAACACCTGAAGGGGGAAAAAAGCTTGCTCTAACTCTCTCTCTCTCTCTCCTTTATATTAACTGACTGACTACTTCATCTCACTTCATTTTTTTTTTTTTATTCGGATATTCCTTTCTCTCTCTCTCTCTCTCTCTCTCTCTCTCTCTCTCTCTCTCAAATCCCCGACCTCCATCTCAACACCAAAATATCAATCGGCATTCTCTAAAAAAAAAAAATCACGAAAAACAGAGAAACAAACACACACACCCGATACAGAAAACACAGAAAAAACACTAATAAACAAATAAATAAATAAATAAATATAATACATGAAATGAAAAATAAAAACTGATCGACGTATGGCAACACCGCGCGGCTGGGGAGTGTTGCCATATGACCAAAACATTGGCCCTTTTTTTTTCCGCCGGGCATCGCATTCTGGCACACAAGTGGGCAAAATAAATCGCTCACAAACTCACAACACGACACTCAAATACTCACAACAGGACACACATACTCACAACGGAACACTCATAAACTTAAAAGTGTAGTAGTAGTAGTTGTAGTAGTAATAGCAGTAGTAGTAGCAGTAGTAGTAGTAGTAGTAGTAGTAGTAGTAGTAGTAGTAATAATAATAATAATAATAATAATAATAATAATAATAATAATAACTCCCACATAGAAATAAAATAAAATAAATAAAAGCAAATAAAAGAAAAACCACGATATAATAAAAATCTATTAATGTATCTACAGCCAGATATATCAGTGCCACCACGTGAAGGAATCCACCTCCCTCTCTCTCTCCCTCTCTCTCTCTCTCTCTCTCTCTCTCTCTCAATTTTTTCATTAGCGAGTCTTTTTTTTTTTTTTCATACAATTTTTGGCCCGTGGGTGATATAAGGGAGACTGGCAGACTCTTTTTTCCTGTTTTTTCTATATAACATTTCATGAGGTCAGGGAACGGTGCGGTGTAAAATAAGAATGTCTATCTATCCATCTATCTATTTATAGCCAGACGCCATAATCCTGTAAGGGGTGGCCTTTTTTCTTTGAGTTAGTTGTTTTAAGGGGGAGGGGCACTAACTCTCCACCAACCTACTTGTTGACACGTAGGGAACACGTATGGGTTGGTTATATGGTTACCACCCAGCGTTGTAAATGGTCTCCTGGCTTACAGGAAACCATTTGGCTTGCCACTCAATGTAAAGCCACCTGAAAAAGAAAGAAGAGTAATACAAAGTGACAGGAAAGATGGGTGACAGAGGAGAGGAGGACAGACTGAAAAAGTAATAAAGGTGAGGGAAAAAGCAGGCAGCCTTACATCAAGTGAGTGGATGGTGATGACAAGCAGAAAACAGCTCCAAAATCCCCCAATGTACTCACAGCAAAGAAAATGGGGTGGAGGGCACACAGAAAACGGGGTGGAGGGCAGACTCGTACATACCTGGAAGGGCGGGAGATAAAAGATTAATAAATAGCGCTAAAAAATGATAAATGAGGCTGAAGGATAATTTGGTGCGAGATAAAGAATGATAATAACAGCAGGGGTTGATATGGCGGGAGATAAACACTGGAAGGAATGGCTGTCAGTGATGGATGAAGACTTTTGTTATTCTTTTAAGTTGCTGGGGTGGGATCAGGAAAGAAGTGTTTGATTGAAAGTGGTTAGGAAAAAAGGTGTTAGATTAGAATTTGATAACTCAGATCTGGATGGGGTATCTTCCAGGCCCCACTGAAGGTGTTGGGTTAGGTGTGTGGCGAGGCAGGGTGAGGGTAGGGTAGGGTAGGGTAGGGTAGGGTAGGGTAGGGTAGGGTAGGGTAGGGAAGGGTAGGGTAGGGTAAGGTAGGGTAGGTTAGGTGAGATTTGTTAGGATAGGGTAAGTTAGGTTAGGTGAGGTTAGGTTAGGGTAGGGTAGGGTAGGGTTAGTTTAGATAGCAAATGAACAGCTTAGACTAGGTAGGGACTGTTTATAAAAATAGTGATGGGTGAGATGGGCTGGGTGAGGCAGGGTGGGATGAGGCCAGGTTAAGTTAGAAAAGCATAGTTAGATAAGAAATAGATAGCGTAGATAAGAGTGGGATATGCTAGAAGAAAGTAGTAATCGTAGTTGTGATGGGGTGAGGCAGGGGAAGGCAGGGTGAGGCATTGTGTGGCAGAGTGAGGCAGGGGTGAGGCAAAGTATGGCAGGATGAGACAAAGTAAGGCAGGATGAAGCAAAGTAAGGCAGGGTGAGACAGAGTGAGGCAGGGGTGAGGCAGAGTGAGGCAGGGGTGAAGCAGAGTGAGGCAGGGGTGAAGCAGAGTGAGGCGGGGGTGAGGCAGAGTAAGGCAGGGGTGAGGCAGGGCTGAGGCAGAGTGAGGCAGGTATTCTCTAACCAATTATTATTAGGACAAAAACTTGCTTAGTAAGATATTATTAAAGAGGGAGGGGAGGGGAGGGGAGGGGAGGGGAGGGAGGAGGGGAGGGAGGAGGGGATGGAGGAAGAAAAGGAGGAAGGGAAGAGAGGGACTAGGAAGGGTGAGGGAAGGAGAAGAAGGGAGAGGAAGAGGGGGAGTGGGAGACGGAGGGGGGAGAGAGGAGAGAGAATATTAAAAGAGGGAGGAAAAGGGAGGGAGGGAGGGATGGGATGGGGAGGAGGGGGAGGGATGGAAAGAAATAATAGTAGTATATGCCAGTCTCTCTCTCTCTCTCTCTCTCTCTCTCTCTCTCTCTCTCTCTCACACACACACCTTTATAATCATCATCAATTTCTTATACCTAATCATCCTCTTCGTTTTCTTCTTTCTCCTCCTCCTCCTCCTCCTCTACTTCATCTTTCTCCTCCTCCTCTTCTTCTTCCTCTTCCTCCTCTTCATGTTCTTCCCCCTCCTCCTCCCATTCTTCTTCACCTCCTTGTCCTCCTCCTCTTCATGTTCTTCCCCCTCCTCCTCCCATTCTTCTTCACCTCCTCGTCCTCCTCCTCTTCTTCTTCGTCCTCGTCCTCTTCATCTTCTTCTTCCTCCTCTTCATCATCATCATCTTCTTCGTCCTCCTCCTCCTCTACATCACATTCCTCCTCCTCCTCCTCTTCATCTTCCTCCTCCTCCTCTTCCTTCTGATCATCTTCCATTTTTTTTAATTATTTTTTCTGCTTCAATTTATCGGCCATTGTTCTGTCTATCTATCAGGATGTGTTTATCTATCTGTCCCTCCCCTGCCTATCAGCTCTCTCTCTCTCTCTCTCTCACGTTCTCTAATCATCCCTCCTTCTATTTCTTACCTGTCTGTCTGTCTCTCTGTCTCTCTCTCTCTCCACATCCTTCCTTCCATTCTCTCCATTAATCTATTTCTCCTTTCCCTTCCCTGCAATATCTTCTCTCTCTCTCTCTCTCTCTCTCTCTCTCTCTCTCCCCTTCCCATATCCCTTCCATAAACCCGAGAATTAGCTTTAAAATGCTCTGTAAATGTTGACCCATAGTTAGAGAGAGAGAGAGAGAGAGAGAGAATTTAAACAAAGATAGGAGGATAGGCACGCTGATAGACAGAGACAGATAGATAGACAGATAAAGAGAGAGAGAGAGAGAGAGGGAGAGAGAGAGAAATAGATACATTTAAACAGACAGATAGGGGGGTAGGCAAGTAGACAGTGATAGAGATAGATAAATAGAGAGAGAGAGAGATAGGGGTGTGATGACGGGAACAATACCATTCATCTTGATTGTACAGTACACCCCTGTCATCTCCCCCTCCCCCCCTTCTCTCTCTCTCTCTCTCTCTCTCTCTCTTTTTAGATTCCTTTTTTTCTCTTCATTTTATCAATTTATCATCTCTCTCTCTCATACCCCCCTTCCCTCAACATCCCTACACCGATAGATAAATATGAACAAATAGACTGTGACAGATGTAGCTAATATGTAGACTCATGGATGGATAGGTAGACAAAGAGGCAAGTAGACAGATAGATAGATAGGACTGATTACCAGAGGCATAAAGAAAACTGTGAGAGAGAGAGAGAGAGAGAGAGAGCACTGATGATCAAGCCAGTCAACTAGCCAATTCGCTTGTTATGACCTCCACTCTAACAAGGGGGTCCTTCTGCCTCACTACACACTGGCCTCTCTCTCTCTCTCTCTCTCTCTCTCTCCGGCCTCATTTTCATTCGTTCTTTATTTTTATGACTAACCCCTCCTCTCTCTCTTTTTTTTCTCTCTCTCTCTTTCTTTATTCGTTCTTTATTTCTTTTTATTAAACTACCCCTTCTCTCTCTCTCTCTCTCTCTCTCTCTCTTTCGGCTTCCTTCCTTACTAACACTTATCTGCTCTCTCTCATTTCTTTCATTCTTCCTTTCTTCTTCCCTCCCTACTCCTCCCTCCCCCTCTCTCTCTCTCTCTCTCTCATCTATCTATCAGGCCCGTCCACTACATCTACTACCTATAATATTCTATCAATTTACAGGGCTATTTACTTGATAGATAGACACCAATACTCTTTTACATAGCCTCTCTCTCTCTCTCACATCTATCTATCTATCAGGCCAGTCCAATATATCTACTACCTATAATATTCTTTTTTTTTTTTTCTCTCTCTCTCTCAGTTTCTTCCAATTTCCTTTTCCCTTTTTTTTTTACCTCTCTCTCTCTCTCTCTCTCTCTCTCTCTCTCTCTCTCTCTACTCCTTTCACCTCAACTTGGCCCCGATTTTCGTTTATCTTATTTCACGTAGCTCAGAGTAGGAGAATGCTATGGCTCTACATCCTTTCCCTGGCACTTCTTCGTGACTAGCATTATATTACAGGAGTGTAGTGAGGACTATGTACACTCCCTCCCTCCTTATAACTCCCTTTCCCTCCCTTCTTCATTTCACCCCTCCCTCCCTCCTTATAACTCCCTCTCCCTCCCTCCCTCATTTCACCCTTACCTCCCTCCCTATAACCCTCTTCCTCTCTTGCTCATTTCACCCTTACCTCCCTCCCTATAACTCCCTCTTCCTCCCTCCCTCATTTCACTCTCTCCTCCCTCCCTTCCTCCCTCATTCCAACAACAACAACAACAACAACAACACGCCTCGTTAGATTGATGACTCCAAAGTTTAGTGGTGAGAGGGAGGGAAACAGGGAGGGAGGGAGGCAGGGAGGAAGGGAGAGGGAGGGAGGGAAATTTGGACAGGGGGGAAAGGAGAGACAAGAATAGAAGGGACAAATGTAATAGGAAGGAAGGAGAGAAAGGGAGAAAGGAGGGAGGGAAATAGGGAAAGGGAGGGAGGCTGGCAGGGAGGGAGAGAAGGAGGGAAATTGGGAGGGGAGGGAGAGACAAGAAGAGAAGGGGCAAATGTAATAGGAGGGAAGGAGAGAAAGGAGGGAAAATGGGAGGGAAATAGGGAGAAGGAGGGAGGGAGGGGACAAATGGAACAGGAGGGAGTGAAATAGAAAGCGAGAAGAGGGAAGAGAGGGAGTGAGGGGGAGAAGGAGAGAAGAGAAGGAAAGGAGAAAAGGGAGGAAGGAAGAGTGTGGTGAGAGAGGGAGGGAGAAGGGAGGAAAGGGAGAGAGGAAAGGAAGAAAAGGACGGGAGGAAAGGAAGAGAAGGAAGGGAGAAAAGGAAAGGGAGAGAAGGGAGGGACAGGGAGAGAATGGAGGAAAGGGAGAGAAGCCACCTGGGAACTCCCTTATGAATGCAAACGAAGGGAGACATGACCAATTGGAAATACAAGAGGGAGGGAGGGAGGGAGGAAGAGGAGAAAGAGAGTGAAGGAGGAAGAGGAGAAAGAGAGTGAAGGAGGAAGAGGTTGGTGGAGGAAGGGAAGATAAATAAGAGAGAAAGGAAGGAAGGAACTGAGAGAGAGAGAGAGAGAGAGAGAGAGAGAGAGAGAGAGTTATGTGACGAGACCAAGACAAATGAACAGGAGGGGACACACGCGCAAACACACACACACACACACACACACACACACACACACACACACACACACCTTGGCTACGTTCAAGTGAGGACGAAATAATAAAGAAAATTAAAAATAGTTCTAATAATAACATCCTGTCTTGTCTTGATGCGCAACAGTGATGATATTCTCTCTCTCTCTCTCTCTCTCTCTCTCTTTCAATTTACCATCTCTCCATCCTGAATGCTGAGTTGTAACGATAGATTAGCACTAGAATATGATGCTAGTCACGAAGAAGTGCTGAAATCTCTCTCTCTCTCAGTGAAGGGGTTTTACTGAATGAAACTTGGTGTAATTTAATGTAATCCCATTCATCCAGTGTAATTCTCTCTCTCTCTCTCTCTCTCTCTCTCTCTCTCTCTCTCTCTCTCTGTTAATTTTTCCCTTTCTTCAAATTAACTACCTACTCTCTCTTCCCATTTCAACTCTCTCTCTCTCTCTCTCTCTCTCTCTCTCTCTCTCTCTCTCTCTCTCTCTCCATCTTTGTTAATTTCTTTCCTTCTTCAAATTACTTCTCTCTCTCTCTCTCTCTCTCCATTAAAGAATCTATCACTACGAGGTAATGGGCTGTTAAGTGGAGCTCTCTGGGGGTAATTAGAGGCCGGGGGTTGTTAATGGGCGCAGGGGGGGTGGGGGTAATTACATTGTTAAGGCTGCTCCGTAATTACCTTGTTACGACCTCCAGTGCAATTGTTTACTGCGTTCTGTGCAACTTGTAAATTCTGGTGGGGTTGAAGGAAGGTGATTTTGTGTGTGTGTGTGTGTGTGTGTGTGTGTGTGTGTGTGTGTGTGTGTGTGTGTCAGTCTGTCTGTCTGTCTCTATCTCTCTCTCTCGTTTTATGTGTCTATCTATCTATTCATCTATCAATCTATCTTTCCACTTCCTTTCTCATTCTCTCTCTGTTCAACTCGTTTCCTTCACGGACACATTCTCTCTCTCTCTCTCTCTCTCTCTCTCTCTCTCTCTCTCTCTCTCTCTCTCTCTCTCAGGCCTTTCCATGGGCTTCATGGTGCCAAAGGTCAATCCAAACGAACACACGTACTTAGTGAAATGTGGCACCAACAATCCGTAGACTTTATCAACTTTTACGAGGAGGGACGGCGACGGTAACATCTTTCAGTGCTACGGGATTTTATTTATTTATTTACTGTGGAGACCATATTGCACTCCCTGTGCAAAGTTGGCTATCTTTAAATTCTCTCTCTCTCTCTCTCTCTCTCTCTCTCTCTCTCTCTCTCTCTCTCGGATTTGCAAAGGATTTTCCCAGATTTCTTCCTCTCGTGTATATCTTCCTGAGAGGGTGGGAGGGAGGGAGGGAGAAGGATAAAAGGGGAGGGAGGGAGGGAACCAGGGAGATAAAGGATAAAAAGGCGGGAGGGAGAGAAGGGAGATGAGACGGGATGGAAGGGAGAGAGAGAGAGAGAGAGAGAGAGAGAACAGGAGTAAGGGAGAGAAAAAAATAAAACACGATGGAGGGAGGAATGGTGAGGAGGAGGAAGAAAGAAAGGATGGATGGAAGGAAGGAAAAAAGACAATGAAGGAGGGAGAGAAGGAAGGAAAGAAGACAAAGAATGAATGAATGAAAGAAAGATGTAAAGGAAGGATGGAGGGAAGGAAGAAAAAATGAATGAAGGAGTGAAGGAAGGACAGAAGGAAGGGAGGAAAGAAGATAAAGAATGAAGGAAGGGATGGAAAGATGGAGAATGACTTAAATGAAGGAAGGATGGAAGGAGGGAAGAAAGAAAATGAAAGAATGAAGGAAGGAGTGAAGGAGAAAATGAATGAAAGAATGAAGAAGAAAATGAAGGAGTGAAGGAGAAAATGAATGAAAGAATGAAGGAGTGAAGGAGAGAAAATGAATGAAAGAATGAAGGAAGGAGTGAAGGAAGGAAAGAAGGAAATGAAGGAATATAATGTAGAAAATATGGGGGACTGGCCTATTTATGGATATTCCCGTTTTCTTCGTACAGCTGAAATTTGTGAGAGAGAGAGAGAGAGAGAGAGAGAGAGAGAGAGAGAGAGAGAAAGGAATTACAGGGAGGGAGAGGAAGGAAATATGGAAGGAAAGTAAGAAGGGGGGGGAGAGAGAGAGAGAGAGAGAGAAAGGAATTACAGGGAGGGAGAAAGGAAGGAAATATGGAAGGAAAGTAAGAAGGGGGGAGAGAGAGAGAATGAATTTGAAGACGCTGACTGGAGGGGGAGGAATAATGGAGGGAAGGGAGGAA
>NC_136957.1:34765745-34770745 GCF_032717465.1 Coenobita brevimanus | reverse complement strand
ACTTTTTTTCTCTCTCTTCCTTCCCTTCTATCTTTCTCTCCATACTTGAGTCCTTCCTTCTCCCTCCCTCCCTCCTTCCTTTCTCTCCATGCTTCTCCCCTCCTCTCTTTCTCTCTCTCTCTCTCTCTCACTTCCTCTCCTTCCCTCCTTGTCATTCATTCTTCTCCCTTCTCTCCTTTCCATCCTTCCCTCCTCCCTTCCTTCCCTCCCTCCATCCCTTTCTCACTCTCCTCCCTTCTTCCCTCCCCTCCTTCACATTCACTCTCCTCCCTTCTTCCCTCCCCTCCTTCACATTCATTCTCCTCCCTTCTCCCCTTCACTCCCTCCTTGCCTCCCTTCTCTCTCCATCTCCCTTCCCACCCATCCTCCCTTCTCCCCTTACCTCCTCCTTCCCCCCCCTCTCCCTCACCATCTCCCTTCCTTCCCCTTCTCTCTCCTCCCTTCTCCCTCCCTCCCTCCCAAACCTGTCCTTTTAACATATTCCCTGAACTTAGCGTGTCATATTATGCTGGATGTGGGTGTAACTCTCTCTCTCTCTCTCTCTCTCTTGCTTTATCAGTCAATGTCTATCTCTGTTTTCATCAGTGTCTATCTATCCATCTATCTATCACTCCCTTTCTCTCTCTCTCTCTCCCTATTATTTTATCAGTCCATCTCTGTTTTCATCAGTCAGTGTCTATCTCTCCATCTATCTATCATTCCCTTTCTCTCTCTCTCTCACTCCCTATCTATCCATCTAGCTATCTATCTACCTAGCGTTTCATCAGTGTCTATCAATCCATCTATCTATCTATATGTATCTATCCTTGTATTCTTCTCTATTCATTCCACCTCACTCTCTCTCTCTACCGTTTAATCAATTAATGTCTATCTATCAATATATCTATCTATCTATCTATCCTTCTCTTTTCTTTCTCATTCGCTCTTCCTTCAATCTGTCTCTCCTTTTTCACAAACAGTACTCTCTCTCTCTCTCTCTCTCTCTCTCTCTCTCACACACACACACACACACACACACACGCACCAATCCGTATTCAAAATTTCTCCACACTCCCTCATACAGCCCGACAGATAGATAGATAGACTGATAGACAGACAGATAGATAAACTGATAGATAGACACAGATGACTGAGTTTTATCTGATAAGCATATTCTGACCACGAAGGTAAACAGAATATCTATCTATCCATCTATCTATCTATCTATATCAAACCATCTTCATTTACCCTTTGTCTTTCATCTCCATCCTTTTCCTCTCTCTCTCTCTCTCTCTCTCTCTCTCTCTCAATCAATCAATCAATTTACTCCAACCTAATATTCTTCCACCTTCTCTCTCTCTCTCTCTCTCTCTCTCTCTCTCCCAACATGGCCATACACCCTCGCCCCAACACCAACACACCTACACCCAGATATTATAAATTCTCTCTTTCTTTTCTGTTTACAAATTCCGCCAAAAAATAATTTAATATCGCCAATTTAATTTCCTGCCAAAAATAATTATCACGCCAATTTAACTTCCCGCCAAAAATAATCTATCACGCCAATATAATTTCCCGCCAAAAATAATTTAATATCGCCAATTTTAATTTCCCACCAAAATGATTTAATATTACGCCAACTTATTTTCCCGCCAAAAAATTTAATATCTCGCCAATTTAAATTCCCGCAAAAAATATCACGCTAATTTTTATTTTTTTTATTTTATGGATTTTTTTTTCGAATTTTTTTTTGGGGGTCTGATTCTTCCATGATTTTATTTTTTTGTTTATTTTTATTTTTTTTTCACTGCTTTTTCCTTCTGTCTTTCCTGCTTCCCGTTTTCTTTCATTTATTCTCTCTCTCTCTCTAACCTTTCCCACGAAGCTCCACTACAATTATATGAGTAATAAAAATAGCTTTAATGCTTTTGAAACTGAGATGAGTGAAAGTGAGAAAGGGAGGGAGGGAGGGGAGGAGTGTGTGTGTGTGTGTGTGTGTGTGTGTGTGTGTGTGTGTGTGTGTGTGTGAGAGAGAGAGAGAGAGAGAGAGAGAGAGAAAAAAAAAATTTTTCACCATATTATCTATTTATATTTTTTTATCTATCTACTGCCATCCCTACACCCAAGTCCACCTGCAAAACGTATCTATCCATGTCTATCTATCTACCCTTATCTATCTATTCCACATCTATCTATCGTATCTATACTTATCTACTTACCTATCTACCAACGTGTATGTATGTATGTATGTCAGTGTTGATATGGGTGTCATTACATACGTACATGAATATACATACATAAATACCTACATACATAAACATACACATAAATACATACATACATACCTACCTACCTACTTACCTCCCTCCCTCCTTCCCTATTTATACCTCCATATATTTATCTATCTGTATATCTATCTATCACTATCTGAAAATCTATCTACCTGTCAATCAATATTTACATCTATCTATAAGCATCTGTAAATCTCTATCTATCTATTTATCTATCAATCAGTATTTAAATCTATCAATCAAAATATGTAAATCTATCAATATCTAATTCTATCAACCTGTAAATCTATCTATCTATCAATCTCTAAATCTATCAATATCTAATTCTATCTATCAACCTGTAAATCTATCTATCTATCAATCTAAATCTATCAATATCTAATTCTATCTATCAACCTGTAAATCTATCTATCTATCAATCTCTAATTCTATCTATCAACCTGTAAATCTATCTATCTATCAATCTCTAAATCTATCTATCTATCAATCTCTCTCTCTCGCCACCCACCTGCCTGCCACCCCAGCATTGCTCCCTTATAACAATATATTAATCTTTCTTTTTTCTATCTTTTTCTGTCTTTTTTCTGTCCCGTGATAAGGATCGGGTTGCTAATGGCCTGGGAGTGCTGGGGTTCATGAAGGGGGGAGATTTCGATAGACAGATAGATAGATAGGTAGGTAGATGGACAGATAGGGAGGTAGGTAGACAGATTTACTGATTGGTAGACAGACATAGACAGATACATAGGTAGATATAGATACAGATAGATAGACAGATAGATATAGATAGACAGATAGATAAACACTGATAGACAGATAGATATACAAAGATCAATAGATAGATAGATAGGTGGGCAAAGAGGTGGGTTGCTAGAGAGGCAGAGGTGAATTAAGATAGATGAGCAGGTGCACAGACAGATAGATAGATAGAGACAGACAGACATGAGGGAGGGAGGAGGGAGAGAGTCACTATTCAGGACACAGACAGACACACACACAGATAGATAAATAGATAGATGCAGAGATGAACATACATAGGAAGAATGGCAGTACTGAACGTTATATACAAGTTGAGAGAGAGAGAGAGAGAGAGAGAGAGAGCTAAGGTGAAGAAATACGAGTGTGTGAGTAAGGGAGGTGAGGAAGTGGTGAGAGAGAGAGGTAATGTGAGAAGAGGGAGGGGAGGGGAGGGGAGGGGAGGGGAGGGAAAGGGAGGGGGAGGGTCTCAAAGGGTCAAATAGGCAAGTTTGGTTATGTCGTGTGTGTGTATGTGTGTGTGTGTGTGTGTGTGTGTGTGTGTGTGTGTGTGTGTGTGTGTGTTTGTGTGTGTGTGTACTGCTGTCTGTGTATGTATAGCTGTATAATAACTGACGGTATACAGTATGTGTACATGTGGTTTCGACTGTGTATGTATTGATGTTGGCTATGTAAGTAATGTATGACTGCATGTATGTGTATGTATGCATGTATGTGTACATGTATGTAATATATGTATGTATGTATGTATGCATTTATGTATGTACGAATGCAATGTGTGTGTAGGCATCCATGTATGAATGCATATATGTACCGGTATGTATGTATGTATGTACGTATGTATGTATGCATAATTAGGTAGTGTGGGTTCTTTCCGCCTTCAGAGGTCACGTGGGAGACACACACACACACACACACACACACACACACACACACACACACACACATACACACACACACACACACACACACACGTATCTTAAATGTTGCCAGAGTAATTAAGAAATTGCAATAAGTGATCAGATGAGGGAGGGGAGGGGAGGGAGGGGAGGGGAGGGGAGGGGAGGGGAGGGAGGGGAGGAAAATAGAAAGTGAAGATACGTGGGAGAGGGGAAAGAGGGAGGGATGCAGAGGAAGAGGGGAGGATGAGGAGGAGGGAGAAAAGGAATGGAAAGAGAGAGAAGGAGGGACGAGAAAAGAGGACTGGGGGGGGGAGAGAGAGAGAGTGGGAAAGACGGAAGGGAAAGGATGGAGGGAGGGAGGGAGGGAGGGAGGGAGGGAGGGGAGGGGAAAGGTCTAGTGTTAAAGGGGAATCTGGTTATATCCCCTCCCTCCCCCCTCCCCCTTTCCCTCCCGCCCACCTCCCTCTTTCCTCCTTGTTTCCCTCCCTCCCTCCCTGACCTTCGCCCTCCGTAGGAAAATGAGCACTAATTAGAATATGAGGGAGGGAGGGAGGGAAAGAGAGAGGGAAGGAGGAAGAGAAAGAGGGAGAGAGGGAGGGAAAGGAGGAGGAAAGGAATAAGGGAGGAAAGAGGAAGGGAAAGAGGGAGGGAGGGAGGGAGGAAGAGAAAGGAAAAGGAACGAAAGGAGGGAGGGAATGAAGGATAAAGAAGGAGAGAGAGAGGTAGGGTAGGGAAGGAAGGAGGAAAGAAAGGGGGAAGGAAAGAGGAGGGAAGGAGAAAGGAAGAGACAAAGATATGGAGGAAACGAAGAGGGAGAGGAAAGAGGGAGGGAGGGAGGGAGAGAAAGAGAGTGAAAGATACATGACGAGAGGAAGGGAGGGAAAGGTAGGAAGAGGGAGGAAAAAAAGGAGGGAGAATGAATGAAGAAATGAATGAGCGAAGAAGGGTATGGAAGGAAGGAAGGAAGGAAGGAAGGAAGGATGAAGAAAGATGAGGAAAGAAGTAAGGAATGTGGGAAAGAGGGAAGGAGGGAGTGAAGGACGAAGGAAAAAGGAAGGAGGGAAAGGAAGGA
>NC_136957.1:34753245-34758245 GCF_032717465.1 Coenobita brevimanus | reverse complement strand
TCCTTCCTCCCTCCCTCCCCCCTTTCCTTCCTTTTATTTTCCGTCTTCCCTCCTCTTCCTTCCTTCCATCCAGCCTTCCTTCCTTCCCTTACGCTCCCCTTCCTTCAGTTTCTTCCCTCCTTCGTTTCCTTCCTCTCTCTCTCTCTCTCTCTCTCTCTAAAACCCTGGGAGATTTCAACACGCCAGTAGATAGTGATCCAAGAGTGGGAGAGAGAGAGAGAGAGAGAGAGAGAGAGAGAGAGAGAATGCCCCAGGAACCATTTTTTTGCATAATCTTGGCCCAACCCGGCAATAACCATCCCCTACCACAATTACCACCATCGCTACCACCACTACTACTATTGTTACTACCACCATTCCTACTACCACTACCATCACTAACCTACTACAACATTCCCACTATCACTACCTGAACTACCACCATCGCTACCACAACTACCACCATCAAACACTACCTGAACTACCACCATCGCTACCACAACTACCACCATCAAACACTACCTGAACTACCACCATCGCTACCACAACTACCACCATCAAAATTACGACTACCACCATTCCTACCACAACTACCACCATTCCCACTACCATCTGAGACCAGCACAATCACTACCATCACCACTACCACTATCTCTACCACAACTACCACAACCACAACACACACTATTTCTACGTCTGTTCCTACCAACAACTTCAGTGTGTGTGTGTGTGTGTGTGTGTGTGTGTGTGTGTGTGTGTGTAATTTTTTTAATATATCCATCTACTCAAGCTACCGCAATTACTACCACTATCACCACTACCAAAACTATCAACATCGCTATTACCGTACTATTACTACCACAATCTTTACTACTACTTATACTACTACCACTATCACTACTACTACTACTATCATCTCTCTCTCTCTCTCTCTTACCCAACACTAACAAGTTTAAAGTCACGCCTTAACCTCTCTCTCTCTCTCTCCATCAACTTCTAACATATCCTTCCATTTTCTTTCAGTCTTCTTCCTTCTCTCTCTCTCTCTCCATCAACTTCTAACATATCCTTCCATTTTCTTTCAGTCTTCTTCCTTCTCTCTCTCTCTCTCTCCATCAACTTCTAACATATCCTTCCATTTTCTTTCAGTCTTCTTCCTTCTCTCTCTCTCTCTCCATCAACTTCTAACATATCCTTCCATTTTCTTTCAGTCTTCTTCCTTCTCTCTCTCTCTCTCTCCATCAATTTCTAACATATCCTTCCACTTTCTTTCAGTCTTCTTCCTTCTCTCTCTCTCTCCATCAACTTCTAACATATCCTTCCATTTTCTTTCAGTCTTCTCTCTCTCTCTCTCTCTCTATGTATAATAAACTAAACCCACGCAATACTCCTTTAACCTAAACTTGGCCCGTATCACGGCTCTACAGCCTTCCCACAGCACTTCTTCGTGACTAGCATCCTATTCTAGTGTTAAAATAATTTCAGGCCAAGTTAGTAAAATTCTCTCTCTCTCGTTCTCTCTCCCTCTATGAAGTTATTGGCATGTGATTCTATTTAAATGAAGGACTCTCTCTCTCTCTCTCTCTCTCTCCGGAAATGGCTGGGTCCGGCGGCCATCTTGAAATGGAGGGTATGACCATCTTAGCCTGGAGGAGGGAGGGAGGGACAGAAACCTGGAGGGAAAGGAGAGAAGGAAGGGAAGAAGGAAAGGAGAGAGGGAAGGGAAGAGGAGGGAAAGGAGAGAGGGAAGGGAAGAGGATTGAAAAGTAGGTAGGTAGGTAGGTAGGTAGGCAGGCAGGTAAGAGGAAAAAGGAGGTAAGTAAAAAAAAAATGAAGGAAAGGAAAGCGAGCGAGAGGAAGGGAGGGAAGGGGGAGCGAGGAAGAGAGGGAAGGATGAGGGAGGGAGGGAAGGAGGGAGGGAGGGAGGGAGGGAGGGAGGAAGGAGGGAGGAAGGAGGGAGGGAAGCAGGGAGGTAGGAAGGTAGACAGAAAAGAAGGAAGGAAAAAACAGGAAAAAGGAGATGACAGGAAGTGAGAGAAGGAAGAAAGGAGGGAGGGAGGGAGGGGAGAGAAAAAGATGGAGAGAGGTAGGAAAAAATAAAACGATAGGAGAGAAAGAAAAAGGAAGGGAGGGAGGGAGGGATGGGAAACGTGAGGGAGCAAGGAAGGGAGGAAGATAGGATGAGGGAGGGAGGGAGGGAGGGAAGGAAAGAAGAGAGAAAAAAGAAAGTATGACTGAAAAAGACCGAAAAAGGGAGGGAGGAAAGAGAGAGAGATGAAGAGGGAGGGAGGGAGGATGGTGTTAGGCAGGAAGGCACAAATCTCTCTACCTGCCTGCCTCACCCTCTACCACACCCTGCCTACCTGCCTTACCCATATCTAGGACTATCTATCTATCTGTCCGTCTATCTATCTCCTTCGTTCTTTATCTATCTACCTATCTCACCCTCCACACATCCTGCCTAACCCAGTCTACCTGCCTCACTCATACCTCTATCTGTCCATCTATCTATTTATCTATCTACCTACCTACCAATCTATCTATCTATCTATTGCACCTTCCATCCCAGCCTACCTCCCTCAACCATACCTCTGACTATCCATCTATCTATCTATCTGTTTATATCTATCTATCTACGGTGTTGTGTGTGTGTGTGTGTGTGTGTGTGTGTGTGTGTGTGTGTGTGTGTGTGTGTGTGTGTGTGTGTGTGTGCACCTATTCAATCCATACTACCACAATTGCCCCTACCACAACTACCACAATTGCTCCTACCACAACTACCACAAGTGCCCCTACCACAACTATCACAAGTGCCCCTACCACAACTACCACAAGTGCCCCTACCACAGCTACCACAATTGCCCCTACCACAACTACCAACATTATCCCTGCCTCACCTCTGCGTGACCTGGAATTAAGTCCAACCACAACTACCACAATTACCAACTACCACAATTGCCTCAGATCCTAACAACCACTACCACCATCGCTACCAGCATCACTCGGGGCTACCAACACTACTACCTCAACTACCAACATCTTAACTACTGCTACCACAACTACCATCTTAACTACTGCTACCACAACTACCAACATCTTAACTACCGCTACCACAACTACCAATATCTGAACTACTGCTACCACAACTACCAACATCTTAATTACTGCTACCACAACTACCAACATCTTAACTACTGCTACCACAACTACCAACATCTTAACTACTGCTACCACAACTACCAACATCTTAACTACTGCTACCACAACTACCAACATCTTAACTACTGCTACCACAACTACCAACATCTTAACTACTGCTACCACAACTACCAACATCTTAACTACTGCTACCACAACTACCAACATCTTAACTACTGCTACCACAACTACCAACATCTTAACTACTGCTACCACAACTACCAACATCTTAACTACTGCGACCACAACTACCAACATCTTAACTACTGCTACCACAACTACCAACATCTTAACTACTGCCACCACAACTACCAACATCTTAACTACTGCCACCACAACTACCAACATCTTAACTACTGCTACCACAACTACCAACATCTTAACTACTGCTACCACAACTACCAACATCTTCACTGCTACCACAACTACCAACATTACAACTACCACCATCGCACATAATAATAATAATAATAATAATAATACCTACCTACTACCACCATCGCCACCACAACTATCACCATCGCTACCACAACTACCACCATCGCCACCACAACTACCACCATCGCTACCACAACTACCAACATTCTCAACAATCTATCTTTCTTCACTCCATCCCTCCTCAATCCTTTCAGCATCCTTACCTACCTACCTACCTACCTGTCTACTTACCTACCCTCATGTCTTACTGCCTATGTTTCTACCTACCTACATATCTACTTACATTCCTACCTACCTACCTACCTATCCTCTAACCTCACTCCCTCTCCTACTTACCTACCTACCTTCCTTCCCTCCCCTCCCCTCCCCTCCCCTTCCCTTCCGTCCCCTCCCCTCCCTCCCTCCCATTCATCACCTCTGTTTCTACCCCTCCCTTTAAATCTTCCTCCCCCTCCCCCTCCCTCCCCTTCCTAACACCCTTCCCTCCCTTCACCTTTCCATCATTCCTCCCTCCCTCTTCCCCTCCCTCCTTTCCTCTCTCCCTTCTTTCACTCCCCCTCCTTTCTTCCTTCCCTCCTTCCTCCCTCCCTTCTTTCCTTGCCTCCTTCAATTCTCTCCCTCTTTCCTTCATTCTTCCCTCCTTCTTTCTCTCTCCCCTCTTCCTCCCTCCTTTTTTCCTCCGGTCCCTCTCCCTTCCCTACCTCTCTTCTCCCTCACCTTTCCTCCTCCCTCCCTCCCCCCTTACCTTTTTCTTTTCCTCCCTCCCTCCCTCCCTCTTACCCAATTGATGGAGCCCTGGAGGGAGGGAGGGAGGGAGGAGTGAGAGGCCCCGAAAGGAGAGGGAGGGAGGGAGGGAGGGAGGGAGGGAGGAGAGAGAGAGGGAGGGGAGAGGAACGGTAAAAGGAAGGGAAGAAAGCAAGAAAGGTAGGTAGGCTGGTAAGTAGGAATGTTGGTGGGGTAGGTAGGCATGTAAGCAGGTAAACAGGGTAAGTAGGGAGGAAGGAAAGTAGATATGAACCCACCAACAACTCAATCTACTTACCGACCTACCTACCAACGCATTTATCTACCTTCATACAGCCTACTTACCAAACATCCTTCTTCCTATCTACCACTACCCTCATTTCTACCTACCTACATGCCATCCTACCTACCTACTTACTTAACTATCTACTGACCTTACTACCTACCTACCAACCTACCCATCAACCTACCTACAAACCTACCAACTCACTTAACTATCCACTCACTGTACTGCCTACCTACCAACCAACCAACCTACCTACCTACCAACCAACCTATCTACCTACCTACCAACCAACCAAACTCCTAACCTACCAACCAACCTACTTACCAATCAACTAATCTACCTACCTACTTACTTA
>NC_136957.1:34738245-34748245 GCF_032717465.1 Coenobita brevimanus | reverse complement strand
CTCTCCCCCTCCCTACCAACCCTTCTAGCATCCTTACCTACCTACCAATTTACCTGCCTACCTACCTACTAAGGTCCTTGTCTACTTACATACCTCCCCACATAACCATTTACCTACCTACACACGCACCTACTAACCCTTCTATCCCTACCTACCTACACACTGTACCTACCTACCCAGCACCTTACCTACCTACAAACCCAGTTACCTACCTACGTCTTACCTACGTATAATTGCCATCTCCATAGTCACGAAGAAGGGCTATGAGAAGTATGGACAACTGTAGTAGTAGTGGTAGTATTGTAGTAGTAGTAGTAGTAGTAGTAGTTGTAGTAGTAGTAGTAGTATTAGTAGTAGTAGTAGTAGTAGTAGTAGTAGTAGTAGTGTGTGTGTGTGTGTGTGTGTAGTTACGTGGGTGCTGCGTGCCCGCCTTAACGAGGGCGATGTTCTTAAATCTATCTGTCTATCTATCTACCTTAATACATACAACTTTCCTACCGACCAACCTACCTACTTACCTATCAATCTATCTACCAATCTTTCTATCTACCTCTACCTATCTATTTTCCTCCATCTACCCTATTATCCCTCCCTCCTCCTTCCTTCCTTTCCTTCTTTCCTCCCTCCCTTTTGTCACCCTCCTCCTCCCTTCCTTCCCTTCTTTCCTCCCTCCCTCTCCTCCCCTTTCTTCCCTCCCTCCCTTCCCTTCTTTCCCTCCCTCCCTTTTGTCACCCTCCCCCTCCCCCTCCCTCTCCCTCCATTTGTACAACATGACGCAAACAAGTGTACACATCTCTCTCTCTCTCTCTCTTCTCTCTCTCTCTCTCTCCTTAAATTTCCTTCTATCCATCGTTTCTTTCAATTCTCTCTCTCTCTCTCTCTCTCTCTCTCAGGCGTGACCACACTCCCTTTCACCCTATTTCACTAACCACAATCTCTTCCTACCACAACTACCACCATTTCTACCACACCTACCACCATTCCTACCACAACTACCAACATTCCTACCACAACTACCAACATTCCTACCACACCTACCACCATTCCTACCACAATTACCAACATTCCTACCACAACTACCACCATTCTGACAAGCGTAGGGGAGGAGTAAGCCCTTCAACAAACATCACAACCACAATCCGGCATCCCTGACAACCACAACTACCACAATCCCTACTGTCTCTAACCGCAGGAGGTGGGAGGGGGGGTTGATAGATGTACAATAAATATATGGATGGATGGATAGATAGATAAATAGACAGAGACAGTCAGATATATATACTGATGGAGAGAGAGAGAGAGAGAGAGAGAGAGAGAGAGAGAGAGAGAGAGAGAGAGAGCTACAGAATAACTAGACAGACAGACAGATAAAGATATAATAGATAGATAGATATTTAACAGATGGCTATAATTATTCAGATAGACAGACTGATAGATAGATATGAACTGAGAGTATATTTAATTAGATAGATAAAAAGATAGATAGATACCGCTGAAAGACAGAACAGAAAGATAGATAGAAAAAGATGGATAGGCTATACAGATAGATGAATAGATAGATATTGATGTAGATAGATTTGTATTTATGTATGTGTAAATGTGTGTATATGCTTGTATGTATGTATGTGTGTATAAATCTATCTGTTAATAAAAACAGACATAGATAAATAGATAGATAGATATTTGGGGTGGTGGGTGGGCTAACAGCGTGGGTGGCGAGGCAGGGCAGGCAGAGAGAGAGAGAGAGAGAGAGAGAGAGGAATAAAGCCGCTGAAGGAAGGAAGGAAAGAAGGAAGGAAGGAAAGAAGGAAGAGAGGGAGGGAAGGACAAAGAGAGGAAGGAAGAGGAGGCAGACAGGAAACAGGACAGACAGGCAGGAGGTGAGGCAGGGTGAGGCAGGAAGGAGTAAAATAGGATATACTGGTAAGAAAGGCGAGTAAGGCAGGGTGTGGGTGAGGCAGGGTGAGGCAGGAAGGAGTAAAATAGGATATACTGGTAAGAAAGGCGAGTAAGGCAGGGTGTGGGTGAGGCAGGGGTGAGGCAGATGATGTGGGTATGCAGGAGGTGAGGCAGGAAGGGGGTAAGATAGGATGTACTGGTAAGAAAAGCGAGTAAGGCAGGGTGTGGGTGAGGCAAGGGTGAGGCAGAGGTGAGGCAGATGGTGTGGGTAAGGCAGCCTGGAGCCATCATTACTGCCTCACCACAAGAAGCAGGTAACATGGGCGATACAAAATGACCTACACTACTATACTCTCTCTCTCTCTCTCTCTCTCTCCCTCCCTCCCTCTCTCTCTTCTGGCGTGTATACCTAGAAACAGAATATCTCCAAGTTCGCCCCGCCTTCAATTTGTCTGTGTGTATGTGTGTGTGTGTGTGTGTGTGTGTGTGTGCACCATGATTCTCTCTCTCTCTCTCTCTCTCTCTCATTATCTGATAAATGGAGTTATTAATTACCTCACTTACCTTATATCACTATCAGATAATTGCTCTCAGGTAGGTAGGTAGGTAGGTAGGAAGGAAGGGAGGAAGGAAGGAAAGAGGGAAGAAAGGAAGATAGGTACATAGGTAAGAAGGAAGGAATGAAGGTAGGTAGGTAGGTAGGTAGGAAGGGAGAAAGACAGGTGGGAAGGAAGGGAGGGAGGGAGGAGGAAGATAGGTAGGTAGGAAGGAAGGGAGGTAGATAGGTAGGAAGATAGGTACAGCAGATAGGTGGGAAGGAAGGAAGGAAGGTAAGTAGCTAAGTATGTAGGTAGGTAGGTAAGGGGGAAAGAAGGAAGGAAGGAGAGAAAGGAAGGAATGATGTATGTTGGTAAGTAGGTAGGTAGGTAGGCAGGTAGGTAGGTAAGTTTGTTCCAGTAGTTGCTGTTCAATACTTTAACTCCGCACTGGGACTAATTTTGAGAGAGAGAGAGAGAGAGAGAGAGAGAGAGTTATAATTATTTTCTTCCTCCTGTCAGCGGAGAGATGAGGGAGGAAGGGAAAGATTACCTCCTCCCTCTCTCTCTCTCTCTCACTACACACACACACACCTCAATGATAAGGTTACCGATAGTGGTAGTTGTGGTAGGCATAGAAGTGGTGATGGTGGTAGGAATGTTGGTAGTTGTGGTAGCTGAGTTGTATGAGAGAGAGAGAGAGAGAGAAAGAGAGAGAGAGAGCTGCCACATAAAATCAGTTACATAGACAGACTCTGATAAACTGACAGATACGTACATAGATAGACAAAGAGATAGACAGACAGATAGATAGACAGTGAGACAGACAGACTGATAGACAGGTATATAGACAGACTGACAGACAAACAGATGAATAAAGACAGCTGGACAGATATAGATACAGAGATAGATAGACAGACAAATGTAATAGATTGTCAGAAAAACAAAGATAGGATTGAGAGAGAGAGAGAGAGAGAGAGAGAGAGAGAGAGAGAAAAGTTCTTAAAGAGCAATTTAAATGGGCATAAGAAAATAATAATATATAACAGTAAGTAATAATAATAAAAAACGAGGAAGAAAACAATAATAATAATAAAAATAATAATAATAATAATAATAATAATAATAATAAACGAAAAAACCAATAATGCAAATAATAATAATGATACCGTAATAAAATGAAATATAATACTTGTCATTATTACAACAACAATAATAATAATAAAAACTATAATAATACCAGTAATAATAAGAGAATAAATAACAATAAATACATAAATAAATAAAAACTCAAATAAATGGTGCATGTGTCGGTGTGGGACTTGGAGATATCTGACCATTTTGAAGAGGAATTTGGAGAGCAGCTGGCAGGAGGGAGGGAAGGGAGGAGTGGAGAGAAGAATGGAGGAAAAGAAGGGGGGAGGAGGGAGGGAGGAAGGGGAGTGGAAATAAGAATGGAAGAGAAGGGGAAGAGGGAGGGAGGGGAGGAGTGGAAAGAATGGAGGAAAAGGAGGGAGTGAGGGAGGCAGGAAGAGGAGGAGTGGAGAGAGGAGGAGAGGAGAGAAGGAGGGAGTGAGGGAGGGAGGAAGGGGAGGAGTGGAGAGAAGAATGGAGGAAGAGAAGGAGGGAGAGCGGAAGGGAGGAAGGGGAGGAGTGGAGAGAAGAGGAGAGGAGAGAAGAATGGAGGAAGGGGAGGAGTGGAGAGGAGAATGGAGAAAGAGAAGGGAGGGAAGAGTGGAGTGAAGAATGGACGAAAGAGAAGGGGAGGGAAGAAGGAGTGGAGAGGAGAGGAGTGGAGAAGAAAGGAGAGAAGAAGAGGAGGAGAGAAGACGAGAGAGGAAAGGAGGTAAAGGGCAAATGAGAAAGGAAGGGAGGGAGGGAGGAAGGGAGGGAGGGAGGCAGGGATGAAGGAATGAAAAAGAAAGGAGAGAGGTAGGAAAAATGAGAGAGGGGGGGGGAGTGAGGAACGTAAGGAAGGAGGGAAGGGAGGCGGGAGAGGAGGAGGAGGAAGGAAAAGGAAGGAGGAGAAGGAGAGCAAACAGCAACAGACCTCTCGCGGCTGTTTGGTATAGGGAAGACAGCAAACAAAAGTAAATCTATCAGTTTAAGACAAGGATAGGCAAGCAGAGGCGGCTGGGAAGGGATGAAGGAAGTAGGAAGCAGGAAGACCATGAAGGAAATGAAGGAAAAACACGAGGAATGAAGAATGCGATGAATAAATGAAGGAGAGCCGAAAGGGAGGAAGGAGGGTAGGAAGGAAAGGAGGGAGAATGAATGAATGAAGGAGGGAGAATGAAGGAAGGAAAATTAATGAAGGAAAGAATGAATGAAGGAAGGAAGGAACGAACGAAAGAAGGCATGAAGGAAGGAAGGGAAGGAAGATGAAACGAACAAGCAAGAGAGAGAGAGAGAGAGAGAGAGGAAGTAAGGGTTGATAGGTAGGCGGAGAGAAGGTGATTCGGAGGAGGAGGAAGGGGAGGGGAGGGGAGGGGGAGTGAGGAGGGAGAAGCGTTGAAATTGGGAGTGATGGAGTAGAAAGAGGGAGGGAGGAAGGGAAGAAAGTAGGTAGGTAGGTAGGTAGGTAGGAAGGAAGGAAGTGTGAGTGGGGGAAGAAGAAAGGAGGAAAAGAAGGAAGGAGAGAGAGCAAAGGGAGAGGAAGGAAGGAAAGAGGAAGGAAGAAGGAAGTATGGATGGATGGATGGATGAATGGATGGAAGGATGGAAAGACGGAAGGAAGGAAGGATGGATGGATGGATGGATGGATGGATGGATGGATGGAAGGAAGGAAGGAAGGATGGAAAGACGGAAGGAAGGAAGGATGGATGGATGGATGGATGGATGGAAGGGAGGATGGATGGATGGAAAGACGGAAGGAAGGAAGGATGGAAAGACGGAAGGAAGGAAGGCTGGATGAACGGATGAGGAGATATGAAATGAAGCGAAACAACTGAAATAAAAATATATATATATATATATATATATATATATATATATATATATATATATATATATATAAAAATATATATATTACGAAAAAAAAAAAAAAAATACCATCACCAAAATTCACAGGAAAAAAAGCAGAAAAACGAAACAAAACTAAAAATACCAAACCTTCTGAAAAACCACCTTAATTCCCTACCATATTCCCGGTAAGTTTCACCTGTCTCGTAAAGTTTCGCTCACCACTCACCTGTAACAAAGGAAACAGGTATTAGTTAAGATGATGATGATGATGATGATGATGATGATAATAATAATCTATCTATCTATCTATAGCCCGACGCCCTAATCCCGCAAAGGGTGGCCGCAGACAAAACGCCTCCAAGTCACTCTGTCACCCACCATTTGACTCCCCTCCCCCCAACTCACCCCCCCCTCCCTCATATACCTCTCAACTCCATCCCTCCACCTCATCCTCGGTCTACCCCTCCCTCTCCCTCCCTCCACCTCACCTACATACACCCTCTTATAAGTCAGTCTTTCATTCTCCATTCTCTCCACATGTACAAACCACCTCAGTGTATTTCTCCTAATCTTCTCAACCACATCCACATCTACCCCACAACGTTCCTTCACTTCTTCATTCGTCAACCTGTCCCTCCATGTCACTCCACATGTAGTGGTAGTAGTAGTAGTAGTAATAAAAGAAATAATAGTAATAATAATAATAAAAGTAATAATAATAACAGTAATAATATGATTAATAATAATAATAATAATAATAATAAATGATAAACGCTGAGCTGTAACAAAAGATTAACACTAGAATACGATGCTAGTCAAGAAGAAGTGCTATGGAAAAGATGTAGAGCCGCGCGCGCACACACACACACACACAACCAAATCCTTCCCTCTCCCCTTCTCTCTCTCCCTCCCTCTCTCTCTCTCTCTCTCTCTCACTACAAAAGGCTGAAATGTGAGGCTTTCCACCCTTTGTATTGGAGGGAGGAAAAAAGGGAGGGAGGGAAACAGGTAGAGAGAGAGAGAGAGAGAGAGAGAGAGAGAGGTATAGATAAAAATATAGATTAGACAGACAGATAGACAGGGAGAGATAGAGATAGATATTAGGATGTATAGCCTAGATAGATAAAAGGGGTAGATATAGATAGATAAAATTAATGGATAGATACCTGAAGTAGAGAGAGAGAGAGACCATTACTATTCACACCCATTTAATGACAATACAGTTAATTTTCTTACCTTCCTCTCTCATTTTCTCTACTCTCTCTCTCTCTCTTACTTTGCTCACTTTCTCTAATATTCTGGGGTTAAATTCTTCCTTGGTCATTTTTCTTCTCTCTCTCTCTCATTATACATTTTCCCACTTTCTTCTTCAGCCTCTCTTTAATTTTCTCCTATCTCAATTAAAGCTGGCTCAATTTCCTTATCTGTTTCCTACTCTCTCTCTTCCCCCTGCCTACTTACCTACCTACCTACTATTTCATCAATCTACCTACCTACCTTTACATCAATCTACCTACCTACCTACCTTTACATCAATCTACCTACCTACCTACCTTTACATCAATCTACCTACCTTCTCATCAATCTAACTACTTACCTACCTTTACATCAATCTACCTACCGACCTACCATTTCATCAATCTACCTACCTACCTACTTACGTTTTCATCAATCTACCTACCTACTTACATTTTCATCAATCTACCTACCTTTTCATCAATCTACCTACCTACCATTTCATCTATCTACCTACCTACCATTTCATCAATCTACCTACCTACCTACCTTCTCATCAATCTACCTACCTACCTACCTTTTCATCAATCTACCTACCTACCTACCTTCTCATCAATCTACCTACCTTTTCATCAATCTACCTACCTTTACATCAATCTACCTACGTGCCTACCTACCTTTTCATCAATCTATCTACCTACCATTTCATCTATCTACCTACCTACCTACCTTTTCATCAATCTATCTACCTACCATTTCATCAATCTACCTACTTACCTACCTTTACATCATCTACCTACGTACCTACCTACCTTTTCATCAATCTACCTACCTACCATTTCATCAATCTACCTACTTACCTACCTACTAACAATACAATATAGTTCAATACAGACAAGAAGGTAGGTATGTAGACAAAATCGGAAGAGAGCAGTAATCTGTTATCTATCTATCTATCTATTGCCAGACGCCATAATCCCGTAAGGGGTGGCCGTTTGTCTCTGAGTTAGTTGTTTTACGCGGAGGAACACTAACCCTCCACCAACCCACTTGCTGACACGTAGGGAACACATATGGGTTGGTTATATGGTTACCACCCAGCGTTGTAAATGGTTTCCCGGCTTACAGAAAACCACTTGTTTGTCACTCAATGTAAAGCCACCTGAAAAGGAGAGTAATAAAAAGTGACAGGAAAGATGGGAGAAATAGGAAGAGAGGACAGACAGAAAAGATTGATAAAGGTGAAGGAAGAAGTAGGCAGCATTACATCAAGTGAGTGGATGATGGTAAGAAATAGTAAGAGAGGAGGGCAGACAAAAAAAAGAATGATAAAGGTGAAGGTGGAAGTAGGAAGCACTACATCAAATGAGTGGATGACGGTGAGGAATAGGAAGAGAGGAGGACCGACAGAAAAAAGTGATGAAGATGGAGGAAGAAGTAGGCAGCACTACATCAAGTGAGTGGATGATGGTAAGAAACAGGAAGAAAGGAGGACAGATACAGAAAAAAGTAATAAAGGTGAAGGAAGAAGTAGGCAGCACTACATCAAGTGAGTGGATGATAGTCGCCACCACCTACCACGCAATAGGTTATGTATAATGCTGGGGTAGGAGTGAGGGAGCCGGCTAAGCATACGAGGAAATAGATGAAAATAAATAGATAAATAGATAAAAAGACTAAATCTGGCAAGTCTTGTCTGTCCACCTTGATCTCAGACTTACCTGTGTACCTGTCTAATTAACCTGCCTACGTACCCATCTCACACCTGCCTACTAATTCTACCTATCCACCTCACTTCCTGCCTTTCATCCTACCTTTCTGTCTACCTGCCTACCTCTCAGTCTACCCGCCTACCTATCCTACCCATCTACCTCACTTCCTGCCTTCAGAATCATGTCTACCTACCTACTTAACTGCCTACCTACCAATCTCACACCTGCCTACCCTACCACGTACCTCACTTCCTGCCTCTCATCCTACCTTTTTCTCTACCTGCCTACCTCTCAACCTACCTGCCTTCCTACCCACCAGTCTACCTCATACTTTATTGTCTACATACTGACCTCCCCACCTACCTTCTTCCCTACCTACCTACCTTACAGTCTGCCTACTTAGCTTAACAGTGCCTACCTCCTCACCTACCCTACAGTCTACCTACCTCCCAGCTCACCTGTCTGCTTACCTACCTTCCTACCTACCAACCCACCTGCCTGCCTGTCTGTCTACTTACCTTCCTACTTACCTACCCACCCACCTGCCTGTCTGTCTGTCTACTTACCTTCCTACTTACATAGGCTACCTACCCACTTGCCTGCCTGTCTGTCTACTTACCTTCCTACTTACCTACCCACCCACCTGCCTGCCTGTCTGTCTACTTACCTTCCTACTTACCTACCCACCCACCTGCCTGTCTGTCTGTCTACTTACCTTCCTACTTACCTACCCACCCACCTGCCTGCCTGTCTGTCTACTTACCTTCCTACTTACCTACCCACCTGCCTGCCTGTCTGTCTACTTACCTTCCTACCTACCTACCTGCCTGCCTGCCTACCTACCCAGCAGCCTGCCTGTCTGCGTGTAGGAGTGCACAGGGTATAATCATGGAGAAAGTCCACCTGCACACCACACCACAGCACCACATCATACCACACCACCACAGCATACACCACAGCACCACATCATACCGCACTACACCACCACATCATACACCACACACCACCACATCATACCGCATCACACTACATCACCACATCACACCACCACATCATACCACAACACCACATAATACCGCACCACACCACCATCTAATTACACACCACACCACCACAGCATACAACACCACACCACACCAACACATTATACTACACCACACCACATCATACCACACCCCACCACATTACACCACCACATCATACCACACCACACCACATTATTTCACACCCAACCACACCACCACATCATTCCACACCACACACCACCACACTGCACTACATCACACACACACACCATCTGCCTTATGGTGTTCAGCTGGTATGATAAAAGGTGGTGAATGGTGTTGTACAAATAATACCAGAACACCAGCTGGTATTATTCTTATGAGACCTCGTTACTAGAGAGAGAGAGAGAGAGAGAGAGAGAGAGAGAGAGAGAGAGAGAGAGAGGGAGGGAGGGAGAGAGAGAATTAGTATTGGATAAGAAAATTGAGGGTTAAGCAACACATTGAGTTATATATAGATTCTCTCTCTCTCTCTCTCTCTCTCCACTCCTTTCTAGCCCTTCCCTGTCCACCTCTACCTACGGTATCTATCTATCTATCTATTTGCACTGTTGCCATTCCCTTTCCATCTCCAATTCCCTTCCTGTGT
>NC_136957.1:34713245-34735745 GCF_032717465.1 Coenobita brevimanus | reverse complement strand
AGCAGTGACAACAGCACACGATACACTGGCGGCCATTGCACTGGGGTGGTAGTTGCGACTGTGGTGATTGTGGTGGTGGTGGTAGCGATGGTGCTGATTGTGGTAGCGATGACGATGATGGTGATTGTGGTGGTGATGGTGGTGTTTGTGGTGGCGGTGGGAGCGATGGCGATGGTGGTGATTGTGGTGGCGATGGTGGTTGCTCAGAATGACAACCAAAATCTGATCAAGGAAGAAACAAAGGACTGCTTACGAAATGGAGGGAGGGAGGTGGATAGGAAGAGGATGTGGGAGGGAGGGAGGAAGGGAGGTGGGTAAGAAGAGGATGTGGGAGGGAGGGAGGGAAGGAGGAAGAAAGGGACAGGGAAGGGAGGGAGAGAAGGAGAAAAGAAGTGAGAGGGTGGAGGGAGGGAGGTTAGTGAAAAAGGAGAAGAAAGAAAAGAGAATAGAATGAGGGAGGAAGAGAGCGAAGAAGGGATTAAAGTAGGGTGAGAGAGAGAGAGAGAGAGAGAGAGAGAGAGAGAGAGAGAGAGAGAGAGAGAGAGAGAGAGAGAGAGAGAGAGAGAGAGAGAGAGCGGGGGAGGGGGGGTAGTAAGTAGGTAGGTAAGAGGAGGGAGGAAAGGTAGGAGGGCAGAGCAGGGAAAGCAGGTAGGTAGGTAGGTAAAGGCAAGGGAAGGTACCTAGATACATAGGGAGAGAGAGGGAGGGGTTACGCCACAGGGAGGGAGGGAGGAAGGGAGGTAGTGAGGGTAGAAGGTAGGTCGGTAGGTAGGTTGAGAGACAGATAGTTAGACAGACGCGTAGATAGGTAGGTAAGTAGGTAGGTAGAGTAGTAGGTGTGTAGGTAGGTGAGAATACATATAGATAGATAGATAGAGACAGACAGACAGATAGATGGGTAGGTAGGTAAAGAAAAACAGATATAGGCCGGTAAGTAGGTAGGAAGGTAGGTAAAGACAGATATAGGTAGGTAGGTAGGCATCTCAAAATTCTCTCTCCATGGTCTCTCTCTCTCTCTCTCTCTCTCTCTCTCTCTCTCATTTCACTCTCTTTACTTTCATCCATTTCTGGTAAACTCTACACTGAAGGGCAATTGATAGGCGTGCAGGAGACGACCTGTGCAACGAGAGAGAGAGAGAGAGAGAGAGAGAGAGAGAGAGAGAGAGAGAGAGAGAGAGAGAGAGAGAGAGAGAGAGAGAGAGATTGAAGGAAGGATAAGAATGTAAAAATTAAAGAAGTGAAAGAAGGAAGGAAGGAAGGAAGGAAAGAAGGGAAGGGAGGGAATGAAGGGAAGGGAAGGGAAGGGAGGGAAGGAAAGGACAGAAGGAAGGAAGGAAAGACGGGAGGAAGGAAAGAAAGAAGGAAGGAGGGAGGAAAGAAAGAAGGAAGGAAAGGAAGGAAAGGAGACAGGAATGTTAAAAGTAAATGAAATGAAGGAAGGGGAGGGAGGGAGGGATGAGAGAGAGAGAGAGGGAGGGAGGGAGAGAGAAAACCGGTTAATGATGGGAGGGAGAAAGTGATTGAGAGTACAAGCAAGAGAGAGAGAGAGAGAGGGGGGGGGGACTGAAGAAGGAACTTAAAGGAAAGAATGGAAAGGAAAGAAAGGAAGGAATGGAGGAAAGGAAGGATGGAAGGAGGAAAGAAGGAAGGATAAGGGGAAATTAACAAATGGAGGAATAATATGATAGAGAGAAAGGAAGGGAGGAAGGAAGGAAAGGAAGGAAGGAAAGAAAGAAAGGAAGGGAGGAAGGAAGGAGGGGAGGAAGGAAAGGAGGAAGGAAGGGAAGAAAAGTATAACAAAAGCGAGAATGCATAAGAGACTAAAGGAAAAGAGAGGGGATGTGAGAGAATACAGAAATAAAGAGAGGGATAAAAAGAGAGAGAGAGAGATAGCTCAACGGCTTCGGTGATTGACGGGAAGACAGAGGTTGGAAGATAAAGCACTTGTGTGTGTGTGTGTGTGTGTGTGTGTAAGAGAGAGAGAGAGAGAGAGAGAGAGAGAGAGAGAGAGAGAGAGAGAGAGAGAGAGAGAGAGAGAGAGATTGCAACTAAGAATTAGATAGACTGATGAACTTAATATAAATAGATATATAGATAAACAGATGATTTTGAAATAGATATAGATAAGACGGACAGAGAGAGAGAGAGAGAGAGAGAGAGAGAGAAATAACTCAATCCTACCTGTCTCGTAAATCCCCCCCCCACACACATGGTGGTAGTTGTGATGGTAGTGTTGGTGGTTCAGATGGTGGTAGTAATCTTGGTAGCTGTGGTAGTTGTGGTAGTAATGTTGGCAGTGGTAATGTTGGTAGTTGTGGTAGTAATGCTGGTAGTTGTGGTAGTAATGTTGGTCGTTGTGGTAGTAATGTTGGTAGTTGTGGTAGTAGAAATGTTGGTAGTTGTGGTTGTAGAAATGTTGGTAGTTGTGGTTGTAGAAATGTTGGTAGATGAAGTATGGTAAGGATGAAAGCCAGTTAGATTCTCTCTGTCTCTCTCTAACAGGAACCTGTGTGTGTGTGTGTGTGTGTGTGTGTGTGTGTGTGTGTGTGTGTGTGTGTGTGTGTGTGTGTGTTCAATTATGTCAGAGAACCTGTTTGTCTGTTAGGTTTGGAGAGAGAGAGAGAGAGAGAGAGAGAGAGAGAGAGAGAGAGAGAGAGAGAGAGAGAGAGAGAGAGAAAATTTATGGGCATGTTAGTACAATTGAAAGTATGTGTGCGTTAGAGAAAATAGATGGACTGATAGACAGATAGATAGATATGTACAGATAGAGAGATGACTGATAAAGCTAAACATATAGACAGATATAAGGATGGATAGAAAGAAATATAGAAAGATAGAAAGATATATAGATAGATATATAGATAGACACTGACAGAGTAACAGACACACAGACAGACATATGGACTCTCTCTCTCCCTCCCTCTCTCTCTCTAATACCAATACACCAGTCCGGAATGAGAGAGTCCCGGCATGTATTCAATATGGACGGTGGGGATTAGTGCATAAGTGGTGACAGGGGAAGGTGTGTAGCGCCATGTGGTGAGCGTAGGAGGAATGCTGGCCCTCAGGGAACGGGTTACCTAGTCTATGTCCAGAGTTGCATTACAAAGAGATAAAGAAGAATTAGAGATATTAATATTGATATAGAGACAGATGGACAGTGTGTGTGTGTGTGTGTGTGTGTGTGTGTGTGTGTGTGTGTGTGTGTGTGTGTGTGTGTGTGTGTGTGTGTGTGTGTGTGTGCGTGCGTTTATCTGGAGTATGTATGTATGTACGTATTAGTGTGTCTGTACGTGGATGTGTGAGCACGTAAATATCTGGATTATGTATGAATTAATGTGCGTGCGTGCGTGTGTGTGTGTGTGTGTGTGTGTGTGTGTGTGTGTGTGTGTGTGTGTGTGTGTGTGTGTGCAATTATGACTGGAAGAAAGCAACCTGTTTGTGTGTACCGGTATGTAAGCAGGCATGTACGTATTTATAAATGTATGTATGTATGTATGTACGTACGTATGTGGTGGGTTGATTAAGAGGTAAGAGTCTCCTTGGTTACTATTACAAAAATATGTCTATTATGTCCTCTATCTATTATATCGTCTATCTATCTATTATCTATCTATACAATGTGGTTTAATGAAATACAGTCTTATAGGGTGTCTCCTTGGTTACTAGTCAAATCCACCCTCCAGTCTGACTATACCTGGCCATCACCTGAGCTGTAAGGGGTTAGGGATCTTTGTTGAGTCTCCTTGGTTACTAGTCAAATCAACCCACCACTATGACTACACGAGCTGGAAGGGGTCTGGGATCTGACAGGGTACAAATCTCCTTGGTTACTAGTCAAATTAATCTACCTGGGTAAAAATAAAGGAGGTATAATAAAAATAAATAAATGCAATATATGAGAGAGGCCATTTGGTGTAACGATTGTGTTATGCAGTGACGAGAGGATAATTCTCTCTCTCTCTCTTTTAAAATTTCTATCTTAACATTTTCATCTCCATCTTCCCTCCCTCTCTCTCTCTCTCTCAATTTCAGTATTCTTCCACTACTTACATTTTTTTCTCTCTCTTATACTTCCATTCTCATGCTCGCTGTCTCCCTTTCTCTCTCTCAATGTCTGTATTTCTCCCTCTTCTTACATATCTGACACATTCCCATTCTCTCTCTCTCTGTATTACATCATTTCTCCCTCTCCTTATAAATTCTTTCTCTTGCTTACATCCCACTCTCTCTGTCTCCGTCTGTCTCTCTCTCTCTATTTCATCATTTCTGCCTCTACTTACAATTTCTTTCGCTAACATCACCCTCTCTCTGTCTCTCTATTACATAATTTCTCCTACTTACAATTTCTTTCACATTCCCCCTCTCTCTGTCTGTCTGTCTCTCTATTTCATCATTTCTCCCTCTACTTACAATTTCTTTTTCTCGCTTCCATCCCCCTCCCTCTCTCTCTTTCTCTCATTAAGACACCAGCTCCAGCCTTCAATGTTAGGACTGTCACAAACACTTAATCAAATCAATATATACCGGTAATGCAGAAGATGGACAGGGGGTCTTGTTGACAACACCTTATACATATTCTCTCTCTCCCCCTCTCTCTCACACACACAGCTAATCTGCCTCTGTTTGTCTCTCTCTCTCACACACACACACACAACGAAGTATCAAGAAAGCGATCAGTTTATTCTGTCTGTCTGTCTGTCTGTCTGTCTCTCTCTCACACACAGCTAATCTGCCTCTGTTTGTCTCTCTCTCTCTCTCTCTCTCTCTCTCTCTCACACACACACACACACAACGTAGTATCAAGAAAGCGATCAGTTTATTCTGTCTGTCTGTCTGTCTGTCTGTCTCTCTCTCTCTCTCTCTCACACACACACAGCTAATCTGCCTCTGTTTGTCTCTCTCTCTCTCTCTCTCTCTCTCTCACACACACACACACACACAACGTAGTATCAAGAAAGGGATCAGTTTATTCTGTCTGTCTGTCTCTCTCTCTCTCTCTCTCTCTCACACACACACACACACACACACACACACAGGTAGTCTGCCTCTCTCTGTCGATCACACACACACACATTCATTCTTCTTTTCCCTATTTCCATCCTTCCTTCGTTTCCTCCCTCCTTCCTTTCCATCTCCTTCCTCCCTCCCTCCTTGTTTCATTCCTCCCTCCCTCCCTCTGACAGCTGCATGGAGGGAATATCTGATCTTACCTTCTTTTGATCTCTCTCTCTCTCTCTCTCTCTCTCTCTCATTTTTCTATCTCCTTCATTCTCTTTTTTTTTCTCTCCTCCCTCGCCCCACCCCTTCTCTTCCATTCTGAGAGAGAGAGAGAGAGAGAGAGAGAGAGAGAGAGAATCCTGTGAGAAAGAATGACAAATGAACGGATGGAATTAAAAAGAGGGAAAGAGGAAGGAGAGGGGGGAGGGAGGGAGGGAAGAAGGGGCGGGAGAGAGGGAGGGAAGGATAACAAAGGAAGGAAAAAAGGCAGAGTGGGAAAGAAAGAAACAGGGAGGAAGGGAGGGAGGGAGGGAGGGAGGAAAGGAAGGAGGGAGGGAGGGAGGAAAGGAAGGAGGGAGGGAGGGAGGAAAAATGGAAGAAGGGAAGGAGAGAAAGGAAGGAGAGAGAGGGAGGAAGAAGGGAGAGAAAAACAAGAGGGGGAAGGAATGAAACAGGTGAGGGAGGGATGGAAGGAGGGAAGGAAGGAAGGGAGGAAGGAAGGAAGGAAGGGAGGGGAGGAGGAAGGTGATGAAATGAGGGAAGGAGGAAAGGATCAGAGGTGAAGGAGGGAGGGAGGGAGGAGGATTAACAGGGAAGGACAATGAGAGAGAGAGAGAGAGAGAGTTACATAGATACACAGACCACACAGACCTTACGGTCCCTACGAGGTGGTCCGGCCTTAATCCTAATATAGTGCATAGGAGCAGGAGAAAAGGAGAGAGAGAGAGAGAGAGAGAGAGAGAGAGTTAGATACTAATAAATGCAAATACGAAAACGCAAGGGATGGAGGGAGAGAGGAAGGAAGGAAGGAAGGAGGGAAAGTAAAGTGAAATGGAATGAATGAAGGATTGAAGGAAGGAAGGGAGTGAAGGAAGATAGGAATGAAGGGATGATGGAAGGGAGTGAAGGAAGGAGGAAGGGAGGAAGGAGGGAGGGAAGGAAGGGAGTGAAGGAAGGAAGGAAGGAAGGAAGGAGGGAGGAAGGGAAGGAAGGAAGGAAGATGGGAATGAAGGAAAGGCGTGTAACACTATACCTTCAGAGTGTAATCTTATTTTCTCCTTGACTTCACTGCTCTCTCTCTCTCTTTCTCTCTCTCATATAAAAGATACCAAAGTCAATATCAACAGACTAATAGTTGTGTTCCTGCTGTCTTTCATATTTACTCCTTCCTTCCTTTTTTCTTTACTCTCTTCTTTCTTCCTCCCACCCAATCACCCTCCCAATCTTTCTTCCTTCCTTCACCTCTTCCTCCATCCCTTCCTTTCACCCAACCACTCTCCCTCCCATCCACCCTCCCTTCCTTCCTTCCTCCCTCCCTCCCACTCACCCTTCCTTCCACCAAACCATCCTCCCTTCCATCCTTCCACATAACCACCCACCCTCCATTCCTTCCTTTCTCTCTCCCTCTTCACCTCTTCCTTCCCTCCCTCCCTCCCTCTTCCCCTCTCTTCCTTCCTCCCTCCCTCTTCCCCTCCCTTCCTTCCTCCCTCCCTGTTTCCCTCTCTTCCTCCCTCCCTCCTTCCCTCCCTTCCTGTACCTCGTCCTCGTCTTCCACCTCTCACTCCACTGCCCCTGTGACTCAAGCTAGTGTGAAGGGTGAGATTGGATCCATCTCTCTTATTACACATACTCTTCCTCGGTCAACTTGCACTCCTTGTCAGTCTCTCGCTCCTTCAAAACGGTCTGTCTCTTTAATCAGTCTCTATGTACAGGATATTTCAGCATTACACATTCGCTCCCTCGGTCAACTCACACTCCTATAGTCAGTCTCTCGCTCCACTCTCCCTCGATTAACTCTCACACCTAGTCAGTCTCTCACTCCATTCGGTCCTCCACATCGGTCTCTCTTTTGGTCCTTCGAGTTTATTTCAGCCCGACAGGCATTTAAAAAAAAAAAAAAAAAAAAAAAAAAAACTTGCAAATTTGTCCTTTTCGTTTAATATCAAAATAAATTACGAGAGAGAGAGAGAGAGAGAGAGAGAGAGAGAGAGAGAGAGCGAGAGCCATGTTTACTCCCCGTTAGGTCTGGAAATGAGCGACCCGACCCGACCTGACCCGACCCGACCCGACCGCCACGCTAAGCAGACGCCGATAACTATACTCCTGTGTGAAGCAGAGGTGTAATTCTTTCTGCGTGTCATCCACTCATTCAATAAACTTCATCAACTCAAAAATCACCCACAAAGGCGTAGGAACCCCTTGGCATCTAGAGTTTTCCAAGGCAGTGTTCGTCTCTAATCGGTGAACGCCTCTCTCTCTCTCTCTCTCTCTTAATGCAAGAAGGAACCAAAGGCCAGGAGCCCGCAAACTGTTCCTTCCAAGAAAAAAACAAAAACAATACAAAGGAGAGCCAATTTCAAGATCCGTTCACGTCGAGATGCCTGAACACACTGCGTTTGAAAGACTGGCGATCATAGGAAGTAGGAAATACAGACAGAGGGAGACAGTTCCAGAGTTGACACTGTTGCATAAACTAAATCAAATTAATATTGTTCGTCGTACCGTAACATTTTTTTCTGCATCAACTGTAGCAATTAAATATCCGAGATTCCGCCTTTAATTTTATATCAGGGGGAAATTGTGATGACGTGGCGCTCGCTCGCTCGTCACGCACTTTACTGGTGTTACCTTCTTTCCAGACACCTATCTTCTTGCTATCCCTCCTTCTTCCCTCCCTCCCTTCCTTCCGTTCTTACTTTTTCTCCTTCCCTCTTCCTTCTGTTCATTTTCCCAACCATTCCTTCTCCCTCCCCTCCCTTCTTCCTCTTCCCTCCACCTTACTTTTCCTTCCCTCTATCTTCCTCTTCACTCCATCACATCCCAAACCATCCACTCACTTACCCATTCCAGACGTGCCCATCCTCACAGCTATCCTCCTCCTCTTCTTCCTCCTTTTTCCCTCTTTCCTTCCTTCCTTCTATCTTCCTCCTCTCTCCATCACAACCCAAACCATCCACTCACTTACCCATTCCAGACGTGCCCATCCTCACAGCTGTCCTCCTCCTCTTCTTCCTCCTTTCCTTCCTTCTTCTTTCCTTCCTCCTTCTTCCTGAGCGTGTTAATCTTCGTCTTCCTAGAGTACAGGTGTCGATACTGCTTATACTGATCACCATACGTCCAACAAACCCTCCACCACTGTTTACACATCAACATATTGCCACTCTCTCTAACTGCCCCCACGTTGTTAGGCGAGGTGAGGTTGAGTGCCATGGTTTCAGACGGTTTTTTCAGGGGGTTCCCGGAGGGTTTGCGCGATGATTGGTGTGTGGGTTGAGAGGCTGTGAGTGGTAGATTGTATGGTAGGGAGATGGCTGTGTGGTTGTGGTAATTATGGGTGTGGTGGTGGTTGGAAGTAGGTTGGTTTGGGGATGAAGGTGGTTATGGTGGTGATGATAGTGGGTGTGGTGGTGTGGTGTGGTGATGGTTGTTGTGGTACTGGTGTGGTTGTGGTGATGGTGGTAGAAGACTGGTTGTAATGTTGGTTGATTCTGGTCCTTTGTGGTGGATAGTGGTAGGTATGGTTGAGATAGCGGTAGTTGTGGTAGCTGGGACTGGTTGTGGTCGTGGTATTAAAGGTAGTTAGAGGTGGCTAATGGTGGTAGTTGTGGTAATTATGGTAGTGGAGGGTATATTAAGTGGCTGATGGTGGTAGTTGTGGTAAGGGCGGTAGTCGTAGTTGTGGTAGGGAACTCAGGGTAAGGATGGTGGTAGTTATGAATGTTTGTAGTTGTGGTAGTTTTGGTAGGCTTGTACTTTGGCTATAGTGGTTGTTGTACTCTGGTGGTAGTTAATACTGCAATGGTAGTAGTTGTGGTAGTTCCGATGGTGGTAGTTGTGGTAGTAACTATTCTAAACTACCACACAACAAACATTTCGCTTCAGATAAGTTTGAGATGTTGGTAGTTGTGGTAGCTCCGATGGTGGTAGTTGTGGTAGGGACTTTCCTGAACTACCACCATTCATAAGCAACATTTTCCTTCAGATGGTGGTAGTTGTGGCTGTGGACACAACAACAATATTCTTTGAGATGGTGGTAGTTGTGGTTGCAGAAACACAACAATTCTTTCCCTTGAGATGGTGGTAGTTGTGGTAGGCTAATCCAACAAACTTCCTTGAAATGTTGGTGGTTGTGGTAGGTACCCAACACTTTCCCCTACCACACGTAACCACAATTCGCCTTCGGATGTTGGTAGTTGTGGTAGACGGCCGCTTTCCCTACCAGACACATGCACAATTTATTTTTTTTTTATTTCAATAAACTCAAATTTCACTTTTCTATTATTATTATTTTTTTTTTTTTTCCACTTAAAAAGATATATCTATATATATCAATTTATTTCTCTCGAGGGATTTTGTTTTTTCGACTTAACAATTTTCTTTAGGCGATTTATGCGGATTAAATTCAAGACGGTTTTTTCCTTCACTCTCTTTCACATTTCCATCACTATTCTTCAAATTTCCTTCACTCTCATTTCCTTCCTTCTTTCCGTTATATTTCCTTCTTTCCTTCCTTCTTTCTCAATTTCCTTCATTTTTGTTCCATTTCTTCCTTCCTCATTCCTTCCTTCTTTCTTTCTCACTTCCTTTCAATTTTCTTCAATCTTTTTTTCAATTCCTTCATTCTTTTTCAATTACCTTTACTTCCTTCTTTATTACTTTTTCTAACTTTATTTTCTTTCACTGACTCTCTCTCTCGATTTTTTCTTCCAGCCCTACAGACACACAGACACACACGGATCTTTGGCACACAGAAAGGAGTTTATTTGAGGTAGATTTAATTCAGTGATAGATAGATAAAAATGTTCACTTTTTAAATATATATGTATCGATGGTCCCTGAAAAACCATGAAAAATTGTATATATCTTTTTAAAATTCAAATTCGGCCAAAAATAAATATGATGCTAGTCACGAAGAAGTGCTATACTCTATCTTGGCCTAAAATTGCCATCTCTTCACTGGCAAACTGTGAAACACTAGAATATGATGCTAGTCACGAAGAAGTGCTACTCTAACTTGGCCTAAAATTGCCATCTCTCCATCTCGTATGAAGAGTTGTAACAGTAGATTAACGCTAGAATATGATGCTAGTCACGAAGAAGTGCTACGTGAAATAAACTGCAAAGGGACGAAAAGAAGAGAGATGCTAAGCTATAACCAGTGGAATAACGCTAGAAATACGACGCTAGTCACGAAGAAGAGCTATGGCAATTATATACCACACCAGTCTCACTTCTGCCACTGAGCTACGTGAAATAAATGGCCAAAGGACGAAAATCGAAGGCAAACTGAGGCGAAAAACTCATTCAGTCTTCAAAGGCAATGGACCTTATGAACGAAACACGTAGACAGATATATATATACCATTATGGGCACCAGACAGACAGACAGAAAGACAGACAGACAGATAGATAGATAGATAGAGAGATAGCTTTTGATATGGACACTGATTTGGAGGACAGACAGACAGACAGACAGGTAGATAGATAGACAGAATGATTTTGATATAGACAGATTTGGTAGATAGACAGACATAGATAAAAAGATGGATTCTGATATAGACATATTTGGAAGACAGACAGACAGATAGATAGATATATAGATAGACAGACAAATAGTTGATTTAGATAGATACACTTTTATGTGCACGATAGATAGACATAGATAAATGGAGACATATAGATAGAGATAGATAAGATAGGCAGATACAGACAGATAGATAGACAGATACTGACAGACGTTGAAAGGTAGATAGATATACCTGAGTGAGGTGATGTGGACAAAGTAATTAACAGGTACAGGTGTTAATACAGGTGAGAGAGAGAGAGAGAGAGAGAGAGAGAAATCCGAGTATTAGGCTATGTCAACTGTGTATTGTGTGTGTGTGTGTGTGTGTGTGTGTGTGTGTGTGTGTGTGTGTGTGTGTGCGCGTAAGAATCAATGATAGAAACTGATGTAGACTGATTTTAATGTACACTTATCAAACGTACACACACACACACACACACACACACACACACACACACACACACACACACACACACACACACACATGCCTTCCTCTTATTCACGCTCTCTTTAATTCGCTCTAACCTGTTTTAAGTCTCTCTCTCTCTCTCTCTCTCTCTCTCTCATTTACATACACACATACATGACCAGAGTTTAATGTGATATGTGTACGTGTATGTATGTGTGTGTACGTGCGTGTGTGTGGCATTTCCTTTAGCCTTGAGATGTGTGTACTATTGCTCGGTTGAAATACGCACGCGCGCACACACACTCACACACACACACACATCTTCCTCAAACACATAGCTATACACATACACACACACACGTACACGATTCAAAGGGCAAGCACCTTCGTTTGTTTGTAATGTTTCTCTCTCTCTCTCTCTCTCTCTCTCACATGTAATTCTCTCTTATTTGCTCTATAAATATTTGGATAATTGTGAGTGGGTGGCTGAGAGAGAGAGAGAGAGAGAGAGAGAGAGAGAGAGAGAGAGAGTGTGTTAAATATTTACCTTCCCACCTACCTACCTACTTACATATCCACCTGCCTACCTACCTACCTACCACCCTACCTAGCCTATCTATTTATCTACCTACCTACATACCTACCCTCTTTCCCAACTTCCCTCCTCCCTACATTCCTCCCTCTCTCTCTCTCTCTCTCTCTCTCTCAGTGCTGTATTTCACCTTCATTGTCTTCTTTTTATTCTCGATTTGAAGAGAGAGAGAGAGAGAGAGAGAGAGAGAGAAATGAAGTGTGAAAGCCAAGGCATATATGGAATGGGGTGCCATGGTGGTAGTTGTGGTGGTGGTAGTTGTGGTAGCAGTGGTAGTGGTGATGATGGCAGTTGTGGTGGTGATGGTGGTAGTTATAGCTTGAGATAAGTTGTAGTTCTGGTAGTGGTAGGGAGTGTGGTAGTAGTGGTGGTAGTAATGGTATGATGGTTGTCACAATGGAAATAGGACACAAGAAGGTGGTTCTGGTAGTGATGATGGTAGTTGTGGTACCAGTGGTGAGGGTGAGGGTTGTATTATTAGTGGTGGTGGTGGTGGTGGTAGTACTGATAATAGTCATGGTGCCGGTAGTAATGGTGATAGTAGCGGTTATGGTCTGTGGTGGTGATGGTGTGTGGTAGTAGTGGTGAGGGTGTGGTAGTTGTGGTAGTGGTGACTGTGGTAGTTGTGGTGATGGTGTGTGGCAGTAGTGGTGATGGTGTGTGGTAGTGGTATTAATGGTAGTCTTGAAGATGGTAGTAGTGGTAGTAAGGGTAATAATGGTGGTAGTAGTAGTGGTGATGGTGTGTGGTAGTGGTAATGGTAGTCTTGGTAGTAAGGATAATAGTGGTGGTGATAGTAATGGTGGTGGTGGTGGTAGTAGTGGTGATGGTGTGTGGTTGTAGTGGTGATGGTGTGGTAGTGGTATTAATGGTAGTCTTGGTAATGGTAGTAGTGGTAGTAAGGGTAATAGTGGTAATGGTGGTAGTGGTAGCAGTGGTGAGGTGTGTGGTAGTGGTGGTAGTGTTAGCATAAGGAAGGTCTGGTTGATCACAAACAAAAGTTCGAGACCACAAAGAGGACAATAGAATCTCTCTCTCTCTCTTCCTTCTCTCCTCTCTTCCCTCTCTCTCATTCTTCCTTCTTTCACCTTCGCATCTCTTCCTTCCCTCCTTGCACCTTCCTTTCTCTCTCTCTCTCTCTCTCTCTCTCTCTATCAAATAACGATAGATATACTAAGATAGATATAACATGGGAAAAATTAAATATCTAACACGAGAGAGAGAGAGAGAGAGAGAGAGAGAGAGAGAGAATTTGCTATCACATCACTACCTACTGTGTAAATTGTCACCTCATTACTCTCTCTCTCTCGTCATCTCTATTTTAATCTGCCTACCATCTCTTTTTTTTTTCTCTCTCTCTGCCTTACTTCTTATCCTGCCTAACCCATACCCTGCCACGCCCATTCCCTGCCTCATCCTACACCAGCCTCACCCACACCCTGTCTCATCCACACCCTGCCTCACCCCACACCTGTCTCACTTTTCACCCTGCCTCACCTTTCTGCCTACCCGTCTTCCCTGCCTAACACATCCTCCCCTCAACCCGTTTACCCCCCTCGTGGTGAGGCATAAGCTTGTGCCTGGCCTCACACTGCCTCTCTTCCTACCTTACAATGTCTCACCTCTTTTTCCCTGCCTCACCCTCTTTTTCCCTGCCTCACCCCCTCTTTTTTCCATACCTCACACCCTCTTTTTTCCTGCCTCATCTCTCTCTTTTTCCATGCCTCTCCTTCTGCCTTATCCTCTCTGTTTCCCTGCCTCACTCCCTCTTTTTCCTTGCTCTTTTCCTGCCTCACCCTGCCTTACTCCCTCTCCCCTGCCTCACTCTTTCTTTCTGCCTTCCTATCTTACCCTCTCCCCCTATCCCTCCCTCTGCCTACCCTACCCTACCTCTCTTCCTGCCTACCCTACCCTACCTCCCTTCTTGCCTACCCTACTCTACCTCACCCAACCTCCCTTCCTGCCTACCCTACCCTACCTCACTCTGCCTGACCTAACCAAAACACCAATTCGTCACAACAACACATTTCGGCTCCACTAACCACATCTAAAAAAATAATAATAATAATAATAATAATAATAATAATAAACACTGAAAACCTCCTCCATCAGGCCTCATCTCTCTTTTTTTTCTCACTTTCTCACTTTTTTCCCCCCTAGAGCCGAAGTGGTCAGGCACCGTAAGCTCCCAGATGTCCGAGGCTCCTTACTCTGTTATTTACAAACATTAAGAGGATGAGCCGGACGGGTTAAAGCTGGCTCTATTATCTTTACTGCTCTCTCTCTCACACACACACATACACACAGTACATACATAGACATATACCTCTCTCTCTCTCTCTCTCACACACACATAAACACACACACACAGTACATACATAGGCATATCCCTCTCTCTCTCTCTCTCGCACACACACAAACACACATAAATACACACACACACACACACACACACACAGTACATACATAGGCATATCCCTCTCTCTCTCTCTCTCTCGCACACACACAAACACACATAAATACACACACACACACACAGTACATACATAGGCATATCCCTCTCTCTCTCGCGCACACACACACACATAGTACATACACAGGCATAAACCCCTCTCTCTCTCTCTCTCCGGATTACAAAGGGCAGGAAAAGGGCTGGTACCTTCATGAACGGGCACAAAAGGGAGTGTCCAGAGCGAGGGCAGGGCAGGGGCATTAGATAGGGCAGGGGGGGGATAAATTACAGGGGGGGAGGGGGGTAAGGGGGAAGGGGGTTCAAGGATATCTGGTTTACACATACGTACATACATATATACACATACATACATTAAAAACACTTTCTCTCATTTGACCCTACACAAACTTTCATTGGAACACACACACACACACACACAAACACACACACACACACACACACACACACAGCAATACCTCTCTCTCTCTCTCTCTCACACACACACATACAGAGCAATACACCTCTCTCTCTCTCTCTCACACACACACACACACACACACACAGCAATACTCTCTCTCTCTCTCTCAGCCTACATGCCCAGTGACCCTGCTCGTCCCCCCAGTGACCTCCCCTGCCCCCACCCCCCCATGACTTGCAGAATAGGGGTCGTGCAATAAGGGCGTATCATATTAAGAGTAAAGTCTATCCGGAATTAGTCTGTAGGTAGGTAGGTAGGTAGTAAATGGGTAAGTAGGCTGGTAAGTAGGTAGGTTGGTAAGTAGGTAGGTAGGTAAATAGGTAGGTAGGTAGGCAGGTTGGTGGGTAAGTAGGATTATTTTACTATTTTCCTAACTAAAATGATAATTATTAATAATAATAATAATAATATTTTTTATCTATCGTCTATCTACCAACCTATGTTCTTTCGTATATATCTATCTATTTAACAAACTAACGACTCAGCTAATCAATCATATATCAATCTATCTATCTATTTGTCTATCTATCTATCTTCCGGTATTTACTTATTAGCCTACCTTTCTATCTATATCTATCATTTTTCTCTTTCTTCCTCCATCACTAACTCAATCATTTAGTCTCTCTCTCTATTCTTTCTTTTATCTCTATCCCTCTCTCTCTCTCTCTCTCTCTCTCTCTCTGTCTCTCATATGCTTTTGCTTCTCGTCACGTTCACCAACTTCCTCTCCACCCTCCTCCACCAACCTCACGCTTCTCCTGTCCATCATCATCATCATCATCATCATCATCACTTTCATCACCACCATCATCATCATCATTTTCATCACCACCATCATCATTACCATACCTATCAACATCATCACCACCACAAACATAATCATCATCATCACCATAATCATCATCATCACCACAATCATCATCATCACCACTATCATCATTACCATAACTATCACCATTATTATTATTATTATCATCATCATCACCACCACAAACATCATCATCATCATCACCACCATAATCATCATCATTACCATTACTATCAATATCATCATTATTATTATCATCACCATCCTAATCATCATCACCATAATCATCATCATTACCACCATAATCATCACCATCACCACCATCATTATTATTTTCATCATTATCATCACCATCAATACAATTATTATTATTATTATTATTATCATCATTATTATTATTACTATTACCGTATTATTATTATTATTATTATCATCATTACCGTATTATTATTATTATTATTATTATTACTATTACCGTATTATTATTATTATTATTATTATCATCATTACCGTATTATTATTATTATTATTATTATTATTATTATTATTACTATTAAATTTTTCGTATCACTCATTTTCGTTCGTTTGCAAAAGGATTCTCTCTCTCTCTCTCTCTTTAATTCCTCTTTATGATCACTGTCTCTTTCTTTCATTTATAAATAGGATTCTCTCTCTCTCTCTCTCTCCACTGCCTTTCTTTCATTTACAAAGGTATTCTCTTTCATCACTTTTTCATTTCCAAATAGGATTCTCTCTCTCTCTCTCCACTGCCTTTCTTTCATTTACAAAGGTATTCTCTTTCATCACTTTTTCATTTCCAAATAGGATTCTCTCTCTCTCTCTCGCTCTCACACACACACACACATTGCCTCTAAAGTATTTTTTTTCTCTCTCTCTAATTCATTGTCTTGGCGTGCACATTATCCAGCTGGAGAATTTAACCCTTTCACCACGAGGACCTGTTTTTGCATTTAGGTCTCTCTCTCTCTCTCTCTCTCTCTCTCTCTCATTTCCAAACGATTATATATTTTCCACGCAGATTTCTCACACGACAGGTGTTACGTGTGTGTGTGTGTGTGTGTGTGTGTGTGTGTGTGTGTGTGTGTGTCTCGAATGAAAGTGTACGTGTGTGATATGTGTGTATATGTAAGTGTAGTGCGTGATGTGTGTACTTGTGTGTGTGTGTGTGTGTGTGTGTGTGTGTGTGTGTGTGTGTGTGTGTGTGTGTGTGTGTGTGTGTGTGTGTGTGTGTGTGTCTCGAATGAAAGTGTACGTGCGTGATATGTGTGTATATGTAAGTGTAGTGCGTGATGTGTGTGTGTGTGTGTGTGTGTGTGTGTGTGTGTGTGTGTGTGTGTGTGTGTGTGTGTGTCTCGAATGAAAGTGTACGTGTGATATGTGTGTATATGTAAGTGTAGTGCGTGATGTGTGTGTGTGTGTGTGTGTGTGTGTGTGTGTGTGTGTGTGTGTGTGTGTGTGTGTGTGTGTGCGCGCGCGTGGTGTATGTATGTGTACGTGCGTGGTGTATGTATGTGCACGTGCGTGGTGTATATATGTGTGTGATATGTGTGCATGTGTTTATGTATGTATGTACGTATGTAGCCTATGTGGGTGTAATCAGCAACAACTCAGTATAATACGTTAATAATACACCAACATCAAAGCAAAAACACTGACTATTCTTAAAAGGAAAATCCATAATAATCTTCAAGACGAAAAAAACAAACTTTACGATTTAATTTCCAAAAAAAACATGCACTGGAGCCAACACACACACACACAGGCACGTACACAGACACACACACATACATGCAGGCACGTACACATAGACATATACACACACACACACGAATACACACACATATAGAGACAGACACACATAAACGCACACAGATACAAAACACGTATTGGGGCATTTTCAAGCATGAAGACACACACACACACACACACACACACACACACACACACACACACACACACGAATCATCCCAAATCCGGTAATGTAAAAACGGGACTCGAGGCAAAAAGAAACACTATAAAAAAAACAAGCAAAAGTGACAATCTCAAACACACGACCCAAACAACAACAACAACGGCCGCCAAAAAAAACAAATAAAAATAAAACACAGGAAACGAATTAAAAAAACACGAGAGCTTGGTTTAAACAGCCATGGGTCTCGTAGGCTGTTTTAAGACACACACCCTCACTACAAACTCATTTTCTGCTTTTTTTTTCACATATTTCCACTTGGGCACTGATATTTTCCACTCGTATTCCTCACCATCTAGGTGTCTATCGCGCCTCCATCTATCTATCGGAGGGGAACAGGCGGGGTCTATTTAATCTATCTACTCCACGGAGGGGCACACGTCCGTCCCCCCTCACAGCTAGATGGACACTGAAGGGGAAGACTCGCTGCCTGTGCCCCTGTCTACCCCTAGCCAAAGCGCGCGGGTTGACGACTTTCCAAATTATTTTCCCATTTTCCCGCCTTAATATTTCCCCAATTTTCCCCATTTTTGGAGAGGGGGTGTAGGGGTGGTGGGGCTTTAGAGGGGTAATGGGGAAAACGGGGTGGGGGATTGGGAAAGGGGGTTTGGGAGTTAAAAAATGGGACTGGTTACTCACAAAGGTAGGTGTAAGTGAGGCAGTCCAACATGGGTGTAAATGAGAGAGAGAGAGAGAGAGAGAGAGAGAGAGAGAGAGAGATGTAAGCTTAGTTTTCATGTTAGGTATTTCTCTACTCTCTCTCTCTAACCGCGTCCCTCCCTTCCTCCCCTCCCCCCCCCCAATAACTAAGCTAGGTTGTAAAGTTCCTCCATCCCTCATCTCTCCCTACCTCCACTCTCTCTCTCATCTTCCTTTCTCTTTTCCTTATCATTATTCAATCAAGTGACCTTCTCTCTTTTCTACTTTCCTTCCTTCAATCATTCTTCTTCCACTTCTTCGTCAATTTCCTCCTTCCTCCACTCCTTTTCATTCTTTTCCTCCTGTCCTTTCTTCCTCCTCCTCTACCTCCTTCTTCCTTCCTTCGCTCCTCCCTCCTCTCTTCCCTTCTTCCTCCCTTTTGCTCTCTTCTTTCATTATTTGTATTTCCTTCCCTCTACCCTTCTTTCTCCATTCCCTCCTCCCTCTCTCTTTCATACAAAACTGGAGAGAGAGAGAGAGAGAGAGAGAGAGAGAGAGAGAGAGAGAGCACAATCTAACCGGTTTAAGTATTTAATTAACAAATACCATATACATCGATGGTGGTAGTTGTGGTAGTGCTGGTAGATGTGGTAGTTGTGTGATTGTGGTAGTTATGGAAGGGTGATAATTGTGGAGGTGGTGGTAGATGTGGTAGTTGTGGTGATGGTGGTAGTTGTGGTAGCGAATTATTTTTCTTCTTCGTCTCCTCCTCCTCTCCTTCTCCCTCGACCTCCTCCTCCTCCCCCTCTTCCTCTTCCTCCTCTTTATTCTCTTTTGCTATAATCAAAGGTTAATCCATGACGTCATTCGGGGAGCGGGGTTTAATTGATGACGTCACTTTGGGGGCGTGGTTTATCTGATGACGTCACTATGGGGGCGTGGTTTATCTGATGACGTCACTATGGGGGCGTGGTTTATCTGATGACGTCACTATGGGGCGTAGTTTAATTGATGACGTCACTATGAGGGCGGGGTTTAACTGATGACGTCACTGGGGGCGTGGTTTATCTGATGACGTCACTATGGGGGCGTGGCTTAACTACTGACGTCATACATAATATTCACGCTATTCCTTCCTTCAAGGTGACTGACGTGTATCTATTCTTGCTCACTCTAGATAGATATAGACAGACAGATAGATAGACTGATAGTAACTGATAGACATAAAGTTACATACAGACAGACATACACAGACAAATATAGACAGATGGGCAGACAGATAGATAGATAGACAGATAGAGATAGATAGATGGATGGATGGAGATGGATTGAGACAGAGAGACTGGCAGATTATTTACAATGCATAATGGCTAGAGAGAGAGAGAGAGAGAGAGAGAGAGAGAGAGAGAGAGAGAGAGAGAGCTTATCAGGGGTGTGAGAGAAGGATCAAGCAATGTGATTGAACAGTCTATTGTGAGCGCCATTAGGAAAGGTGAAGGGTCAGGCAAGGAAGGAGGAAAGGAGGAAGGAAGGAAAGAAGGAAGCAAGGTGGGAGGGAGGAAGGATGGTTGGATACAAGACAGGAGAGAGGAAGGACGGATGACAGGAAGAAAGGAAAGAAAGAGGGAGGAGAGAGGGAGGGAGGGAGGAAAGAAGGAAGAAACTTGGGAAGGAAAGGAGGAGGGAGGGATAGAGAGGGAGGAAGGAAGGAAGGAAAGGAGGAGGGAGGGATAGAGAGGGAGGAAGGAAGGAAGGAAAGGAGGAGGGAGGGATAGAGAGGGAGGAAGGAAGGAAGGAAAGGAGGAGGGAGGGATAGAGAGGGAGGAAGGAAGGAAGGAAAGGAGGAGGGAGGGATAGAGAGGGAGGAAGGAAGGAAGGAAAGGAGGAGGGAGGGATAGAGAGGGAGGAAGGAAGGAAGGAAAGGAGGAGGGAGGGATAGAGAGGGAGGAAGGAAGGAAGGAAAGGAGGAGGGAGGGATAGAGAGGGAGGAAGGAAGGAAGGAAAGGAGGAGGGAGGGATAGAGAGGGAGGAAGGAAGGAAGGAAAGGAGGAGGGAGGGATAGAGAGGGAGGAAGGAAGGAAGGAAAGGAGGAGGGAGGGATAGAGAGGGAGGAAGGAAGGAAGGAAAGGAGGAGGGAGGGATAGAGAGGGAGGAAGGAAGGAAGGAAAGGAGGAGGGAGGGATAGAGAGGGAGGAAGGAAGGAAGGAAAGGAGGAGGGAGGGATAGAGAGGGAGGAAGGAAGGAAGGAAAGGAGGAGGGAGGGATAGAGAGGGAGGAAGGAAGGAAGGAAAGGAGGAGGGAGGGGGAGGATGAAAAAGGTATAAAATGATGGAAGAAAAAATACGAGACAAGAAGTGAGGAAGGAAGGAAGGAAGGAAGGAAGGAAGGAAAGCCAAAAATCCCTTACTTTTCCTTCTATTTCCTTTTTTCAAATATTTCCTTCCTTCCTTCCCTTCTCCTTCCTTTCCTTATTTGTCCTCTCTCTCTCTCTCTCCATGATACCTCCTGCAGGGAATGCTGACACTATCTCTCAAGATTATCTCACTCTCTCTCACCTTCCTAAGTCTCTCTCTCTATCTCTGCCTCTCTCTGATTTCTTCCTTTCTACCTCCTTCCTCACACACACCTCTTCATAGCATCTTTCTTCCTTCACACCCCCTCTCTCCTTCTTTCTCTTCCCTCCCTCCCTCCTTCTCTTTTCTTTCTTCCCTCCCTCCCTCTTCCATCTCTTTCCCTCCCTCCTTCTCTTCATAACTTTCTTCTTTCACCCTCCTCCTTCTTCCTTTCTCTTCCTATCTCTCTTTCTTCCCTCCCTCCTTCTCCACCTCCCTCCTCTTCTCTCCCTCCCTCCTTCCTTCTCTTCAAACCTTTCTTCTTTCACCCTCCTTCATTCTTCCTGTATTTCTCTTCCCTCCCTTTCCCCATCCCTTTCTTCCCTCCCTCCTTCTCCACCTCCCTCTCTCCTTCCTCCTCTTCTTATATCTCTCTTCTCTCCTTCCTTCTCTTCAAACCTTTCTTCTTTCACCCTCCTTCTTTCTTTCTCTTCCTATATCTCTCTTCCCTCCCTCCTTCGCTTTCCCCATCTCTTTCTTCTCTCCCTCCTTCTCTTCTCTCCTCTCCTCCCTCCTTCCCTCTGTTGACGTGATACATCCATCATTTTGTAAAGAGACTGATAACACTGGCTAATGACAAGAGCAAAAACAATGGGAGGGAGGGAGGGAGGGAGAGAGGAGGGGAGGGAGGGAGGAAGAGAGGAGGGAAGGGAGGGAGGAAGGGAGGGAGAGAGGAAGGAAGGAAGGATGGGAGGGAGGGACGGAATAAAGAAATGAGGAAAGAAAAGTATATGCAGAAGAAGGGAGTGAGGAAGGGAGGGAGGGAGGGAGGAAGGAGAGTATGGATGGATGGAGGGAAGAGAGAAGTGAGGAAAGAAAAGTAAAGGAGGAAGGAAGGAGGGAAGGAGGAAAGGAGGAGGGAGGGAGGGAGGGAGAGAAAGAGAAGGAAGGTACGGGGGAGAGGAAGACAGGTCAGGGGGGAGAGAGAGAGAAACTTAGTACCAGCACTACCACAACTACCAGCACTAACACAGCCACCACAATTACCAGAACTACCACAACCACCTGCACTACCACAGCCACCACAACTACCACAACCACCAAAACTACCAGCACTACCACAACCACCAAAACTACCAGCACTACCACAACCACCACAACTACCACTCCCAACTCATTAACGATCTGATAGGCGAGCATAATGTCTTCTTTCTCATTATCAACATTTGTCTTCTTCACCTCCTCCTCTCTTCTTCCTCACCTCCTCCTCTGTCCTCTTCATCTTCTTCCTTACTACCTCCTCCTCCTCTCTCTTCTTCCTCCTCCTCTGTCCTCTTCATCTTCTTCCTTACTACCTCCTCCTCCTCTGTCTTCTTCTTCCTCACCTCCTCTTCTCTTCTTCCTCTGTCCTCTTCATCTTCTTCCTTACTACCTCCTCCTCCTCTCTCTTCTTCCTCCTTCTCTGTTTTCTTCTTCACCTCCTCTTTCTTCCTCCTCTTCCTCCATCTTTTTCTTCTTCACCTCCTCCCGTCTTCCTCTTCTCTTCCTCCTCCTCCTCCTGTCTTCTTCTTCACCTCTCTCTTCTTCCACTTCTGTGTTCTTAACTTCTTCCTCCTCCTCTGTTTTCTTCTTCACCTTCTCTCTCTCTTCCTCCTCCTGTCTTCTTCTTCACCTCCTCTCTCTTCTTCCTTACTACCTCCTCCTCCTCCTCTCTCTTCTTCCTTACTACCTCCTCCTCCTCCTCTCTTCCTCCTCAGTCTTCTTCACCTCCTCTCTCTTCTTCTTTATCTTCTT
>NC_136957.1:34693245-34708245 GCF_032717465.1 Coenobita brevimanus | reverse complement strand
GGTCCGGCCTTAATACTAATATAGTGCATAGGAGCAGGAGAAAAGGAGAGAGAGAGAGAGAGAGAGAGAGAGAGAGAGAGAGAGAGAGAGAGTGTTGTGCGCCTGTTTACCTATGTGTGTGTTTGCCTATGTATCTATGTGTGTGTGTGTGTGTGTGCGCGCGCGCCTGTTTATCTATGTGTGTGTTTGCCTATCTATCTATCTGTGTGTGTGTGTGTGTGTGTGTGTGTGTGTGTGTGTGTGTGTGTGTGTGTGTGTTGTGCGCCTGATTATCTATGCGTGTGTTTGCCTATCTATCTATCTGTGTGTGTGTGTGTGTGTGTGTGTGTGTGTGTGTGTGTGTGTTGTGCGCCTGATTATCTATGCGTGTGTTTGCCTATCTATCTATCTGTGTGTGTGTGTGTGTGTGTGTGTGTGTGTGTGTGTTGTGCGCCTGTTTATCTATGTGTGTGTTTGCCTATCTATCTATCTGTGTGTGTGTGTGTGTGTGTGTGTGTGTGTGTGTTGTGCGCCTGTTTATCTATGTGTGTGTTTGCCTATCTTACTCTCTGTGTGTGTGTGTGTGTGTGTGTGTGTGTGTTGTGCGCCTGTTTATCTATGTGTGTGTTTGCCTATCTATCTATCTGTGTGTGTGTGTGTGTGTGTGTGTGTGTTGTGCGCCTGATTATCTATGTGTGTGTTTGCCTATCTATCTATCTGTGTGTGTGTGTGTGTGTGTGTTGTGCGCCTGATTATCTATGTGTGTGTTTGCCTATCTATCTATCTGTGTGTGTGTGTGTGTGTGTGTGTGTGTGTGTGTGTGTGTGTGTGTGTGTGTGTGTTGCGCGCCTGATTATCTATGTGTGTGTTTGCCTATCTATCTATCTGTGTGTGTGTGTGTGTGTGTGTGTGTGAATTTTAAGTCTTTCCATGTCACTTCCAAATCCTTCACACGAACTGAAATAAATGTCACATAAAACAACTCATACATAAAAAAAAAAAACACGAAAAAAAATCAGATAAAAAAAACAAGAATATAATAAGTTCCCAAAATTCTACATCCGCCCTAAACCATTAAAAAAAAAAAAAAAATAATAATAATAATAATAATAAAAGGGAAAAGAAAAATGATATATAGAAAATGTCTTCCCCAAAAAACTATGAGAAAAAAAATTGAGTCTTTCTGGTAATTACATGATTTTTTTTTTTTTTTTTTACAAGGAAAAGGCTGGTGGTGATTAGGGTGAGGAAGTGAGAGAGGGTGGGGGTGAGGCTGAGGGTGAGGGTGGGGAGTGAGGGTGAGGGGGTAGAAGGTGAGGGTAAGGATGTAAGAGAGGGTTGGGGCGAGGGTGAAGGAATGAAAGGGTGGGGGATGACTGTGAAGGTATAAGAGAGGGTGAGGGAGTCAGTGAGAGAGGGTGGAGGTGAGGGTGAAGGAATGAGAGGGTGGGGGTGAGGGAGTAAGAGAGGGTGGGGGTGTGGGGTGAAGGTGTATGAGAAGGTAGGGGAGGGGGGAGGGAGTAAGATAGGGTGGGGGTGAGGGTGAAGGAGTACGAAAGGGTGTGGGGTGAGGTTGAGGGTGGTATGAGAGGGTGGGTGAGAGGGTGAGGAAGTAAGCGAGGGTGGGCGGGTGAGGACGAGGAAGTAAGCGAGGGTGGGTGAGAGGGTGAGGAAGTAAGAGAGGGTGGGCGGGTGAGGACGAGGAAGTAAGCGAGGGTGGTGGTGAGGGTGAGGGAGTAAGAGAGGATGGGGGGGAGGGGGGAGTGGCTCGGTTCTCAAGGGCCAAATGAAGTCTCCCACAGCCTGCTCTCTCACACTCATCTGCATACTACACCACCACTCATACTACACCACCACTCACACTACACCACCACTCACACTACACCACCACTCATACTACACCACCACTCACACTACACCACCACTCATACTACACCACCACTCACACTACACCACCACTCACACTACACCACCACTCATACTACACCACCACTCATACTGCTCACCACCACTCACCCTACACCACCACTCATACTACACCACCACTCATACTACTCACCACCACTCATACTACACCACCACTCATAATTCTCACCACCACTCATACTTCTCACTACCACTCATACTACACCACCACTCATACTACACCACCACTCATACTACACCACCACTCATACTACTCACCACCACTCATACTACACCACCACTCATACTACACTACCACTCACACTACACCACCACTCACACTACACCACCACTCATACTACACCACCACTCACACTACACCACCACTCACACTACACCACCACTCACACTACACCACCACTCATACTACACCACCACTCACACTACACCACCACTCATACTACACCACCACTCATACTACACCACCACTCACACTACACCACCACTCACACTACACCACCACTCACACTACACCACCACTCATACTACACCACCACTCATACTACACCACCACTCACACTACACCACCACTCATACTACACCACCACTCACACTACACCACCACTCATACTACACCACCACTCACACTACACCACCACTCATACTACACCACCACTCACACTACACCACCACTCACACTACACCACCACTCATACTACACCACCACTCATACTACTCACCACTCATACTACACCACCACTCATACTACACCACCACTCATACCGCTCACCACCACTCACACTACCCCACCACTCATACTACTCACCACCACTCACACTACACCACCACTCATACTACTCACCACCACTCATACTGCTCACCACCACTCACACTACACCACCACTCATACTGCTCACCACCACTCACTACACCACCACTCACACTACACCACCACTCATACTGCTCACCACCACTCACACTACCCCACCACTCACACTACACCACCACTCACACTACACCACCACTCATACTACTCACCACCACTCATACTACTCACCACCACTCATACTGCTCACCACCACTCACACTGCTCACCACCACTCACACTACACCACTCACACTGCTCACCACCACTCACACTACCCCACCACTCATACTACTCACCACCACTCACACTACACCACCACTCATACTACTCACCACCACTCATACTACTCACCACCACTCACACTACACCACCACTCATACTACTCACCACCACTCATACTACTCACCACCACTCACACTACACCACCACTCATACTACTCACCACCACTCATACTGCTCACCACCACTCACACTACACCACCACTCATACTACTCACCACCACTCACACTACCCCACCACTCATACTACTCACCACCACTCACACTACACCACCACTCACACTACTCACCACCACTCATACTACTCACCACCACTCACACTACTCACCACCACTCACACTACACCACCACTCATACTACTCACCACCACTCATACTACTCACCACCACTCATACTACTCACCACCACTCACACTACTCACCACCACTCATACTACACCACCACTCACACTACACCACCACTCATATACTCACCACCACTCATACTACTCACCACCACTCATACTACTCACCACCACTCATACTACTCACCACCACTCACACTACTCACCACCACTCATACTACTCACCACCACTCATACTACTCACCACCACTCATACTACTCACCACCACTCACACTACTCACCACCACTCATACTACTCACTAACACTCATACTACTCACCACCACTCATACTACTCACCACCACTCATACTACTCACTAACACTCATACTACTCACCACCACTCATACTACTCACTAACACTCATACTACTCACCACCACTCATACTACTCACCACCACTCATACTACTCACCACCACTCATACTACTCACTAACACTCATACTACTCACTAACACTCATACTACTCACCACCACTCATACTACTCACCACCACTCATACTACTCACCACCACTCATTCATATTCACTCTCTACTCATCACACACACACACACCCACACACTCACTCATGTTTACTCTCTACTCGTAACACACAGACACACACTCATATTCACTCTCTACTCATTACACACACACACACACGCTCTCACTCATATTCATTCTCTTCTGTCCCATTACACACACATTCTCTCTCTCTCTCTCTCTCTCAAATCACACTACCATCGCGTCACAATTTGCCGTAACGCGCGTCGCATTTTCGCCAAACCAGCTAAAATGCACAAGGCGCGAAAATTTGGCGACGGGAGACGCATTTGGCGACTCGGTTCCGTCGCCATCTCGCAAACACCTACGTACCAACCTGCTTACCTACCAACATTCCTACCAACCTGCTTCCCTACCAACATGTCTACCAACCTGCTTCCCTACCAGCATTCCGACCAACCTGCTTCCCTACCAACCTGCTTCCCTACCAACATTCCTACCAACCTCCTTACCCACTACCTACCAACATTCCTACCAACCTGCTTACCTACCAACCTCCTTACCCACTACCTACCAACCTGCTTACCTACCAACCTCCTTACCCACTACCTACCAACCTGCTTCCCTACCAACATTCCTACCAACCTGCTTCCCTACCAACATTCCTACCAACCTGCTTCCCTACCAACATTCCTACCAACCTGCTTCCCTACCAACATTCCTACCAACCTCCTTACCCACTACCTACCAACCTGCTTACCTACCAACATTCCTACCACCCTCCTTACCCACTACCTACCAACCTGCTTACCTACCAACCTCCTTACCCACTACCTACCAACCTGCTTCCCTACCAACCTCCTTACCCACTACCTACCAACCTGCTTCCCTACCAACATTTCTAACCACCTGCTTCCCTACCAACATTCCTACTAACCTGCTTCCCTACCAACATTCCTACCAACCTGCTTCCCTACCAACATTCCTACCAACCTCCTTACCCACTACCTACCAACCTGCTTACCTACCAACATTCCTACCACCCTCCTTACCCACTACCTACCAACCTGCTTACCTACCAACCTCCTTACCCACTACCTACCAACCTGCTTACCTACCAACATTCCTACCAACCTCCTTACCCACTACCTACCAACCTGCTTCCCTACCAACATTTCTAACCACCTGCTTCCCTACCAACATTCCTACCTACCTGCTTCCCTACCAACCTGCTTCCCTACCAACATTCCTACCCACCTGCTCTCCTACCAACATTCCTACCCACCTGCTTCCCTACCAACATTCCTACCCACCTGCTCCCCTACCAACCTGCTTCCCTACCAACATTCCTACCCACCTGCTCCCCTACCAACCTGCTTCCCTACCAACATTCCTACCCACCTGCTCTCCTACCAACATTCCTACCCACCTGCTTCCCTACCAACATTCCTACCCACCTGCTCTCCTACCAACATTCCTACCCACCTGCTTCCCTACCAACATTCCTACCCACCTGCTTCCCTACCAACATTCCTACCCACCTGCTCTCCTACCAACATTCCTACCAACCTCCTTACCCACTACCTACCAACCTGCTATCCTACCAACCTCCTTACCCATTACCTACCAACCTGCTCTCCTACCAACTACCTCGCCTATGATTTACTACCTCTTGTTCTCTCGTCACTTCCTCTACTGCCAACACCCTCTCGGTGAAAATAACCCCATTTACTGCACACTCACAGCACAAATGAAGATGGGTGTGCATGAGCGTGTGTAGGTCTGGTTGTGTGCGTGTGTGTGTGGGGGGAGTGTGTGTGTGTGTGTGTGTGTGTGTGTGTGTGTGTGTGTGTGTGTGTGTGTGATGGGGTGGGATGGGGAGAGGTGAAGTGTGTGTATGGGGGAGTAGGTAGTGTGTGTGTATGAAGGGAGGTGTGTGTGTGTGTGTGTGTGTGTGTGTGTGTGTGTGTGTGTGTGTGTGTGTGATGGGGTGGGATGGGGAGAGGTGAAGTGTGTGTATGGGGGAGTAGGTGGTGTGTGTGTATGAAGGGAGGTGTGTGTGTGTGTGTGTGTGTGTGTGTGTGTGTGTGTAAACATCGTACACAGACTCATCGATCTATTAACATTTATATATAGACCTGACACAGATATAGCGAGCGAGAGAGAGAGAGAGAGAGAGAGAGAGAGAGAGAGAGAGAGAAAGAATGACAGACAGACAGACAGACAGATACACAAATAGATAGATTGATAGGTGGCTTATACTCCCACTACTATATGCTCAACTTTCTCTCTCTCTCTCTCTCTCTCTCTCCATAACCCCCCCCCCCCCAAAAAAAAAAAAAAAAAAAAAAACAGACAAGCCACCCAAAGAACCATCCCAAAAACAGTGCTTCTTGTCCCTACTCATGAAGGACCCGCCATTACGCTACTTAGTGTAATGGTGTAATGACTAGGGAATGGAGGGGGGGGTTTCCTGGAAGGGGGGGAAGGGAGCGGGAGAGACATAGACAGATAAATGGATAGGTAGATAGACAGATAGATAGAAATAGATAAATACCGAAAACAGAGACAGATTAAGATATAGAAGACAGGGTGACAGAGAGACGCAAAGATAGACAGACTGACAGACATAGATAAATGGATAGACTGAGAGACAGACACAGATAGATAAATAGATTGGCAGATACAGATAAATAGATTGGCAGACACAGATAGATAGATGGATTGACAGATGGACATAGATAGATGGACAGACAGATAGATACACAAACACACAGACCAAAAGATAGGTAGTTAGGCTAGCTATGGATTTAAGAAATGGCATTAAAATTGAAAGCGAGAGAGAGAGAGAGAGAGAGAGAGAGAGAGAGAGAGAGAGAGATAAAAGAGGGTATTAGGACTTTTCAAGGTCATTTTAAAGACTAATTCCCTGTAAAGCTTTTTCAAGGTTAAGATGGCACGAAGGAAGGAAGGAATAGATGCAATGGAGAGAAATGAAGAGTGGGAGTGGAGAAACAGGAATGAAGGAAGGATGAAGGGAGGAAAGATGGAATTAAAGAAGGATGACAGGGAGGAAGGAAGGAAGGTTAAGAGGGAAGGAGCGAAGGAAGAAAAAAAATGGTCTATGGAAAGGAAGGAGGGGGGGAAGAAAGAGGGAGAGAGGAAGAGAAGGAGTCAAGAAGGAAGGAGGGGGGAAAGAAAGAGGGAGAGAGGAAGAGAAGGAGTCAAGAAGGAAGGAGGGAGGGATGGAGAGAGAGGGAAGAAGGCATGAAGTAAAGAAGGAAGGGAAAAAAGGGAAGGAAAGAGAGAAGAAAGAGGGAAATAAAAGAAGGGAGATGGAAAAAGATAACGCATGGAATTTGAGAGATTTCAACGCCGAGGGAAGTAGTGATCAAACCCTTGTGTGGTGTGGTATGCCTCTCTCTCTCTCTCTCTCTCTCTCTCTCTCTCCTGTGGCAAACATCCTCACATAGACTATTGTTGTTCACATATGTATTTCCCTGTACTTTACCTACTTACCTACCTACCTGCCTGTCTACCTACCTACCTACCTGTCCCCTTTCTCTATCTCATCATGTTATCATCTGTCTCTCTTCCTCCTCCTTCCTTCTCTCCCTCCTTCATTTCCTCACTCCCAGCTGCTTCCATCCATCCTTGTCTACCTACCTACCCATCTCCCTCCCTCCCTGCCTACCAACCTACCTACTTACCTCTCTCTCCCTGCCAGCATACTTACCTACCTCTTTCCATCCCTACCTACCTAACTCTCTCCCTTGATCACTATCATACTTCTTTCTATCCTTCCTTAACTCCTCTCTCTCTCTCTTCCTACCTACAAGGCTTCTATCCCTCCTTACCCACTACCTGCCTAACCCCTCCCTTCCATCCTTCCTGACCCCCTGCCTGCCTGCCCCCTCCCTCCCTCCTTACCTTCCTATTTCTCCCTCCCTTCTTCACTGTCATACCCCTCTCCATCCCTGCTTCCCTTCCTCCCTCCCTACCTTCCTATTTCTCCCTCCTTTCTTCACTATCATACCCCTCTCCCTCCCTGCTTACCTACCTACTTCCCTCCCTCCTTCCCTCTCTCCCTCCCTACCTTCTTCACTATCATACCCCTCTCCCTCCTTGCTTACCTATCTACTTCCCTCCCTCCCTCCCTACCTCCGGCCCTCTCTCCCTACCTCCCTCCCTCCCTATGTAAATCAGCCTATGTATCTAATGTGCCAATTTAAATGCATTACCCCTGGCAACCCCGGGCAGAGGGAGGGAGGGAGGGAGGGGAGGTGGGAGAGGGGGAGAAGAGGATAGAGTAGGAAGGAAGGTAGACAGGCAGGGGGGGAGGGAGAGCAGCATGCAGGTAGGTGGGTACGCACGCAAGGAAGGAAGGAGGAAGGAAAGGAAGAAGTGAGGGAGGAAGGATGGAAAGAAGGACAGAAGGAAAGAAAGGAGAGAAAAGAAAGGAGAAAGAAGGGAAAGGAGAGAGAAAGGAAAGAAATGGAGAGAGGAAGAAATGAATAAAAACCAAAAACGAAGTGAAGAAGACGAAAGAAATCAAGAGGCGAAGGAAGAAAAAACAAATAAAAAGGAGAGAAAGAGAGAGGGAGGGAGAGAAGAGAGGGAATGAAGGAAGAAGGGAAGGAGAAAGAGAAAAGAAGGAATGAAGAAAAGAGGGAGGGAGGGAGAGAAAAGAAGAAAGGAAGAAGAGAGGGAGGGAGGGAAACGAAGGAATTAAGGAAGAAGGGAAGGAGAGAAAAGAAGGAACGACGGAAGAAGGAAAGGAGGGAGGGAGAGAAAAGAGGGAGGGAGGGAGGGAGGGAGAGAAAAGAGGGAGGGAGGGAGATAAACAGAGCACAATAGAGTACAAATAAAAGTACACACACAACAGACCTACTGTGTGTGTGTGTGTGTGTGAGAGAGAGAGAGAGAGAGAGAGAGAGAGAGAACCACCCACTTCTCTCCTAATGATCCTAGCGTCTGCATAATTCACTAGTTACTTATAAGAGGCAGGGGAATGACACTAGAATCGGATGCTAGTCACGAAGAAGTGATAATGGAAAGAACGTATATACCTTTTTCACGTTAACCTGTCCAAAAATTGCCATCTCACCATCTCTTTCTCTCTCTGTCTGTCTCTCTCTCTCTATCTATCTATTTCTCTGTCTATCTATATGTCTATCTATTTCTCTCTCTCTCTCTCTATGTCTATCTATCTATCTCTATCTCTATCTGTAACAGAGAAAAAACTGAATATATGACTAATGATATGAGTATAAAACTCAATATAAACAACGATGATGATGATAATAATAATAATAATAATAATAATAATAATAATAATAAGAAGAAGAAGAAGAAGAAGAAGAAAAGAAGAGTAAAGGAATAATAATAATAATAATAAAATACTATTATTATTATTGCTCAACATATCTTTAGGTGGAAAAGAAGTCTGGATGATGATGATGATGATGATTATTATTATCATCATTATTTTAGAACTGTTATTATCATTACTATTATTATTATTATTATTTATTTCATTACTACTACTACTACTATTATTATTATTATTATTATTAAAATGGGAGTATGGTGGCGCCACCCACGTTGATGCGGCAGGGAGCGGAACTAACGTGGTAATTGTCCTGAGAGAGAGAGAGAGAGAGAGAGAGAGAGAGAGAGAGAGAGAGAGAGAGAGACCCACAATATTTCTATCGAGAATATTATCATTACCACAACTACCACCACCACCACAACTACAACAATAACCACTACCACAACCACCTCTATTACCACCACACCTACCACCACTACCACAATCACCACCACTAGCACCACAACCACAATAACCACTACCACAACCACCTCTATTACCACCACACCTACCACCACTACCACAATCACCACCACTAGCACCACAACCACAATAACCACTACCACCACCACCACAACTACAATAACCACTAGCACTACCACCACACCTACCACCACTACCACAATTACCTGAAGACCGGAAGTGTCAGTCAATTATATGCAAATTATCTGAAAAATCATAAGTGGAGGGAAGGAGGGAAGAAAGGAAGAGGGAGGGAGAGAGGGAGGGAAAACAAGAGGAAGGGAGGGATGAGGGGGGAAAGAGGGAGGGAAAAAAAGGAAGGGAGAGAGGGAGGGATGAGGGGGGAGAGAGGGAGGGATGAGGGGGGAGAGAGAGAGGGATGAGGGGGGAGAGAGGGAGGGATGAGGGGGGAGAGAGAGAGAGGGATGAGGGGGGAGTGAGGGAGGGATGAGGGGGGAGAGAGGGGGGAGAGAGAGAGGGATGAGGGGGAAGAGAGGGAGGGATGAGGGGGGAGAGAGGGAGGGATGAGGGGGGAGAGAGAGAGAGGGATGAGGGGGGAGAGAGAGAGGGAGGAGGGGGGAGAGGGAGGGATGAGGGGGAGAGAGGGAGGGATGAGGGGGGAGAGGGAGGGATGAGGGGGGAGAGAGGGAGGGATGAGGGGGGAGAGAGGGAGGGATGAGGGGGGAGAGAGGGAGGGATGAGGGGGGAGAGAGGGAGGGATGAGGGGGGAGAGAGGGAGGGATGAGGGGGGAGAGAGGGAGGGATGAGGGGGTAGAGAGAGAGATGGATGAGGGGGGAGTGAGGGAGGGATGAGGGGGGAGTGAGGGAGGGATGAGGGGGGAGAGAGAGAGGGATGAGGGGGAAGAGAGGGAGGGATGAGGGGGGAGAGAGGGAGGGATGAGGGGGGAGAGAGGGAGGGATGAGGGGGGAGTGAGGGAGGGATGAGGGGGGAGAGAGGGAGGGATGAGGGGGGAGAGAGGGAGGGATGAGGGGGGAGAGAGGGAGGGATGAGGGGGGAGAGAGGGAGGGATGAGGGGGGAGAGAGGGAGGGATGAGGGGGGAGAGAGGGAGGGATGAGGGGGGGGAGAGCAGGGGAGGGGTGAAAAAAAAAAAGATGTAATGAAAGAATGAGAAGGGATGGGGAAGTAAGAAATAATAATAATAATAATAATAATAATAATAATAATAAAATAAAACAACAATAATAACCATGAGAGAGAGAGAGAGAGAGAGATTCATCCCTCCCCTCCCCCATTATCCTTTTTATCATGTCTTAATCTCCCGTTTTACATAATAATCATAGTCTTTTTTATCATTTATCACTCCAAATTATCTACATTATTTTTATTATGAATTTAAATATTTAATATAATGTGTTCTCTCTCTCCTCTCTCTCTCTCTCAATGTACACAGGCAGGAAGAGGGAGAAAAGTAAGAAGACGAGAGGGGAGGAGGATAAAAGAGGAGGAGGAGGAAAAGAAGAGAGGAGGAGGAGGAGGGAAGAGGAGGAGGGAGGAGGACGATGAGGAGGAAAAAGGGAGGAGGACGATGATGATGAGGAGGAGGAGGAGAAGAGGAGGAGGAAAGAGAAAGAAGAAGGAAAATAGGAGTATGTAACGTACTCATGTGTGTATGTATGTATGTATGTGTAAAGTATGTACGGTAGACACAGTATGTGTGTGTGTGTGTGTGTGTGTATATATAAGTAGGATAAATATCAATGTGTGTGTGTAGACCTTCATGCACATATAATAACGTTCATAGGCCTACTTAGTTATCTACATCATTGTGTGTGTGTGTGTGTGTGTGTGTGTGTGTGTGTGTGTGTGAGGGAGAGCCACAGGGAGAGATTATAAGCCTGTAGTAAACCAGGGGGGGGAGGGGAGGGGAGAGGGGGAGGATAACGGTAGAGGAAGGTATGGAGGAAAGAGGCCTATGGAGGGAGGGAGAGGGAGAGAAGGGGGCAGGGAAGAAGGGAGAAAAGGATGATGTAGAGAGAGAGAGAGAGAGAGAGAGAGAGAGAGGGGGGGGAGAAAAAAAAGGGTGGAAGAAAGAGGAAGACTTGAGGGAAATAGGGAGAAAAAAGATAAAATGGGGGAAAATAGGGAGAAAAGACAAAAGAAGGAGAAAAGGATAATATAGGGAGAAAATGGGGAAATAGAAAAAATGGGGAGATAGAAAAAATGGGGAGAAATAGATAATATGGGGAGAAATAGATAATATGGGGAGAAAAATAGATAAAATAGGGGGGAAATGCTGCTGTGAAGGACGGAGAAAAGGGAAGCGGAAAGGAAAGAGGGAGGGAGGAAGAAGGAAATGAGGAGGGAGGGAGGGGGGAAGAAGGAAAGGAGGGAGGAAGAAGGAAAGGAGGAGGAAAGGAGGGAGGAAGAAGGAAAGGAGGAGGTAAGGAGGGAGGGAGGGAAAGACAGATGTGTGGTTTAAGAGGGAAGAAAAGAGGAGAGAGAAACAGGGAGGGAGGCAGAGAAAGAAGGATGGAAGAGAGGCGAAGGAGAAAGAAGGGACGCAGGAAGGAAAGACGGGAGAGAGAGAGAGAGAGAGAGAGAGAGAGAGAGAGACAATTAGAGAGAGTGAAATACCATGTGTCTCCCCAGCCAATCAGCATTCAGTACAGGGAAAATACCTGTTTCTGATTGGCTGATGGAGGCTTATTTTAGGCGTAGGTAGGTAGGTAGGTAGGCAGGCAAAGATGTTAGCAGGAGGTAGGAAGGTGTGATGGTTGGTAGGTCGGTAGGTAAGTAGGTAGGTAGGTAGGTAGGCAAAGACGTTAGCAGAAGGCAGGATGGTGTGATGGTTGGTAGGTCGGTAGGTTGGTAGGTAGGCAGGCAAAGATGTTAGCAGGAGGCAGGAAGGTGTGATGGTGGGTAGGTCGGTAAGTAGGTAGGTAGGTAGGATGGTAGGCAAAGTTGTTGGCAGGAGGCAGGATGGTGGAATGGTTGGTAGGTAGGTAGGATGGTAGGCAAAGTTGTTGGCAGGAGGCAGGATGGTGGAATGGTTGGTAGGTAGGTAAGTAGGATGGTAGGCAAAGTTGTTGGTAGGAGGCAGGATGGTGGAATGGTTGGTAGGTCGGTAGGTATGTACGGTATGTAGGAAAGTTGGTAGGTAGGATGGTGGGTTGATTAGTTGGTAGGTAGGTAAGTAGGCAGGGAGGGAAAGCTGTTAGCAGGAAGGTGGGTTGGTAATTAGGTAGGTAGGTAGGTAGGATGGCTGGTAGGTAGGTATGTAAGTAGGTATGTATGGCAGCTTTGGAAGTCTGAGGATAGGTGGACAGATACGAGAGAGAGAGAGAGAGAGAGATGACATAAGGGATAGATTAACAAGAGATTAGACAAAGGTGAGGAGAGAGGGAGAGAAAGGGAGTTAATCTGATAGCCCTCTCTCTCCCTCCTCTCTCTTTCTCTCTCATACACACGCCGAATCCACAACACAGCATCACATCCATTAGAACCAAGTCACACTAATCTAAATCTTCCAAAACATTCAGTTCACTCCGTTTATTTCCTCCATAATTCAAATTTTCAAAGTCAAATTTTACCTCCAGAGAATCAAAAATTATCCATAAGAAGGAGGAAAATGGCGAGAGAGAGAGAGAGAGAGAGAGAGAAACAAGCTGGACAGACGAATAAAGGAAAAACACCCTAAAAGAAAAAAAAAAACGGATGCCATGGATACAAGCACTCTCTCTTATTTAACTTTCACTCAAACATTTCAAAGCAAAATTTGGCCCTTCTGGGAGAGAGAGAGAGAGAGAGAGAGAGAGAGAGAGAGAGAGAAAAGCATGGCATGGTTAGAGGGACAGAAACAGGAAAATAAAAGAAATGAGAAAAATAAAGCTGTACAGAAGACAAATATCCTCTCTTATTTACATTTCAATCTATATTTTCAAAGTCAAATTAGATCTCAGGGTATCAGAAAAACAACGATAACAAAGAAGAGAATAGCAAACAATAATAAAACATGCTGGATAAACGAATAATAAAGGGATAATAAAATACATGAGGAAAAACGAAGATGAAAGGACAGGTATTCCCTCTTATTTAAATTTCAATCTTAATTTTCGAGTCAAATTTAGAACTTAGAAACTCAAAAACCACCCAAAATAAAGAGGGGCATGGCAAGAGTGGATAGAGCAAGCTGGATAAATGAATAATAAAAGGAAAATAAAATAAAGGAGGAAAAACAAAGATGAAAAGAAAGGTATCCCATTATTTACATTTCAATTTAAATTTTCGAGTCAAATTTGGAACTTAGGAACTCAAAAACCACCCAAAATAAAGAGAGGCATGGCAAGAGTGGATACAATAAGCTGGATAAACGAATAATAAAGGGATAATAAAATAAAAGGGGAAAATAAAGAGACGCCTTGGGGTACAGGGCGGCCATTACTGTTTACGTATAGGGCGGCCATTACTGTTTACATCCTGAGCCTAAACACCAGATGGAAAGCCGTGACGTATGGGTCAATGAGAGGCAATAGGGGCAATAAAAGGGTGTAATGGAGGAGATTAGGATGCTGTCTATCTATCTACCTATTTAACTATCTGTCTGTCTACCTATGTATCTATCTAGATATACCTGGTTGGCCATCTATCTGTACAACGACCAAGAAGTAAGCGAATCTTTGAAAATATATAAGGAAACATAGAAAGAAGGATGCCGTCTATTTATCTATCTATCTATGGTACCTCCCTTTCCTTGGGGGAAGCAGCCTAGGTATATAGATAGATAGATCTATGGTACCCTTTTATCTATATGTTCGTGTATATTATAAAACTATCTACACCTCTCTCTCTCTCTCACAGACATAGATCCACAAACCTAGCTACCTATCAAGCTCTTCCCATCTATCTATCAATCTGTATATATAACTATCCATCTATACACAATCTATCTATCATTCTTTTATCTATCTGTGCCTATCTGCGTATCTATCGCTTCGTCCATCTATCTATTAATATCTATCCATCTAGCCATTTATCTACCTTTCTATTTAATTGGCTACTTAACTGCATATCTAAAATGTGTCTATCAAACTGTTTCTTTTCTATTTAATCTACGATAATAATAATGATAATAATAATAATATTAACAATAATATTAATAATAATAATAATAATAAATACATACCAACTCCCTTAATGTATCTGTGTGTGTGTGTGTGTGTGTGTGTGTGTGTGTGTGTGTGTGTGAGAGAGAGAGAGAGAGAGAGGTAACAACTTTCTCACTCTACATCATTTCCTCTCTCTTTAATT
>NC_136957.1:34673245-34690745 GCF_032717465.1 Coenobita brevimanus | reverse complement strand
TATATATGTGGACATTTAGACTGACTGATAGACTGAAAGAGATAGATAAAATGATTCAGACATTGATATATGGATAGATAGACAGACAGGCAGACAGATACGTACAAAGAGAGAGAGAGAGAGAGAGAGAGAGAGAGAGAGAGAGAGAAATCAGTGCCAGTGGGTGAAAGAAAATGGGATGATGGGAAAGAGAGGGGGGGGGTGACTGAAGAAGACAAAAGACACATAAACCACAGCAACAACAATTACTAATCACAATTCCAACCACAATTCCTCTCCCCTACCACCATTCTCACACCTGCCTACCACCACTACCACGGCTACCAACACTACACCAACCACCATCCCTCTGCGTTACTAGTATTACATTTGCTACCAATATCGATTTAACCAACATTCTGCCCTACCACAATCTTGACACTACCAATATTACCACAACTACCACAATCGGAGTCAAAAATACCAACATTCCTTCAACTACCACAAGTCAGACATCTTCCTACCAACATTACCTCAACTACCACCATCGCAACCACAACTACCACAATTCAGACACCTTCCTACCAACATTACCTCAACTACCACAATTCAGACACCCTACCAACATTACCTCAGCTACCACCATCGCAACCACAACTACCACCACATTAGCACCTCTACCAACATTTGAGATCATTAAAAACAACCATCTATCGCAATTACCCCAACTACCACCATCGCAGCTGCCAACATTACGGCCTCTCTCAACAACCATTAGTCACACCTACCACCATCGGTACCCTCCACCTACCACCATCGGTACCCTCCACTACCACCATCGCTACCCTCCATCTACCACCATCGCTACCCTCCACCTACCACCATCGATAACCATTACCCGGAGCCACTACCATCGCAGCTACCAACATTACGGCGACCTACCAACATTAGCCAGGCCCCGCTACCACAATCACCAACATTACTGCCGTTCCAATCACTACAACAATCGCCTACCACCATCACCTCTGACCCACCAACATCATTACGGAATAGTTGTTGTTTCTGCTACCAATATCTACTACTACTACTACTATTACTACTGCTACTGCTACTATTACTACTACTCTAATACTATGACGACGACAGTAGTAGTAGTAGTAATAATAATAATAATAATAATAATTCTCTAATTTCAATAAACACATGGAACGATAGACAGACATAGATAGCAATAGGTAGACAAACAGACGATGATGATAATAGTAATAATAATAATAATAATAATAATAATCTCTCCCCATTCCCATCCCTATGACGAGAAAGAGAGAGAGAGAGATAGCGGGGAGGACATGGGTCTATCTCTCCATCTCTCTTATTTTCCTCCCTCCCTCCTATCTCCCTTTCGTAAATACCTCCCTATCTCCCCCTCCCATCTCTCCTTCCTTTCTCTTCCTCATTCCTTCTCTCTCTCTCTCTCTCATCTTCCTTTTCCTTCCACATTCCTCTCTCTCTCATTCCTTTTCTCTCTCTCCTTCCTTTCTCTTCCTCATTCCTTCTCTCCCTCTCCCTCCCTCCCTCTCTTTCTCTCTAACAACCCATACCCCAATTAACAACACACACTATCACCATCCACTCATCGCATTAAGCACCCTATCGCCTTGATATAATGCCCTTCTCTTGGTGGCAGAATAAAAAGGGAGAAGAAGAATACAAGTGGATGTAACTGATAGGCTACTGTACTGAAAGAAAGGGAGGAGGGAGGGCAAGGGGAAGGGAGGAAGGGAGGTGAGAACGAAGGGAGGAAGGAGGGGAAGAAGGGAGGAAGGAGGGGAGAACGAAGGGAGGAAGAAGGGGAAGGAGGAAGGAAGGGAGGAGGGAGGGGAAGGAGGAAGGGAGGTGAGAACGAAGGGAGGAAGGAAGGGAAGTTAGAACGAAGGGAGGAAGAAGGGGAAGGAGGAAGGGAGGTGATAATGAAGGGAGGAAGGAGGAAGGGAGAAGGAAGAGAGGCAGGAAGGAGGGGAAGGAGAAAGGGAGGTGATAATGAAGGGAGGAAGGAGGAGAAGGAGGAAGGGAGGTGAGAAAGAAGAAGGAGGAAGGGAGGTGAGAAAGAAGAAGGAGGAAGGGAGGTGAGAACGAAGGCGGGAAGGGAGGTGAGAGCGAAGGGTGGAAAGAAGGGAAGGAGGAAGGGAGGTGAGAACGAAGGAAGGAAGGAGAGTAAGAGAATAGGGACTGAGGAAAGTAGAAGGAAATAGAGGAAGAGAAATAGGAAAGAAGTTAGTTAGGAAGGAAGGAAGGATAAGAATGGAAGGAGGAAGGAAAGAATGAGAGATAGATGAAAGGAGGAAAGAAGGAAGGGAGGAAGGACGGACGGGAGGAAGGGAGGGAAAGAAAGCAAGGTAGCTAAGGGGTGAGGGAGGGTAGGAAAGACAGCAAGGTAGGTGAGGAGGGAGGGAGGGAGAGAACTGGACTGAATGGAGGTAAGGAGGGAGGGAGGGAGAGAACTGGACTGAATGGAGGTAAGGAGGGAGGGAGGGAGAGAACTGGACTGAATGGAGGTAAGGAGGGAGGAAGGGAGGTAAGTAGGTAGGGAGGAAAGCTTAACAGGTCATTTAAAACCCATAACTCTGAGGGAGGCGTGGGAGACTGAGGGAGAGAGGGAGGGAGGAAGGGGAGGAATAAGGGAGAGAGGGAGGGAGGAAGGAAGGGGAGGAATAAGGGAGAGAGGGAGGGAGGAAGGGGAGGAATAAGGGAGAGAGGGAGGGAGGAAGGGAAGGAATAAGGGAGAGAGGGAGGGAGGAAGGGGAGGAATAAGGGAGAGAGGGAGGGAGGAAGGGGAGGAATAAGGGAGAGAGGGAGGGAGGAAGGGGAGGAATAAGGGAGAGAGGGAGGGAGGAAGGGGAGGAATAAGGGAGAGAGGGAGGGAGGAATAAGGGAGAGAGGGAGGGAGGGAGGAAGGGGAGGAATAAGGGAGACAGGGAGGAAGAGGGAGAGAGGGAGGGAGGGAGGGAGGAATAAGGGAGAGAGGGAGGGAGGAATGGGCAGAAAAATGAGGAAGGGAGGGAGGAAGGGGAGGAATAAGGGAGAAAGGGAGGGAAGGGGATAGGAGGAATGAGGGAGGGACGGAAGGGAGGTAAGGTAGGAATGCGGGAGGGAGGGAAGTAAAAGGGAATTCAGTGATAAACAAACAGACCTACTGCAGTGAAGGAAGTGAAGGAGGGAGGAAGGGAAGGTGGGCAGAAGGAAGGAAGACGGGAGACAGGGAGGGACTGTAGGGAGAAGGAAAGAATGGAGTAGAAAGGAAAAAGGGGAAGGTAGGTGGATAGAATGGAGGGAGGGAAAAGGAAGGAAGGGAAGGAGGGAGGGAAAGGAGGGAAGTTAAAAATGATGCAGTTAATCCTTTCAGTAAAATATAAATGAGAGAGAGAGAGAGAGAGAGAGAGAAATAACACTCACTCCTTCTTGGCTGATTCCCCCAGGTCATTCCACCCATCACCTTACCTGTAAAGAGATTATTATTATTATTACATGTTACTTGTACTCCGTTCCCTTACGCCTTTCATATTCCTCTCTCTCTCTCTCTCTCCACACTGAACCTCACTTTCTTTAATAACACCCATCTCTCTCTCTCTCTCTCTCTCTCCACACTGTACCTCACTTTCTTTAATAACACCCATTTCTCTCTCTCTCTCTCTCTCTCTCACGCCATCCCCCACTCATCACCTCTCACAGTAATTAGTCCATTACCCCAACACACCACATCAATCTCACATGAACGATACATTCTGAAAACATCCACAAGGGTTGACATGAACGAAATACTATGGTATGGACGAAAGAATAAGAGGCGGAAGGAAGAATAAATCAGATAGATAGATAGATAGAAAGATTGATAGATAGATAGACAGATGTTGAAAAAGATTAACAGACAAATAAAAACACCAGCTAAGGAGACTGTGTGTGTGTGTGTGTGTGTGTGTGTGTGTGTGTGTGTGTGTGTTATTTTTTCAGTTGTGTGTACATACGTATGCTGAGAGAGGCACATACGCACACATACATACACGAGAAAAAAAAAAAAATCTACTAGAGTTACCCCTTTAACAAGTTCTCTCCCCGCATCTCGTTTTCTTTTTACCTTTGAACACCACATTGATTTCAGGCGTGACTATAGTAAGATGAATTACGATTTATTTTTCTTTTAACTTACAAAATACCTCTCGTGACCATTTACAACGCTGGGTGGTAACCATATAACCAACCCATACGTGTCAACAAGTAGGTTGGCGGAGGGTTAGTGCCACTCCCTGTAAAACAACTACCTCAGAGACAGACGGCCACCCCTTACGGGATTATGGTGTCTGGCTACAGATAGAATAGGTAAAGGAGTTAATGAAGACTACAAATGAATCTTTTTCTCTTCGTAAAGCCTATATGAAGATGAGGAAAATTGTCTGAAGCAAGCAGGATAACATACAGAAAACGATATATGAGAGAATCCGTTAAGTTGCTCGCCTGTAAGTGTGTGTGTGTGTGTGTGTGTGTGTGTGTGTGTGTGTGTGTGTGTGTGTTCTTACCTAATTGTATCTTTACAGGAATGAGTCAAGCTCGTACTGTCCCGTGTCTTAAACCATATTTATCGTACATATCCTTAAATTTGTGAATTGTTTTGGCACACACTATTTCATTCGGTAGTGCATTCCATTGATCAATTGCTCTGTTTGGGAAACTGAATTTCCTTACGTCTTTATCACCTCTCTTCTTATGCAGTTTTTTGCAGTGTCCTCTTGCTGATGCTTCTCCATATGTTAAGTAATCATTTTCTCCTTTCCTGATATGCACTTATATAGCATTATCATGTCACCTCTTTTCCTTCTCTCCTGTAGTGTTGGTAGTTTCAGTTTATTTAGTCTTTCTTCGTAGCTTAGGTCCCTTAAGCTTGGTATCCATCTTGTAGCGGCCCTTTGAACTTTTTCAATCTTGTCTATATGCTTTCTGAGATGAGGACTCCAGACTACTGATGCATATTCCAGGGTTGGTCTAATGAATGATGTTATTATTCTTCTTAGCATGTCTTCATTTATGTATGTGAATGCTATTCTCATATTTGCAAGCAGTGTATACATGTTCCGTACCTTCTCGCTGAAGTGGTCAGCCGGAGATAGTCTGTTATTGATAATCCCACCTAGGTCTTTCTCTCTTTCTGATGTGTATAGGGTTTTATTTCCTAACTTATAATCCCAATCAGGTCTTTTTCCACTTTTACCAAACTTGATTACATGACACTTGTCCACACTGAATTCCATTTGGCATGTACTACTCCATTCATGAGTTTATTTAATTCTTCTTGTAGCTCTTTACAAAAGTCTGTGTTAGTAATTCTCCTTTGTATTTTTGCATCATCTGCAAACATATTCAGATAGCTCTCATTTCCAGTGTTACTGTTTATATCATTTATATACACTAAAAACATGATTGGTGCCAACACTGAACCCAGTGGTACTCCACTAGTCACTCCTTTCCATGATGAGTAGTTTCCTCTTAGTACTGTCCTCATTTCTCTTTTTATGAGAAAGTCTTGCAACCAACAAAACAGTTTGCCTCGAATTCCTCCTTGATGGTACAGTTTCCATAAAAGTCTTTGGTGTGGTACTGTGTCAAAAGCTTTCTTGAAATCTAAATAGATACTGTCCACCCATCCTTCCCTTTCCTGTATTGTGTTTGTTACTCTGTCATAGTAGCTCAACAGATTAGTAACACATGCTTTCCTTTTCTGAAACCAAACTGTCTTTCTGTTATCATACTGTGTTCTTCTAGATGATTTACCCAAGCTTTTCTTATAAGTTTTTCTAATACCTTGCTTACAACACTGGTCAGTGATACTGGTCGGTAGTTGAGTGGATTTTGTCTATTTCCTTTCTTGAATAAGGGGACAATATTTGCTTTTTTCCAAATATCAGGTAGTTTACCTTGACTCAAGGATTTCTTGAAAATTAAAAATAATGGTTTACTTAACTCCTTTGCACATTCTCGTAATACCCAACATGAAATTTCATCAGGACCACTTGCGTTTCCTCTGTCTAATCTACTTAACTCCTGTATTACTTTTTCTGCTATTTGTATATCTGATAGTATGTGTGGACATGCGTGTTCCACATAGTCCCTCTCAAAATTTTTTTCCTCTGTAAAAACTAATTGGAAATTCTTATTTATAGTAGCCGCAGCGAGAAATGAATGCTGTGGTGGGGCAGGCGGGATGACCTGGGATTCCCCCACTGTTGCCATATCCACATGTCACCGACCATAGAGGTAGGATGTCACCGACCATCGGCCACCGCTGCAGCCCCGCTCCATGATCCTTACCCTGTGTCTCTGGCTTTCTCTTTCTCTCTCGGTTTCTATATAAACTGGTGTATTTCCGAAACTAATTATGAAATTATTATGACTTTTGTTCCACACCACCACTGAGGTAAAAATCAAGGAGAGTTTTCTGTATAAAGGTTTCCCCCCCCTCCTAAATGTGGCATATGAGAGGGGGAGTGCGGCCTTGCCGATACCTCCGCCTGACCTATAATTATACACTCGCCAGAACTGACCTGCCCTCAGACAAGGGGGGGGAAACCTTTATACAGAAAACTCTCCTTGATTTTTACCTCAGTGGTGGTGTGGAACAAAAGTCATAATAATTTCATAATTAGTTTCGGAAATACACCAGTTTATATAGAAACCGAGAGAGAAAGAGAAAGCCAGAGACACAGGGTAAGGATCATGGAGCGGGGCTGCAGCGGTGGCCGATGGTCGGTGACATCCTACCTCTATGGTCGGTGACATGTGGATATGGCAACAGTGGGGGAATCCCAGGTCATCCCGCCTGCCCCACCACAGCGTTCATTTCTCGCTGCGGCTACTATAGTGCTTCACAAATATCTTTCTCTTGTGTATAAGTGATTCCCTCGTCCGTAATGGATTGTATTATATCTTTTACTTTGGTTTTGCTTCTGATATAGCTGTAAAACAGCTTTGGTTGATCACTACTTTTATTTATTATATCCTCCTCAAACTGTTTTTGGGCTTCCCTCCTTATTCTTGTATAGTCGTTTCTTGCCTGTTTGTAATTATTATACGCCCTTTCACTATTGTGTCTTCTGTATCTATTCCACAACAAATCTCTTCTTTCTTTAGATTTTTTACATTCTGTATTGAACCATTTCTGTATATTCTTATCTGCTTTTTTGTGCTGTGGGATGTACTTCTGGACTCCTATTTCATAAAATTCACAGAATTTTTTATATACAGCATTTAAATCTTGTACTCTAAGCTCATTTTCCCAAACAACTTCTAAGAAATACTTCTTTAGGTCTTGATAATTTCCCTTTTTATAGTTTAGGCTCTTTTTGTAACTGTCATTGCTGTTTACTATGTCATATGCTATCCTGAAGTTATAATTTAGTACTGCATGATCGCTTTTGCCGAGTGGAGGGTGATATATTAAACTGTCAATATCATTTTCTTGCCTAGTAAATATTAGATCTAACACTGAAGGTACATCAAGTCCTCTTTTTCTAGTGGTTTCCCTCACATGTTGCATTAGGAAGAACTCTTGTATGAGATTCAGGAGCTTTTGGTCCCAACAGCGTTCTTGGCTATTTATATCTAGAGTATTCCAATTTATATTTGTATTGAAGTCCCCAGTTAATATAATTCTTTCCGATTTCTCTTCCATTTTATGTAGTAATGATCTTATACTCTGAATTGTACTCTCTGCCAGGTCCTCATATTCGTCTCTTTCCCATGTGTTTGATCTGGGTGGCATGTGTGTGTGTGTGTGTGTGTGTGTGTGTGTGTGTGTGTGTGTGTGCGCGTGTGTGTGTGTGTGAGAGAGAGAGAGAGAGAGAGAGAGAGAGAGATTCACTTAAGTTTGATTCTTAAGTCTCCTTTATCCATACCCTGACGCAGCATCCTGTGAGGGGGGAGGGGGTTGTGATAGTATTGTCCCTACTATGTAATGACCCCCCCTTGATATTTTGAGAAACATTACCATATACTTTTTTATATATATTTTTTTTGTTTAGGTTCTTTATTTACCCTTTTGTACAAGCCCCAACACTCAAGGTAACACCGCCCCTTGAAGGCCAAGTAGGGAGGAGTGCATGAGGAAAACGAAATCGGTAACACAGGGCATAGAAGGTACAGAAGTAATTATCCTCACATCATCTTCGGGACCTCCTTTCCCACCCAAGGGCAGGGTGAGGAGTGGCAATGTCCAGACAGCCCCAAATTGCCCAATCCAACGGGCCAAGCTTCCATTCACTCATCATTCAAGCCCCCGGAATCCTGGCTCTATAGGATACGCCAAGAACATTCACCACGTTCTGTAGTTTCACATATCGTATCCGACAGAGTCAATCCAGACGATGCCACGTTAAAAAGGGGTGCCAAAAATCCATGATCATCCATATCTCCTCACAAAATTCATCCAGCCGGTTCGATCTCCTGTCAGTTCCTCACAAGCACAATAATAAACAAAGACAGTACCGTATTTTGTCTCTTTAAGTTACCCCTAAATTACCCTGCATTTTCTGTGTATCTGGTAAGAAGAAAACGGTAGGCAGGAGATGTTTGAGGGGCGACATTTTTGGACAGTAATTTAATTGTGACTTATAGGATGATTTTATGTAGTGGTAGTAGTACGGTGGTGGTAGTAGTAATAGTAGTAGTGGCAGTAGCAGTTATAATAGCAGTAGTAGTAGTAGTGGTGGTGGTAGAAGTAGTAGTAGTTGTAGTAGCAGTAGTAGTAGTAGTAGTAATACGACAGTCTACTAGTATCAGCAAACTACAATTCATCATAACTACCATCACAACCACAACTACCATCACTACCGCACCTACCATCTTTACAATCACCACCACAACTACCTACATGATCACAATACCAACACCACAGCTACCACCACCACAACAGCCAACATCATCACTACCACACAACCACCACCACAACAGCCAGCATTATCACTACCACACAACCACCACCACCACAACTGCCAACATCATCATTACCACCACCACAACTGCCAACATCATCATTACCACCACCACAACTGCCAACATCATCACAACCACCACCACAACTGCCAACATCATCACTACCACACAACCACAACCACAACTGCCAACATCATCACAACCACCACCACAAGTGCCAACATCCACTGCCACACAACTGCCAACATCATCACTACCACACCACCACCACTACCCCTTAGCACCACATGACTTCATCAGCAACCACCATCAACCACAACTACCACCATTTATCAACAAACATTGCCTTCATTAGTTCCTTTTATACTGAGAGAGAGAGAGAGAGAGTTATATCACTACATTTCTTTTTATAACTTCCTCCTTCCACCCCCTCCCCTCCCTCCCTTCTCTCTTTACTCTTCCCTCCCCTCTCCTCCCTCCCTCTCTCCCCTTCCTTTCCCTCCTTCCTCGCCCCTTCCCTTTCTTTCCTCCCTCCCTTCCCTTCCCTTTCCTCCTCCCTCTCCTTTCCCTTCTCTACCAAACCTAACTAAACCACTGCATTACAACCATTAGCACATTTGAGTACGGTACATACGTCTCTCGGCATTACTGTACTTTCACCTCTCTCTCTCTCTCTCTCTTTCGTGTGTGTGTGTGTGTGTGTGTGTGTGTGTGTGTGTGTGTGTGTGTGTGTGTGTGTGTGTGTAGTGGAACAAAGTGAATTATGGAAGTGACAGATGGTATACAGAGACACAGACAAACAAGGCGATATGTCTTATTGCACACACACACACACACACACACACAATTCGCACACAACACACATACACACACACAACCTCTGCAACTTAAAAGGTATGTTCGCAGTTCGCACGCACACTCACAAGAATAAAGCACACACACACACACACACACACACACACACACACACTGTACTCTGGATATATTCACTACTCATCTACAGTAATACTAAAAAATTTCCTAACCAAATCGAAAATAAACTATACTCTTTTTACTCTAACTTGGCCTAAAACTCTCTCTCAATCTTGAATGCTGCGCAGTGACAATCGATTAACGTTAGAATATGGTGCTAGTCACGAAGAAGTGTTATGGAAAGATGTGGACCCATAGCATTGTCTTTTCCTGCCAATGAGGTAAATGGAAAAAGCTGCAAAAGGACGAAAATCAGGGCTAAGTTAGGCTGGAAATTGTAGAACCGCACTTTTTTTTTTTTTTTTTTTTTTTTTTTTAGGGGGAGGGGGTTGTCAGAAAAACCCTTCAACGAGTGAGGCACTTCTATGTCTCTGGGCCCAAAATACTTAAAAAAAAAAAATGTGTAGTATACTAAAAATATAATAATAATAATACACACATATAAAGTCACCAAACCATATAGCCTACTTTTCTTCTTTTACTGATGATTAACTGAAGAAGGAAACATAAATCTTTAAAAATTATATACACTAAATTACAGGTGTCCTCAAAAAAGTCTTCAAAATGTCTTTCAAAAATATCTTATAAAAACTGTCTTTAAAAATGTCTTTAAAAAAAAGTAACAGCTGGCCTTTAACTGCTGAGGGTCTATCAATCTATCTGTTTATCTATCTATACACATACGAGCATACATTACTGTGCACATAGATATAGATATATACAGAGACAGATATACAGATAGATATACCTCCAAAATCACTCACACATTCCATAACACTACACTCAGAATCAGTTACCAGATCACACACACACACACACACACACACACACGTCGGCACAATCACAGAGAAAGTAGGTAAGTGGATTAAGGAATGTTAGTGTGTGCGTTTGTGTGCGTGTGCTTTATGTGTGTGTGTATGTGCGTGTGAACATACCTTTAAGCTGCTGTGACTGAAATTGCGTGTAAGTGTAGGTGTGAATGTGTGTGTGCGTGTGTGTGTGTGTGTGTGTGTGTGTGTGTGTGTGTGTGTGTGCGCGCGCGCGAATGTAGGAATGTGTGCGTGTGTGTGTGTGAAAGTCCCCCACTGACAAATCGGGCTGACCCGCTAAAGAGATTTATTGAGTTAAAATTTGTAGTTGTGTTGTGGTCAGGTAGGTGGAGAAGGGAGGGAGGAGGAGAAGGAGGAGGAGGATGGGGTGGAGAAAGAGGGAGGGAGGGAGGCCATCAGAGGGAGTGGAATAGACACTGCTGGAGTTACACCCCTTAATTCTTTCAATCCAGGTGTCTCTTAAGATCAATACAACTGAAAGGTGGATGTGAGAATAACTGATGTATGGGAGATGAGGAAGGAAGGGAAAACATGAGTAGACAGAGAGATACATAACATGGGATGCGTTTTTCCTTTCCTCTCTCTCTCTCTCCAAAAAACCTTCACTCATGCGTTCTTTCACTTAATCTTGTATTTTGTGCTAGGTCTATTTCTTCTCACCTCCGATATTAATTTTGTGTGTGTGTGTGTGTGTGTGTGTGTGTGTGTGTGTGTGTGTGTGTGTGCGTGATGAAATCCGTGTGCGTGCGTGTAGGAGCGCCATATAACTCGCTCTACGGAATTCCCACAAACAGGCGTGACCGGGAGGGAGGTAATTGGCACTTCTTTCCTCCACCTTTCCTACTTTCCTCCATCCTTCCCTCCTCCCTTCATTTCTCCCTCTCTCCCCCTCCCTCCATCAGCTCCTCTCCCTCCTCTTCTATGTGCCCACGTGCTAGTGTTTACATTAATCACCTGACTGGGTCCCTGTCCGAGCACGTGCGTTTGTTTACATTAATCAGCTGTCCTGGGCCACGTGCTTCTGTTTACTTTAATCAGCTGTCCTGGACCTCATGATCGAGCGTAATGGTTAGCCTCCCACGTGACAATGCGGTTATTTGATTCTCTCTCTCTCTCTCTCTCTCTCTCTCTCTCTCTCTCTCTCTCTCACGCGATGGGAACAATATATTTGAGTGTTTCGTGCAAAGAGGTTGACGTGCATATTAATGAAGGAAAGGAGGGAAAGAAAGACGATGGAAGGAAGGAAGGAAGGAAGGAAGGCTGGAAGGAAGACTAGAAGTTAGCCATACAAGAAAAAAGTCAGGAAAGAAGGAAGTGAAGGAGAGAGGAAAAAACAAGAAAAAGGAACAACGTGAATGAGGGCTGAGAATGAATGAGGAAAATGAAGGAATGAAAGCAGGGGAAGGAAAAGATAAAGGAAGAAAGAATTGGGTGAAATAAGAGGAATGGGACTATTATATATCTCTCTCTCCCTCCTCTCTCACTTCATTCACACAATCACCATAAAGTGCCTGAAAATATGTCGCAATGCGCCTCTGTCTGTCTGTCTGTCTCCCTCTCTCTCTCTCTCTCTCTCTCTCTCCTGTATTTACGCCTATCATTCACTTCATAAATATATACACAGACAGGCAGACAGACATGAACATTAAACATGCAGTACACACACACACACAGGCCTTGATACAAATAAGAAAAAAGCTTAGCAAATAGACACTAACTGATAAACTGATGAGATAGATATAGACTGATAGATAAATGAGTAGATACAGACAGACACAACACACTCCCATTCAGAAACAGTTGTCAATAAAAGGGAGAGAGAGAGAGAGAGAGAGAGAGAGACGTATGAGAAATTGAGGGGAAAATAATTACCTCCCTCCCCCCCTCTTTTTCTCTCCCTCCCTCCCTACCTCTTTCCCTCCCTACTGAGAAGTGGAGAGATAAATGGACCCTTCCTCCCTCCTAATATTGAAAGGGAGGGAGGGAGGGAGGGAAGGAGGAGGGAGGAAGAGGAAGGGTAACAGGGAGGGGAGGAGGGAGAATGGCGGAGAGAGGAGGGATGGAGGGAGATAGGAAGAGAGACGAGAAGGGAGGGAGGGAGACAGGAAGAGAGAGATGAAGGGAGGGAGGGAGACAGGAAGAGAGAGGAGAAGGGAGGGAGGGAGACAGAAAGAGAGAGGAGAAGGGTGGGAGAGAGAGGAGTAGAGGAATGAATAACAGAGAAGGAAAGAAGAGAAGAAAAAGAAACAGAGAGAGAAGTGAACTGATGAGTAAGGGAGGGAGGGAAGGAGGGAGGGCAAGATGGAGGAAGGTAGAGACCATAGGAATGAAGAGGGGGGAAGGAGAGAATGAAGGTAGGGAGGGAAAGATGGAGGAAGGTAGAGACCATAGGAATGAAGAGGGGGGAAGGAGAGAATGAAGGTAGGGAGGGAAAGATGGAGGAAGGTAGAGACCATAGGAATGACGCGGGGGTAAGGAGAGAATGAAGGTAGGGAGGGAAAGATGGAGGAAGGTAGAGACCATAGGAATGAAGAGGGGGAAGGAGAGAATGAAGGTATGGCGGGAAAGATGGAGGAAGGTAGAGACCATAGGAATGAAGAGGGGGGAAGGAGAGAATGAAGGTAGGGAGGGAAAGATGGAGGAAGGTAGAGACCATAGGAATGAAGAGGGGGGAAGGAGAGAATGAAGGTAGGGAGGGAAAGATGGAGGAAGGTAGAGACCATAGGAATGAAGAGGGGGGAAGGAGAGAATGAAGGTAGGGAGGGAAAGATGGAGGAAGTTAGAGACCATAGTAATGAAGAGGGGGGAAGGAGAGAATGAAGGTAGGGAGGGCAAGATGGAGGAAGGAAGAGCCCATAGGAATGAAGAGGGGGATGGAGAGAATGAAGGTAGGGAGGGAAAGACAGAGAAGGAAGGAGCACCAACCTATCCATCTATCTAGTTATCTTCCTATTCGTCTTTTTCTGCTTCTGTTCATCGTATTCTCTCTCTCTCTCTCTTTCTCACACACACACACACACACACAATCTTTTCCTATTTCTGTACATCATCATCTCTCTCTCTCTTACACACACACACACACACACACACACACATCTCTTTCTATTTCTGTACATCATAATCAATCTCTCTCACACACACACACACAAACACAGATACACACATCTCTTCATATTTCTGTACATCATGATCTCTCTCTCTCTCTCCCTCTCTCTCACACGCACACACACACATCTCTTTCTGTACATCATAATCTCTCTCTCTCTCTTACACACACATCTCTTTCTATTTCTGTACATCATAATCTCTCTCTCTCTCTTACACACACACACACAAACACATCTCTTCCTATTTCTGCACCTCTCTCTCTCTCTCTCTCACACACACACACACACAAACACATCTCTTCCTATTTCTGCACCTCTCTCTCTCTCTCTCTCTCTCTCTCTCACACACACAAACACATCTCTTCCTATTTCTGCACATCTCTCTCTTTCTCACTCACTCTCTCTCTCTCTCTCTCTCGCAGCATCACGCCAAGCAAAATGTAAACAAGAGTGACGTCACAGCTGATCCAGTGTTGCCAACCCTCCCGAAAAAGCATTTAAACTTTTCCCTCCACCATCCCTCTCATTAACCCCAAAACACACCTATACTGATATTAATTAACCTTTTGATAATATACCACGTAATTTGGGGCGATAATTAGTGGAAATAAATGAATAAATGATCAGTTTTATAAATGGATTCAGTTTAGTGAGGTTGGTGCCCCTGCCCACACTCCATTAGGGCTATCAAGGGCCGGTGATATGCTGTGATTTCGACCTTATGGGCTTAAATAAGGGATGAATGGAGATATCTTGAGAGAGAGAGAGAGAGAGGGAGAGAGAGAGAGAGAGAGAGAGAGAGAGAGAGAGAGAGAGAGGGAGTGGTAATATACGAATCTGTGATAAAAAGATGGAAAAGAATATTAAATGAAGTCAGAGAAGCAATAATAATAATACCGGTAATAATAATAATAATAATAATAATAATACAATAATGATGGTGGTGGTGGTGACATTTACAATAATAGGGATGTGTGTGTGTGTGTGTGTGTGTGTGTGTGTGTGTGTGTGAGAGAGAGAGAGAGAGAGAGAGAGAGAGCGTGGGAGTCAGCAAGGACAGGTGGGGTAACTTTATTTCAAGGTTATGCAAAGGTGGTGCCCTCTCCTTCCTTCATGATTCCCTCCTTCCTTCACTTCCCTTATTTCCTTCATCTTTCACTTCATTCATTCTTTACTCCCTCCTTCCTTCACTTCTTTTCCTCATTCTTCCTTCATTTTTCACATCATACATTCTTCCTTCTCTTTCTTTGCCTCATTCTTCCTTTATCTTTCACCTCATTCATTCTTTATTCCCTCTTTCCTTCATCTTTCACCTTATACATTCTTCCTTCCCTCCTTCCTTCTTTCTTTACCTCATTCTTCCTTTATCTTTCACCTCATTCATTCTTCCTTCCCTCCTTCCTTTATTTCCTTCATTCTTCCTTCATATTTCACTTCTTCCCTCCTTCCTTCAGTTTTCACCTCCTTCACCTCCTCCCTCTCATTTTTTCTTAATCACCCCATCTAGAGCGAGCACCTTCACTACTACAACTACCGTGTAACTCAACCACTACCATTATTACAACCACAACTAGCCTACCACTACAAATACCATTGCCACAACTACCACAATTATTACCAGGCTCAACCAAAGCTAAATCACAAAGCTACCACAAATACCACCACCACTACCATAACAACAATCACCACTACCACCATAACTACCACCACCACCAAAGCTACCACAACAAATACCATCGTACTACCACCACTACCATCCCCAACAACTCAACTACCATTCCCACTACCATCCAAAATACCACAACTACCACCACCATCACCACAACCACCCCCACTACCACAACTACCACCAGTCACAACCACTACAACCAACACTACCACCCATGTACGGAAAACGCCCAAATACGTACATGGGCAAGCGTACACGTGCACACGACGGGATACACATAAACACGATCATGTAAACGCTCTTAAAGATTTAGATATGGACGCGGAGAGAGAGAGAGAGAGAGAGAGGTATGAGGAAGGCTTGCGTGCAGATACCATGTGTGCGTATGAAGGCGTATGTGTGCGTACAGTATATATGTGCGTGTGTGTGCGTATGTCTGAGAGTGTGTATAAGTGTCTGTGTGCGAGTGTGTATGCGTGTGTTTGTGCACGAGTGTATGTAGCCGTGTGTGTGTGTGTGTGTGTGTGTGTGTGTGTGTGTGTTGATCCTGTGAGCTAGACGGATGGTCAATGTGAGCCAGCTCTCTTATCCCCTTGGCTCGCTTACTATCTCTCTCTCTCTCTCTCTCTAAATACACATTCTTTCACTCTTCTATATTTATTCCCCGTTTCAATCTACACAAATTCTCTCTCTCTCAATACAAACACTACTACATTAATTCCCCGTTTCAGTCTCTCTCTCTCTCTCTAATGTGTTTGTGTAGAGTATTTTCATGCTTCTGTGTGTTAGTGTATGTGTTTTACGTGTATCTGTGTATATATATTCAGTATATTTGTGTGTGTGTGTGTGTGTGTGTACGTACATCATCTCTGTTTACCGACGTGTTGTTTATTGTTACGTTTATATCTATCTTTATACCTGTGTTTGCCTGTGTATATCCAGGTCGTTCCTTCTTCTCTGTTTGTCTGTCTGTGTCTGTCTACCCCTCTCTGTCTGTCTTCCTCCCTCCCACTCCGTCTGTCTGTCTTCCTCCCTCTCTCTGTCTGTCTTCCTCCCTCCCTCCCTGTCTGTCTGTCTTCCTCCCTCCCTCTCTGTCTGTCTGTCTTCCTCCCTCCCTCTCTGTCTGTCTGTCTTCCTCCCTCCCTCTCTGTCTGTCTGTCTTCCTCCCTCCCTCTCTGTCTGTCTGTCTTCCTCCCTCCCTCTCTGTCTGCCTGTCTTCTTTCCTCCCTCTCTGTCTGTCTGTCTGTCTTTCCGTCGTTTTTTCTCCCCTTCTCTGTCTATCTGTTTTTGTCTGTATGTCTGTCTTTCCCTCCCCCTTCCCCTCTCTGTCTGTCTATGTCTTCCTCCTCTGTCTATCTGTCGTTCTTTCTCCCCCACTCCCTCCCTCTATCTATCTCTGTCTATCAAGAACGGAAACACATTGAAAATATATGTTTCCTCAGTAAAAATAAAAAAATTATTATAACTCGAGATCAGTAATTTTACAGTTTGATTCTGATGGATTTTTTGATGAAGCAGGATACGAGTAACTTTTTGCGAGAGAGAGAGAGAGAGAGAGAGAGAGAGAGAGAGAGAGAGAGAGAGAGAGAGACTGAAACGGGGAATTAATATAGAAAAGTGAAAACATTGTCCATTTAATACACCCACATACACACACACACTCACCTTGGGTCAGCCAGGGGGGAGGGGTAGGAGGGGGGCACATAGCATCTCCCAGGGGGCTCTCTCCCAACCCTCCTCTCACACCGACTACCCATATCTATCTATCTATCTATTAAAGACAGATTTCCGCTATCAGAGTCCACTATATTGCAACTTAGGAACAAATTTAAATCCATCACATCCACGAAAAAATATATATAACCATTTTTTTCCACGTCACTTCCAAATTCTCAAATCCATTCTCTCTCACGCGTAAAAATCAAAATACTGAGAACGCAAAATCATTTCAGAATCAGTATTTTTTT
>NC_136957.1:34590745-34670745 GCF_032717465.1 Coenobita brevimanus | reverse complement strand
CCTCCCTCTCCCTTCTCCTCCTTCCCTCCCTCCTAACTCAGGAATGTGTCTTATGCCTTTGACGAAATTCTGTTTAGGTGAATCTCTCTCTCTCTCTCTCTCTCTCTCAAGTGTCATAATAAAGAATGTGTGAAGGGTTTGACAGCTTAAAAGAAAATGATAGTACTTAGACTAATATACTTGTGTGTGTGTGTGTGTGTGTGTGTGTGTGTGTGTGTGTGAGAGAGAGAGAGAGAGAGAGAGAGAGAGAGAGAGAGAGAGAGAGAGAGAGGAAATTTCTACATTTTTTCTACAGTTTAACTCTCTCTCCCTCTCTCTCTAATTGAATGGTCTGATGTGGCTTTGGTCAGTGAGAGCCAAGTGGACGCCAGCCAGACTGTGGTTGATTGCGGCTGCTGTGGTGGTGGTAGTTGTGGTTGCTGCTGATGTGGTGGTGGTAGTAGTAGTAGATGTGGTTGTGGTAGCAGATGTGGGTGTAGCTGCAGTGTTATTTGTAGTGGTAAAAGTGGTTGTGGTATTAGAGGGGATAGTGATGGTTGTGGTAGTGGTGGTAACTGTTGTACAGATAGTGGTGGAGGTTTTGACGCCTGCTGTTGTGGTAGTGATGTTATTGTGGTAGTACTGGTAGCTAAGACAGTGCTGGTAGTGGATGGTGTAGCAGTGGTGGTAGTAGTGGTGATGCTTGTGGTAGGTGGCTTAGTACACGTATCTGTGGTACTCCTGGGTGTGGTACTGGCTCTATTTGTGGTAGCTGTGGTAATGGTGGTAGGTGTGGTATTTGGCTGACTTCCACGATGAAATAGAGAGGTTTAGTAGGTGGAATGAAGAGTATGTGGAGGTGAGACGATGATGATGATGATGATGGCGGTGATGGTGGTAATGATGATAATGATGGTGATGGTAGTGGTGGTGGTGGTGGTGATGATGATGATGGTGGTGGTGGTGATGGTGGTGATGATGGTGATGATGGCAGTGATGATGATAATGATGATGATGATGGTGGTGGTGGTGATGATGATGATGATGATGGTTGTGGTGATATTAATGGTGATGATGAGATAGATTAATAGACAGACAGATTGGGAGGGGGGGAGAGAGAGAGAGAGAGAATGGCAAAGATGGAGACTAAAAGAAGGAAAGAAAGGAAGTTGTATTTCTTTCTCTCTCTCCCCCTAAGATTCCTTCGCTAAAACATTTTCTTTTCCCCTTCATCTATCTAATTCCCGCACACACACACACATCGCTACTCTCTCTCTCCCTCCACCACCGCCACATTTTCCTCTTCCTTCTCCTCCTCTCACTTCCACAAACAACAACACAGGTAAACAAAGAAACAAACAACCTATTTACCTGTGTACTGGAGCTCTCCCTCAACCCCCACAAACATACCTGGAAAACAAACAAACAAACAAATAAACAAGAGGTATTATTTCACTTGTTTAAGCAAAAAAAAATCAAACAGCAAAGGATATAGGGTTAAGGTGGCTTTTTTGAGTACGTAAAATCTTTTATTGAGCGATTTAGTTTGAGCATCATGGAGTTAGGAGGAAGATGGGGTAGTATTCTCTCTCTCAACACACACACACACACACACACACACACACACACACACACACACATTTTGAGTGGCTGTGATTGGCTTTTGAGTTCGTAATGCTTTTCTCTATGTAATTTATTCTGAATATTATAAAGACAGGAAGATGGTGGAGGGTTGGAGTGTGTGTGTGTGTGTGTGTGTGTGTGTGTGTGTGTGTGTGTGTGTGTGTGTGTGTGTGTGTGTGTATCCTTCATGTACTAGCTCCTGAAGTGACTCACACACACACACACACACACACACACAAACACACACAGCCAGTAAAATACACTCAAGCACACATTCAGACGGTCACACACACTTGAACACACACACGCACACACATACACACGGTCATGCATGCTTTCACACTCACACGCACATATCCACCCCCACACACGTACACGGAAGCATACACAAAGAAAGACACACACACACACACACACACACACTTGTAATAATAATGTAGATTAATATGAACGGTAAGTAGGTACAGGTTGGTAGGTAGGTAAGTAGGTAGGTATGTGGGCAAAAGAGGTAGTTACGTATGTGTGTATGTATGTATATATGAATGTATGTATGTTGGTAGGTAGGTAGGTAGGTCGGTAGGTAGGTTGACAGACTGACAGATAGGTTGGTAGGTAGGTAATCAGGTAAGTAGGCAGGCAGATACCTTGGTTGAGAGAGAGAAGAGAGAGAATCATACGCAGTCTCTCTCTCGCAGTATTTTTAACCCTCTCTCTTCCATGCAAATTTTTCTCTCCTCATTTCCTCCTCTGTTACCTCTCACATCTTCCTCCCTTCCCTCCGTCCTTCATCTTTCTCTCCTTCCCTCCTCCCTCTCCCTCCCTTCTCACCTTTTTGCTCACCGTAATTTCTCTCCTTCCCTCCTCCTCCTCCCCTCCTCTCATTATCTCTCTCCCTCCCCTTCATCTATTTTCTTCTCTTCCTTTCTGCTCCTCTTCCTTCCCTTCCTTTCTTCCTTCTTTCTCTTCATTAATTTCTTCCTTCATAAACCTCATCTTTCCTCCGACTTTTTCTCGCTCTTCATCTTTTCCCTCCATTCCTTCTACGGTTGCCTCCTCTTCCTCCCCCCTCTTCTCTCTCTCCCTCTCCGTTTTCCCTTCCTTCTCTCGTTTTCCTCTCTCCCATTTTTAAACCCTCCTTCCGTTACCTACCTCCGTCTCTCCCTATCCTTTCTTTCCCTCCTTCCTTCTCCATAATTTTCTTCCCTCCCTCTCTCCTCTCATTCCCTACATTCCTTACTTCCCCTATATACTTACTTCTCGGCGTGGAAGGAGATGTAGAGGTAGAAAAAGCGAAAATAAATAACACATTAAATAACACACTGGCCACTGACACATCGGCGGCCGGACTGAGTGACGTTTGAAAGATGGGGTGTGTATTCCTCCGCGTTTTGCTTTTCTTTGTGTTCTATTTTAGCCTATAGCGTGTGTACAGCCCCACATACACTATAAATAAATCTATACTAATACAGAAATGAGCAATAATACGTGGTTTGCATAATAATTCGCTGAGGAAGGGATGCTACCGGACCTCGTAGGCTGGGCACATGAGAGGTGTTCTGCGGCGCCTTCAGTATTTCTCATCGTTTTTATTTCCGCCTATACCCCGTCCATAACTCTCTATACACAATTTATAAAATCTATATCGATATTTGGAAGAGATAAGTGATATATTAACGAGCAGTAAAGCGCAAAGGGCAAATAAATCGCTAAGGGAGGGAGGTTAAGAATCAAGTCAGGATGCGCGGAAGAAAGTAGTTCCCGAGGAGGCTGAGGGGCGGCGGTGACTCGAAGCTTCTGACTGTCGGGAGGAAATGAAGCTCCGGGTGAATCCTGCTCCATTTAGAGTTTGAATCTATGACGGAGCCCTGTGTATCGTTTCCTCCCGACGGTCACATTCTCAGGGCAAGAGTGTGAGCGTCCTGACATCCCGGGAAATCTTGAAAATAGAATCGTATTTTTTTTTCTTCTTTCCTATCCGTTCAGTGCGTATTCTCGTCGGTTAAGGAAGCGTCCTAACACCTTTTCCTTAGCGATTTATTTATGGATATGGCTGGTTTTATCCCTTTTTTGCAGAGTAGATAGGATTTATGTATCAGAATAAAACATTAACGTACATTAAAATAAATAGCTTAGGAAATGGTGCTCGGGAGCTTCCTTGACTAATAGATATGCTGTTGTTTGCTTTCCTATGTAATTCTTTCCCTCTCTCCTCTCCCACTCCATCGCTCTCCTTTTTTATCATCCTTCTCTCCCTCACCTTTTCCCTTCATAAATCCACTCCCAATCTTCTCTACCTTCCTCCCTCCCTCATTCTTTCCCTCTCCCTCCCTCCCTCCGTTCCCACACCCTCTCTCTAATAGGTACAAAATCGGACTAATATATTCACATCTAACACGCACCTCTCTCTCTCTCTCTCTCTTTCTCATAGCTCTCACTGTTGGTCTCTCTCTCTCTCTCTCTCTCTCTCTCTCTCTCTCTCTCTCTGGCAGGAACATATAACGCTGGTTAGAATCAGATGAGACTAACGGATTGAAAATTACACGTGACTGTGGTAGTTGTGGTAGTGTGGTGGTGGTTGTAGTTGTGGTAGTGATGGTTGTGGTAAGTATTGGTAGTTGTGGTAATAGTTGTAGTAATGGTGGTAGTTGTGGTAATGGTGGTAGTTGCGGTAATGGTGGTAGTTGTGGTAATAGTTGTAGTAATGGTGGTAGTTGTGGTAGTGGATAATATAAGAGAGAGAGAGAGAGAGAGAGAGAGAGAGAATATCGATGAACTTAACATTTTTGACTGGTAGTGACAATAAAGAATGTCCTCTGAGCTACCATTACTACCACACAACTACCATAATTACCAACATTATTACAACTACCAATACTACAACTACCAACATTACTACCACTAACATTACCACAGCTACCAACATTACTACCACCACAACTACCAACATTACTACCACAACCACCAACATTAATACCACAACCACCAACATTAATACCACAACCACCAACATTAATACCACAACCACCAACATTAATACCACAACCACCAACATTAATACCACAACCACCAACATTAATACCACAACTACCAACATTACTACCACAATTACCAACATTACTACCACAACCACAAACATTACTACCACAACCAACTACCACATCTACTACCACAATCAGGCCAAACCGGATTTCACTTAGCATTTTCCCAGACACTTCAAAAGATAAGAGGTGAGATAGTGAAAGATAGCTCTCTCTCTCTCTCTCTCTCTCCAATACCTTCTTCATTTTCATTCTTTTATCTCTGTCTCTCTCTCTCTCTCTCTCCAATATCTTCGTTCTCATTTTTCTTTCATTCCTCTCTCTCTCTCTCTCTCCATTGTTGTCCACAGAATCACTTACTCACCCACTTAGCCAACAACTCTCATTTTCTCTCTCCAGGAGCAGTGAGAGAGAGAGAGAGAGAGAGAGAGAGAGAGAGAGAGAGAGAGAGGGGGGGGGAGTGGGAGGAAGATGAGAAACGGAGGGAGGGAGAGAAGGATGGGAGAAGAAAGGAATGACAGAGGAATGTTTGATGGTGAAGGAGAATGAAGGAAGGAAGGAAACATGAAAGGTACCAAACAAGAGACAGCGAAGGAAGGAAGGAAGGAAGGAGGAGGAAACAGTCGTAAGGAAAGAAGGAAGGCAGGAAGGAAGGAGGAGGGAAACAAGGAAGGAAAGAGAATGAGGGAAGGAAAGAAATAAGGAAAGAAGACAAAAGGAGGGAAACAGAAGGAAGGAAGGAAGAATGAAGGAGTGAAGGAAAAAGCACGTATTATGACTGACGTAAACGTGGCAATGACTGAATGGACTTTGTGCAATGCTGATATAATGGAGTGTGAGGTGAAGGAGGGAGGGAGGGAAGGAGATAGTTCGGGGAGGATGGAAGGAAAGAAGGGAGGGAGGAAGATGGTTGGGGAGGAAGGGATAGAAGCAGAGGGAGGGAAAGGAGAAATAAATGAGAGAGAGAGAGAGAGAGAGAGAGAGAGAAACGGCAATTATGTGAGAAGAAACAATTAAATGAAACAAATGAATGGAAAATGGATAGAAGGAAGGAAAGTAGGTAGGAAGGAAGGAATGCATGAATGAAGGAGAAAGAAAAGTAGATAGACTGATAGACGGACAACCCACCCCCCCTCTCTCTCTCTCTCACACACCATCATTTCAACATTGCAAAATAACTATGATTCAATTTGGCAACGTTTTGGCGACACACCTCCGCTTGCAATCCTCCTTCCTTCTCTCCTTCCCTTCCTTCTCTCCCTCTCTTCCTTCATTCATTCTCTCCCTCTTTTCCGTCATTCCTTCTCTCCCTCTCTTCCTTCATTCATTCTCTCCCTCTTTTCCGTCATTCCTTCTCTCCCTCTCTTCCTTCATTCATTCTCTCCCTCTTTTCCGTCATTCCTTCTCTCCCTCTCTTCCTTCATTCATTCTCTCCCTCTTTTCCGTCATTCCTTTTCTCCCTCTCTTCCTTCCTTCCTTCTCTTTTTCTCTCTTCCTTCTCTCCCTCTCTTCCGTCATTCTCTCCTCTTCCTTCATTCATTTTCTTTCTCTTCCTTCATTCTCTCCTTCACTTCCTTCTTTCATTCTCTCCCTCTTTCGTCATTTTCTCCTTCTCTCCCTTCATTCCTTCTCCCTCTCTTCCTTCATTCTCTCCCTCTCTCCTTTATTCATTCTCTTCTCTCCATTCCTTCTCTCCCTTTCTTCCTTCATTCTCTCCCTCTCTCCTTCATTCATTCTCTTCTTCTCTCTCTCCATTCCTTCTCTTCCTCTCATCCTTCATTCTCTCCTTTTCATTCATTTTCTCCTCCCTCTTTTCCGTCATTCTCTCCTTCTCTCTCCTTTCATTCATTTTCTTCTCATCCATCTTTCATTTTTTCCTTCTCTCTCTCCTCTTCCTTCCTTCATTCTCTTCTTCCCTCTCATCATTCTCTCCTTCTCCCGCATTCTTCCTTTATTCTCTCTCTCTCTCCACTGCTTTCTCTTTTCCTTTCCTTTTCTTCCTTCTCCTTCCTTTGCTCCACATTTCCTCGCTCTCTTCTCTTCCTGCTTTCTTCCCTTCCTCTTTCCTCCCTCCTTCCCTCTCTTCCTTTCCTTCCATATTTACTCCGTCTTTCCTTCTTTCTTTCCTCCCTCCACCCCTTCCTTCCTACCTGCCTTATCTTCTTGCCTCACTTCCTTCCTTCCTTTCCCTCCCTTCTTCCCTTACTTCCTTTCCCTCCTTCTTCCCTTACTTCCTTCCTTCCTTTCCCTCCCTTCTTCCCTCACTTCCTTCCTTCCTTTCCCTCCCTTCTTCCCTTACTTCCTTCCTTCCTTTCCCTCCCTTCTTCCCTTACTTCCTTCCTTCCTTTCCCTCCCTTCTTCCCTCACTTCCTTCCTTCCTTTCCCTCCCTTCTTCCCTCACTTCCTTCCTTCCTTTCCCTCCCTTCTTCCCTTACTTCCTTCCTTCCTTTCCCTCCCTTCTTCCCTCACTTCCTTCCTTCCTTTCCCTCCCTTCTTCCCTTACTTCCTTCCTTCCTTTCCCTCCCTTCTTCCCTCACTTCCTTCCTTCCTTTCCCTCCCTTCTTCCCTTACTTCCTTCCTTCCTTTCCCTCCCTTCTTCCCTCACTTCCTTCCTTCCTTTCCCTCCCTTCTTCCCTTACTTCCTTCCTTCCTTTCCCTCCCTTCTTCCCTCACTTCTGCTGTACCACCCCTAAACATCCACACTGTGCAGTGTGTAGCTTCCACGTTATGTCCAAAGACTTCCCATTAACTCAATGTACCGGTTTATAATGTCATGCCGTAACTATTATTTTATTTGTTTACTTTCTCTTTCAGGTTACTCTATCGGGTAGCTCATAGATAAAGTATTATAGAATGTGACTTTTCCAGTGTTTCCTATAAAATTTCCGTGTCAGTTTTTCCATGCTGCATGGTGGTTTTTCTCACTTTTTCCTGGAGGGTTTGGTGGTGGGGGGAGCCTTCTTGCTTTACTATCCTTATCCTTCAACATGTAGAGTTAGATCTTGTAGTCATAGTTTTCTCTAACAAGCAGCCTCGAAAGGACCATAATTAAGGTCTGTTGCTGTTTGCTTTCCTGTGTATTCTTCGCTCACTTCTTTCCACCTTTACTCACTCTTTCCTTTATTCTTTCCTCCCTCCATCCCATCTTTCTCTCCTCCATTCCTTCCTTCCTTCCTCTCCGTCCCTTCTTTCATTCCTCCCTCCTTCTTTCAATCCTCCCTCCATCCCAGCCTTCCTTCCTTCTTCCATTCCTCCCTCCACCCCTTCCTTCCTACCTGTCTTACCTTCTTGCCTCACTACCTTCCTTCTTTCCTCCCCTAATCCCTGCCCTCCTTCCTTCTTTCCTCCATCTATCCCTCACTTCCTTCCTTCTTCCATTCCTCCCCCCCTCCTTCCTTCTTTCATTCCTCCCTCCAACCCTGCCTTCTTTCCTCCCTCTATCTCTGCCTTCCTTCCTCCATCCCTCCCTCTTTCCTTGCTTCCTGCAGTCCTTAGCCGGGCATCCCTGACATATCACGATACAGACGGTGGGCACTAGAGTCAAAATCGTGACACTATAATTATTCATAGGGGAGATAATGAAAGACGTCACCGGTGAGCGATAGTAAATGAAAAACTGTATCTGTTTACCTTTTGTTTTCAGAATATATCGATTTTGTCAGAATGCATCGGTCAGTGTTATGCTGATGATTTTAAGAGTGTGAGAGAATGTGTGTGTGTGTGTGTGTGTGTGTGTGTGTGTGTGTGTGTGAGAGAGAGAGGAAATGAAAGGGGGAAGGGACGAATTGCAGGACAGAGAGGAAGAGGAAGGGAAGGGGAGGGAGGGGGAGGGACACAAAGAAGGAGGGAGGGAGGGAGAAGAAAATTAGGGAGATGATTGTAATAATGACATATGTAATAGAGGGAGGGAGGGAAAAAAGGAGGGAGAGAGAGGGAGGGAGGAAAGAGGGAGGGAGAGAGGGCCGGATGGATGAGGGGAGGGAAAGAAGGACGCAGAGAGGAAAACTGAAGGAAGGAAGGAAAGGGAGAGCAGAGAAGGAGAAATTGAAAGAATGGAGACAAGAATGAAGGAATGAAGGAAGGAAGAAAGGGAGGAAGTAAAGGAAAAATCAAAGGGAGAGAGAAGGAAAGAGTGAAGAAGGAAGAATGAAGAAAGGAAGGAAAGAGCGGAGGGAAGGATGAAGAAAGGAGTGAAAGAAAAGAAGGAAGGAGTGAGTGGAGTGAAGGATGGTGTGAAGGAAGGAGGGAGAGTGGGTGGAGTGAAGGATGGTGTGAGTGGAGTGAAGGAAGGAGGGAGAGTGAGCGAAGTGAAGGATGAAGGAGTGAAGGAAGGAAAGTTGGAAGATGAAGGAAAGAAGGAAGATGAAGGAAGGATGGAAGGAAGATGAAGGTAGGATGGAAGGACGATGAAGGAGTGAAGGATGGAAGGACGATGAAGGAGTGAAGGAAGGAAGAACGATGAAGGAGTGAAGGATGGAAGGACGATGAAGGAGTGAAGGAAGGAAGAACGATGAAGGAAGGAAGGAATGCTAATAACCACATGATTCCTCTATCACGCTCCCACGATTGCACACACACACGCAGGTAGATAGATACAGACAGACAGGTAGGAAGACTGATAGATATAGGTAGACAGGCAGGCATTATGTGTGTGTGTGTGTGTGTGTGTGTGTGTGTGTGTGTGTGTGTGTGTGTGTGTGTGTGAGAGAGAGAGAGAGAGAGAGAGAGAGAGAGAGAGAGAGAGAGAGTGTGTGTGTGTGTGTGAGAGAGAGAGAGAGAGAGAGAGAGTGTGTGTGTGTGTGTGTGTGAGAGAGAGAGAGAGAGAGAGAGAGAGAGAGAGCATCTGGCCTGGCTCCAAGAGGGTCAAGGGTGAGCTATCTCTATCATGGTTAAGGATGTTTGTGACCTTTATGGCTCTCTCACTCTCACTCTCTTTAATCACGCTTACTCACTCACTTCCCTAATCTCGCTCTCTTTCTCTCTTTACCCACGCTGGCTCTCACTTCCTTATAATTTTCTAGTTTTGATGCTCTCTCTCTCTCTCTCTAAAAATCGAAGTCAACATTTTCAATCATATGATACCAACACAAAATCAAAATAATAATAATAATATCACCAATAATAACAATAATAATAATGACCTAAGAAGAAGACGAAGAATGATAATGAAGATAATAATAATAATAATAATATTAATAGCAATAATAATAAAACCGATAACAGTAATAACAATAACAGTAATAATAATAATAATAAAATCGAACCTGTCTTCACTAAGGAGATCAGCTGCTGCCCTGAATGAAAGCTTTCTGGTGCCTCTCCTTATCCTGGGCACCGTGATGGGCTGGAGGGGGCGCTGGAATGTGGATGACGATGATGATGATGAACGCTGGTTTGGGGACGAAGGGGAGGATGAGGACTGGCTGAAGGACGAGGAGGAGGAGGTGCCTGGTGCTGCCTGGGTGGATGTCGATGATGGTGGTGATTGGTTAGACGAGGTAGCGTTGGGAGAGGATTGGGTGGAGGGGCCATGGTGATTGGACAAGGGGGCGCTCAAACGACCCCCTTCCTCATTTCCCTTCCCTAATTCCACTTTCCCAGTCCCATTTTCCACTGACTGGGGGCCTGATTGCGGTAGGGAGCAGTCTTGGGAGCTGGAGGAGTGGGAGTGGGAATGGGAATGGAGGGAGGAGCAGGAATGGGAGCCGGAGGAACCTAAACCACAGGAGTCCACACTGAGGGAGCCCAAGGAGGTGCCATTTCTCCGGGACAGTCTGGGCGTGGTTATGATCCCGGATAGAGTCAATTTCCGGGGTTCCTTGGAGGGGTTCGGGGCTTCGCATTCGGTCTCGCTCCCCCCGAATCCACACTGGGAGTCCTGGGAGCCTCCGATGGCCGATTGGGAGCCCCCCCGACGCCCCAGCGGGAAGGAGACACCCCGCTCCAGTCTGATATCGCCCAGTGAGACGCCAAAGGGATTTCTCAAGAGGCCTCGATCCCTCTGCCGGCCAGATTCGCTTGAGACATTTTCGGAGCTTCGAGACCCGACCAACCGCCTCCTGAGTCCCCTCCGCCCGACCGACTTCGCATTTTTGGTCGGTCTTTTCACGGTATCGGTCGGGAGAAGATCAGCAGAATCGGGAGGGCCTTGATCTGCTTTGATTCGATGCTCCATAGGGTTCAGAAGCTGTTGACAGTGTTCAGAGGGGTTCAGACGCTGCTGGGCGGTTTCAGAGGGGTTCATGGGCTGCTGGACGGGTTGGGTCGGGTTCTCCTCCTCTCGGGCGGGTTTTCCTGGGCGAGTGTGGGCGGGATCGGGCGTGTTTTTGGCCGGGATGGGCGGCAGTGAACCCCTTTCATCACCCGGCCTATTCTTACGTCTTCCTGTCACGGGTTTTTGTCTCTCCACTTTGCTGTTGTGTCTCTCCTCTCTCCTTCCTCCTCCCTTCTTTCCTTCACCTCCTCCTTTTCCTTTACTTTCTCTTCCTCTAACCTCTCCTTCTCTTCCTCCATTTACGCTTCCTCTTTGTTCACTACCTCTTCCTCCTCCTCCTCCTTTCCTTTCTTCTCCTCCTTCCCTTCCTTTACTTTCTCCTTCTCTTCCTCTTTCTTCTCTTACGCTTCCTCCTCCTTTACTACCTCGTCCTCGTCCTCCTCCTCCTCCATCCGACCAAAATCCATCCACTCTTCCTTTGGTCGGACAAAACTCGAGACTAGCAGACCGAGACAGAGGAGTGGGAGAGGAAGTGGGGACAGGAGGAGGGAAGAGGGAAGAGGAGGAGGAGGAGGAGGTGAGAAGGGAGGCTGGAGGAACAGAGGAAGGATGGAGGGAAGAGGAGGAGAGAGACGAAGGAGGGAGGGAGGTGGATAGATGAACTGAGGGAGAGCGGGAGTAGGAATGATTGGAAGGGGGAGGACGAGAAGAGGCAAAAGGAAGAAAAGATGAAGAAGGAGGGAGAGAAGTGGAGGAAGGATGGGAGGAAAGAGAAGAATGTGGAGGAAGAAGGGAAGGGAAAGAAAAGAGGGAGGAAGAAGGAGAGACGAATGAAGGAAATGACGAAGAAGGATGTGATGTGGAGGGAATAGATGAAGAGGAGGAGGAACGATGGAGAAAGGGAGGGAGGGAAGGAGGGGGAGGGAGGGAAGAAGAGGGAGGGAGGGAGGAAAGAGAAGGAGAGACAAAGGGCGGAAAATCGTCCTTTGAAACTCCTTCCTTCATTATTTCCTTCCCTCCCTCCTTCCTTCTTTCAGTCCTTCCTTCCCTTTCCTTCCTTCTTTCTTCTGTTCTCTTCTTCCCACTTTTTTCTCCATTTCTTCCTTCCACTTCCCTCTCTCCTTCCTTCCATCTTTCTATCACCTTTTCCTTCTTCCATCTCTCCACTTCCTTCCCTCCCTCCTTCCTTCCTTCCCTCTCCTCCTCCTCTCGACTGAAGGAAGTGACTGATTGTGCTACTTCCGGTGAATCTGGCCTCCTTCCTTCCTCCTTCATTCTTCCACAAATTCTTCCAGTCCCTCTCTCCTCCTTCCTTCCCTCACTTCTTTCCTTTTTTATTTCTCCTTCCATCCTTCCCTCACTTCTTTCCTTCACCTCTTTTTCTCCTTCCTTCCTTCCCTCACTTCTTTCCTTCTCTATTTCTCCTTCCTTCCTTCCTTCATTTCTCCCTTCCAACCCTCCTTCATTCCCGCTATTCCGTCCCTTTTCTCTACTTCCTTCTTTCATCGCTCCTTCACTTACTTCTCCCTCTAATTCTTTCTCCTTTTCCTTCACTTCATTTAAATCACTATCTACATTTTCCTCATTGTCTTCCTTCGTCCTTCCCTCCTTCATGTTTCCTTCAGTTCTTATACTATCTCCTTCCTTCTTCTCTCCAGTTCTCATCTTCTCACCTCCTTCTTCCTTTCCTTCATTTCTACTTCCTTCCATCATTGTACTCTCCCTCTCTCCTTCCTTCCTACCTTCCCTCCCCGCATCCTTCCCCTCCTTCCCTCCTTTAGTTCTTCCTTCCTTCCATACTTCGTACTTTTGTTGTAGTTGTTGTTGTTGTTGTAGTAATCGCTTGGGTTTGGGGGGAACTGGCGGGCCCCCTCTCCCCCTCCCCCTTGTATCAGGAGGGAGGGAGGGGAGGGAAGGAAGAGATGGAGGAGGGAAGGGTGCATTCTTCCTTCCTTCCGTTTCTCCTTCCTCCCCTCCCACTTCTCCACTTTCTTTCCTTCCCTCCTCCCTTCCTTCATTTCCCCCCATTCCTCTTCTCTCCCTCCTTCCTTCATTCCCTCCCACGTCTCTTCCTTCCTTCCTTCCCTTCTCCCCTCCCTCCTTCCTTCCTTCACTCCTTCTCATGTACTCTTCAAAACACTGTACATATGTAGCGACAACGTCAATGCTTCCTTCATTCCTTCCTTCCTCTTCTTTCCCTCCTTCCTCCCTGCTCTTCCATACACTATCTTCCTCCCTCTGTCTTCCTCCTCCTCCCCTTATAATGAAGGAGGAGGAGGAAGAGAGGAAGGGAAGAGAGGGACATCTTCTCACTCCTTCTCCATCCCTCCCTCCTTCCTCTTCCTTCACTTCTCTCCTTCCTTCCACCTTCCCTCTTTCCTTCTTTTCTTCCCTGCTTCCTTCCTCCGTTCTTCCAATTACCATGCTCTTCCCTTCCTTCTTTCACTCCTTCAATCCGTAATTCCTCCCTTTTCTCCTTCCTTCCCTCTTCCTCCTTCCTTACTTCCCTTTCTCTTCCTTCCTTCACCTTACTTTTTTCTTACTCTTGATCCTTCCTTCAATTTTACATCACCTCTCCTTCTTTCCTTCATCCTTCCCTTTCTTCCTTATATGGCGCCTCATTTTCACATTCATTTCCTCCTTCCTTCATCACCACTCCTTCATTTATTCATTTGTTTTGTTTTCTTTCTTCCTTTTTGTTTTCACGTCTCTCATTTCTTTCCTTCATTCATTCTGCAATTCCTTCATTTTTCCTTCTTTCTGTTCTCTCCCTGTCATCCTTCTTTCTTTCCTTCCTCCCTTCCTTCTCTCTTTTTCTTTCCTTCCTCCACTTTCTTCTCTCTTTCCTTCCCCTCTTCTTTCTTTTGCTTTCCTTCCTTCCTTCTTCCCCTCCTCCACTTTCTTCTTTATTCCTTCCTTCTTTCCCTTCTTCTGTCAGTCCTTCTTTCTTCTTCCTTCTTTCCCTCCTTCCTTCCTTCCTTCACCTCACACACACACAACCAGTTATTCCACTTTCCTGTAATCCAATCGAAACTCACTGGAAAAGATCGATACATTAAGAAACGCCTATTTAAAATCAATTATAATTCCACAAAACATCGGTCACTTCCTAATTTTTCCAAGAGCCTTTCACTCAGACTGTCATGTTTTCTGTTTTTTTTCTTCTTATTTTTATTAGCCAAAGACAGATCAGAAAATAATAATAATAATAATGATGATAATATTAATAATAATAATAACAATAATAATAATAATAAGGTAGTAGTAATAATAATAATAATAAGAATAATAATAATAATAATAATGTAATAATAATAATAATAAAATAATAGTAATGGCGATGTTTGAAGGATTTATAAAACAGAATGAGACAGCAAGGTGTAATAAACAAAGTAAATCGCTTAGGAAAAGGTGTTAGGGAGCTTCCTTAATCAATGAAAATACAGCCATGGTATAATAAGGTGTAATAAGTAAAATAAATCGCTGAGAAAAAGGTGTTAGGAGGACTGCTTCAGACTCCTCAGGTATTTTTCCTCAGGTAACCCTTTAATTAGATTCTCCACAGGTGATTTTCAGGTATTTTCACTTTTTTTTTTATTTGGCTCTTATCTTGTTTTTGTTTTTTTCCTTGGAGGGAACAAACTTACGGGCTTCAGGCCTTGGGTTCCTTCTTCCTTGCATAAAAAAAGGGAAAGATATCAGGCCTCAGTCGACAGGCACGGTAACTAGCTCACTAAATCCACTCAGGTAACTACTTAATTAGATTTTCCACAGGTATTTTTGTTCAAGTCCCGGTATGTGTCTTAATTAAAACTACGTAGATGTTCACTCAGGTATAGGAGAGGGGGTGTGAGCTGGGGAGAGGGCAGAGAAATGGCATGGGACAGGGGGACATGGAGGTGATTTGCTTGTGGCCACCCCTTACGGGATTACGGCGTCTGGCCGTAGGTAGATAGATCGACAGTATTTTCAGCAGGTATTTTTCTACTTCCCACCAGGTAACCCACTAATTAAATCTCACAGGCGTATCACTCAGGTAAACTCATGTATCCACAGGTAAACTGCACAGGTAGACTAACCCACTCATTTTCCCAGGTAAACTGCACAGGTAGACTTAAATCACTAATATATTCATATATAAACACTGCATAGGTAGACCCGAACACTTCATATAACCACAAGTAAACTCTGTACAGGTAGACTAACACGGGTACTAATTAAACAGCGTACAGGTGTCTCAGGTAAACCACTTATATATTCACACGTAAATTCTGCCCACGTAAATCACTTATAAATTCTGCACAGGTAAATCACTTATAAATTTTGCACAGGTAAATCACTCAAATTCTGCACAGGTACTGATTAAATTCTGCACAGGTAAATCACTCATATTCACAGGTAAATTCTGCACAGGTAAGTCACTAATCAATTCCCAGGTGAAAACGAGTAATTAATTTTTCTCAGGTGCCTCTCGACAGGTAAACCACTAATTACACTACACAGGTGCGTTAATCATGAGTCTGCCTCCAGGTAACCCATCCAGAGGTGAGGCAGGGTGGGTGAGGCAGGCTGAGAAGGTGAGGCAGGTGTGTGTGAGGAACCGTCTCAGCCACAATACTACCTTGCAGGACTCCCAGGCTGCCTACCCCCCTCCTGCCTAACCCCCCACACTCCACCCTGCCTCACCCAACTACTCCTGCCTCCCCGCTTCCCCCATCCTGCCTTACCTGACTTCTGCCGCACCCCCCCTGCCTAACCACCACACCCTGCCTTACTAGACTACTCCTACCTGTCTCACTCTCCCACCCCACCCTGCCTCACCCCTCCCCTTCTGCCTCATCCCATCCACTCCACCCTACCTTACCCTCCTCCCCTGCCTCACACCCAGCAACCAGCCCTGCCTCACCCTTACCCTACCTCCCCCAACCCTGCCTCAACCCGATCCTGTCTCACCCTCACCCTGCCTAACCTTCACCCTGCCTCCCCTTTTCCCTGCCTCACTCTTCCTTCGCCTTTATTTAGTTAGCGATACTGCCTCACTCACTCCTCTCTCTCTATTTCTCTCCTCTCTCTCCTTCCCTAGTTCCCTTCTCCCTGATTCCTTTCCTCCCTCCCTCCCTACCGAACTACTACTCTCCCTTCCTCCCTCCCTCTCACTCTACTTATCACCTCCCTCCCTCCAGTGACCAGTTCATCCTGTCTTCCTTCCTCCCCCCTCCCCTCCCCCTCCTCCCTCACACACACACACACACACACACAAACACACACTCCACCCTCACATACACACACAAACCTCAACTCTTACGCAAGTGTTGATCTATCTACCTATCGATCTATCAGACAACCTCTCTCTCTGTCGGCCACTACAACTGGACATGTTGGACACTTTCGGCACAGTGCAATATCGCCTCCGTTACCCGAAATCGTCTGAAGCTGCGATTATATTGGCGGGGGGGTGATTCTCTCTCTCTCTCTCTCTCTCTCTCTCCCACTATCTATAATAATAATAGTAGTAGTAGTAATAGTAGTTGTAGTTGAAGTATTATAATTAGTAGTAGTATTAATAATAACTAATAATTATACTACTACTACTACTACTAATAGCAATAATAATAATAATAATAATAATAATAACCGTTGTAATAGTAGTAGTAAGAATAATAACAATAATTCCGGTGATAACAATAGTAATTATAATAATAATAATAATAATAATAATAATAATAAACTGTAATCTAACCACAACATTCAATTACCTCCCCAAAAGCCTCCTGATGACAGACTTAATCACCTATCCAAATTACCCAACCAACACTTTCACATCATTAACTGCCTAATTGTTCTTAAAGGGCTGTTGGAGGCTGGACATGAGTTAGGATGCCCGTTTACGAAGATCTAAATTATTCTTCCTCTATACCCACTTCCCCTAGCACCTTTTCCCTAGCGATTTATTTTTGGATATGGCTGGTTAATATCCTTCTGTACGTTATTTATGCAGAGTATGGCGATATTGGAAGGATTTATATAACAGAATTGGACAGGAAAGAAAGATCGATAGACAGGAAAATACATAGATAGACACACAGATAGAAGGGCGGATAGATGGAAAAATAGATAGATACAGATAGACAGGTGAGAAGGCTTGAGAGAGACAGACCGACAGGTAAAAAAGATTAATAGAAAGACAGACCGACATGTAAAAAAGATTAATAGAAAGACAGACAGACAGACTGATAGATAGATAGCTAGACAGACAGACAGACAGGTGGCTTGTGACTGTAATCCCTTTGCTGAGAGAGAGAGAGAGAGAGAGAGAGAGAGAGAGATAACAGTAGAGGGTGAATGACTCAGCAGAAAGTAGGCGTTACTGACCTTAAAGAGAGAGAGAGAGAGAGAGAGAGAGGAAACGAAAAAAAAGGAACTACCACCATCCCTACCACAACTACCACTTCCCTATCAGTTACCATCACTACCACAACCATCATTATTTGAACTACCACCATCGCTACCACAACTACCACTTCCCTATCAGTTACCATCACTACCACAACCATCATTATTTGAACTACCACCATCGCTACCACAACTACCACCATCCCGGCCCAACAAAAAGCCAATTGCGGTAGGAATGGTGAGAGGGGGAGGTGTGGTTGGGGCGTGATTGTGGTAGTTGTGGTTGGTGATGGTGGTAGATGATGGTAGTTTCATTTTAATGGTAATTGTGGTTGGATGTTTGTAGTTGTGGTTGTGATGCTGGGGTTACATACATACATACGCACATACACACCCACATACACATATACACACCTACATACATACAAACATATACATACATACATACAGAGAGAGAGTGAGAGAGAGGGGGGGGGAAGGAAGGAAAACAGGAATAAGCAAAAGGAATAATAGAAAGGATGGATGGATAGATGAAAGGAAAGAAGGAAGGACAATAAGTAGGAAGGAAGGAAGGATAGAAAGAAGGAAGGAAGGAGGGAAGGAAGGAAGGGTGTGCAGCCTACGCGATTTCTATGTGAATAATGATCTTAAAGCCATCCGGTACTTTACTTCCTCTTTCCATCCTTCCCTCCTTCTTCCTTTTCTCTCCACCCCTTCTCTCTTCTCTCCTTCTTCCTTCCTTTTCTCTCCACTCCCTCTCTCTTCCTTCTTTTTCCTCTCCATCCCATTTCTTTCCTTCTTCCTTATTTTCTTTCTTCACTTCTATTAACTTCCTCCTTCATTTCTTCTCTCCTTCCTTCCCTCCCTCCCTTTCTTCACTCCTCTTCATTTCCTCCTTCATTCCTTTTCTCTCCTTCCTTCCCTATCTCTCTTCCTCCCTTCCTTCCTCCTTCCCTTCCTACCCCCCTCCCTCTTCCTTCAATCCTTCATTATCTTTCTGGAAAAAAATATTGGAAAAATCACTAGAGAGAGAGAGAGAGAGAGAGAGAAAGAGAGAATGGATTACCAATTGATTACAAAGGAAGGAAAAAAGATAGAAAGAAGGAAGGAAGGAATGATAGATGGAAGGAAATACTGAAGGGAGGAAGAAGATAGACAGACAGACAGATAGATAGATAGACAAACAAGTAAGAAGACATACATAAATAGACACACAAACAGACAAAAAAACAGACAATGGCAGTGTGTGTGTGTGTGTGTGTTTTATATCGACATAAAAAAGTTACCGCTGACAACCCGAATATTATTTACGCCTGAATCCCGTTTTCTATGATGGCCTCACTCTACCTACCCCCTTCTCCCCCTCCCTATCTACCTCTATATCTACCTACCACCTACTTACCTCCCTCCCTTCCTCGCAACCTACCTACCTACCTTCCTACTTACCTCCACATCTTCCCACTACTTACATCCCTCCCATCCTCACAATACCTACCTACCTACCTCCATATTTACCTACTACCTACTTACATCCCTCCCTCCTTCACAATACCTATCTACCTACCTTCCTACCTACCCACTTACATCCCTCCTTCCCTCGCAATACCCATCTACCTACCTACCTTCCTTCATATCTACCCACCACCTACTTACATCCCACCCTTCCTCGCAACCTCCCTACCTACTTACCTCCGTACCTTCCCACTACCTACTTACATCACTCCCTCCCTCACAATACCTACCTACCTTCATATCTACCCACTACCTACTTACATCCTAACTCCCTCACAACCTGCCTACCTACCCTTCTACTTACCTACCTACATCACTCCCTCTCAGACACTATCTATCTACCTTCATAGCTACCCACCACCTACTTACATCCCTCCCTTCCTCACAATACCCACCTACCTACCTTCATACCTACCCACTACTTACTTACATCCGTCTCCCTCACAACCTACCTACCCTTCTACTTACATGCCTACCTACCTACCTAGCAAAACACCACAGCACAAGACTTCCACGCTATCCTGACATTACCTCTGATTGTACGTTATCTCTCTCTCCATCTGTTATATTTCCCAGCGTAACGGAGGGAGAGAGAGAGAGAGAGAGACAGACAGACAGACAGACAGACAGACAGAGAATGGAGAGGAAAAAAGGGGGAAGGAGAGAAATAGGTGAAAAGAGGTAAGGAGGAAGGAAGGAAAGAATAGGGAGGGAGGAAAAGAAAGCAAGGAGGAAGAAACGAAGGAAGAGATGGGGAAAGACAACGAGAGAGAAAAATTTAGATGAGAGACACAGCCGATACGGAATAGATAACGACAGATAGATAGATAGATAGATAGACGGATGTATCGACAGATAGTCAGACGGATTACTAGAAAGCATCTCTCTCTCTCTCTAGCATTATACAGATAGATAGGTAAACAGACAGATAAATCGATAGACATTTAGAGAAATTAACACTCTCTTCCTCTATCTCTGTCTCTCTCTCTCTCTCTCTCTTTCTCTCGACGCAAAAAACGCACACAAAGGACATATCCGACACGGTCCATAAACTCACATGTGTACGGTTTACAGACGCACACAGACACAGACACGATCACTGGTACACACATACACGACGCTCAGATTGTTATACATAGGCCAGAAATCACACACACACACACACACACACACACACACACACATACACAGAATATTATGATACCGGGTACACATACATATTCATTCTTATACATACATACACATACATACATACATGAGTGCACATACATACATAGGTCTTAGGTATAAAAATAGTAAGAGAGAGAGAGAGAGAGAGAGAGAGAATCACACCTCCTCTCTCCATATGCAGATTAGCTGGGAGACAACACACTCTCTCAAGTTATTTCAAAGAGGAAGGAGGGAGGGAGGGAGGGAGGGAGGGAGGGAGGGAGGGAAGGAAGGAAGGAAGGAAGAAGAGAAGAATGGAAGGAAGGAAGGAGGGAAAGAAGGATGGAAGGAAGGTAGAAAGGAAGGAATATACTGAAGAAGGGAGGAAAAGGTAAGGAAAGATGGACGGAGGGAGGGACGAAACATGGAAGAATGGAGGAAGGAAGGAAGGGTGACAGGAAAGAAGGAAGGAAATAGGCAAGGCATTAAAGAAGGAAGGAAGGAAGGAAAGGAAGAAAGGAAAGTTAGAGAAAGTAAGAGGAAGTGCAAGGAAAGACCAGATGAATGAATGAGTGAAGGAAGGAAGGAAGGAGAGTACAAAGGAAAGCAAACAGCAACCTGAAGGAATGAAGGAATGAATGAATGAAGGAAGGAAGGAAGGAATGAAGGAAGGAAGGAGAGTACAAAGGAAAGCAAACAGCAACCTGAAGGAAGGAAGGAAGGAAGGAATGAAGGAAGGAAGGAGGGTTAGAATGAAGGAGGAGGGAATGAAAGGAAACACAAAGAAGGACGGGAAAGGAAGGAAAGAAGAATTAACAATAACTAATAATAATAATAATAATAACAATAATAATGATGATAATAATGATGATGATAATAATAATAATAATAATAATATCAATAATAATAATAATAATAATAATAATAACACTCACCATAAGGACCATCCTGCCATACCCACTGCAGCCAATCTCGCTCTTACCTGCAAAACAAACAAACTAATTATTCAACAGATTCGCTGAAGGAATGTCTATCTATCTATCTATCTATCAAGCTGTCTATCCATGTATCTATCTAATTGCCTGATTGTCTACTTATCTATCGATCTATCTATCTATATATTCACGTACTTGCCAGTTTAATACAGTCTATCCATTTATCTATCTACTGTCTCTATCTATCGACTATCTATCTGTCTATTTCCAATCACAAATCAATTACATTCTAATTTAACACTGTCTATCCATCTATCTACTGCATCCATCACACTAGCTATCTATCTACCATTCTATCTATCTATCAAACTGGCTATCTATCTATCATTCTATCTATCTATCTTACCCTATTTCCAATCACAACTCAATTACAATCTAACAACAGTCTATCCATCTATCTACTGTATCTATCACACTGGCTATCTATCTATCATTCTATCTATCTCCACAAACCCCTTTTTCCAATCACACCTCAATTACCTTCCAATTTAAAACTAGAATATTGTAATTGGCAAAAAATTGGTCTGATAATTGGACCTTATTATATCAATTATTCATCCATACACACTCGTACGTACATGAACATACATACATAGTTACACATACATATATACTCGAACATACATACATAGTGACTCATACATACATAGTTACACATACATACATACTCGAACATACATACATAGTTACACATACATACATACTCGAATATCTACATACACAGTTACACATACATACATACATACTCGAACATACATACACAGTGACACATACATACATACTCGAACATACATACATAGTGACACATACATACACAGTTACACATACATACATAGTTACACATACATACACACATACTCGAATATCTACATACACATACATACATACTAGTGCATATATTTAAAAGTATACTTACACATACACATCCACCCACACACACATATATATACGGACTAATACGTACACACACACATACATAACAAATAGCCAATATACAATGACACACACACGTGATCAATTACACTTACACACATACACAGCCAACATACATAAACAAGGTGATACAGTGCACACACACACACACAATGGTACATACATACACACACATAAGTACGGTGAGATAAAGCACACGCACACACACACACACATACACACACACTGACTCATAGATTTCTTCCTGGCCTTCTTCCAAGTCTTTTCCTCCCTCGTGAAGGAAGGGAAGGAAACGATTTAAGGAAATAAAGGAAGAAATTGTAGAAGGAAGGAAAGGAAGGATGAAAGGACAGAAGGAAGGCAGGAGGGAAGGAAGAATGTTAAGAAGGTAGAATGGAAGGATGTAAAGAAGGAAGGCAGGAGAGAAAGATGGATGGATGGAAGGAAGGATGGAAAGAAAGAAGAATGTTGGGATGGAATAGAACAAAGGAAAGGAAGGAAGAATGGCAGGTACGAAATAATTCATGAATGAAGGAAGGAAGGTAAGAATGAAGGATGGAAGGAAGGAAGTAAAAGAAGGAAGGAAGAGAAGGAAAGAAGAATGGCAGGTAAGATTGAGTGAATGAATGAAGGAAGGTAAGAATGAAGGATGGAAGGAAGGAAGGAAGGGAAGGAGAGAAGAATGATGCACTATCTCTATTACGCTTCGTTGCTTTCATTTTTCTCTCTCTCTCTCTCTCTCTGCCTCACACACACACACACCTATCTATCTATCTACACATTTCTATCTATCTATTAATCTAACTAATCTATTTGTATCTCATTTTATGCATCTATGTCCGTATATCTATCTATCCATCTATCAGTTTTATATCTATCACCCATTTATCTATTTATATCTATCTACATCCCATTCTATCTATCATCCTTATTTCTATCTATCTATCTGTTTATCTATCTGTCAGTGAATTCGTCCCCCATACTTCTATCTATCTATCTATCGGTCTATCTAGAGAATTAACACCAATATAAATCAATCTATCTATTTCTATCTATGTCTTCTGTCTCTCCTATATAATTAAATCTCTCTCTCTCACACACAGTATCTCTCTCTCTCTCTCTCTCTCACACACAGTATCTCTCTCTCTCTCTCTCTCTCTCTCTCTCACACACACACACAGTATCTCTCTCACACACACAGTATCTCTCTCTCTCACACACACAGTATTTCTCTCTCTCACATACACACACACTCTCCCTCATTTCAACTGCTCATCTTTCACCCTCATCCATCAACTCTCTCCCTTTCTCTCTCCCTTCCCTCCCTCTCTCTCTATCTCTCTCTCCCATTATCAACATAACTACCTTCTACTTCCTTATTCATCACTCCCTCTCCTCTTTCTCTCCCTCCTTCCTCCCTTTTCCCTCCCTAACTCTATCCCTCCTCCCTCCCCCCATTTCCTCCCTACCTGTTTCACTTCCTTCCTCCATCCCTCATCATCTCTCCATCTCCCTAGCCCTTTCCTTCATTCCTCCTTCTCTCCCTAGAACCCTCCCCCCCCTCTTTCCTTCCTTCAATCCTTCCCTCCCTCCTCTCTCTCTCTCTCTCTCTCTAGCCCTTTCCTTCATTCCTCCTTCTCTCCCTAGAATCCTCCCCCTCTCTCGTTCCTTCTTTCCTCCCTCCCTATTTCCCTAACCTTTTTCCTCATCCCTCCCTACCTTCTCCTTCTTCTCTCTCTCTCTCTCTAGCCCTTTCCTTCATTCCTCCTTCTCTCCCTAAAATCCTCCCTTTCTCTCGTTCCTTCTTTCCTCCCTCCCTATTTCCCTATCCCTTTCCTCATCCCTCCCTATTTCCCTAACCCTTTTCCTCATCCCTTCCTCCTTCCCTCCCTATTTCCCTAACCCTTTTCCTCATCCCCCCTCCCCTCCCCTCCCTGCCTCCCTATTTCCCTAACCCCTTTCCTCATCCCCCCTCCCCTCCCCTCCCTGCCTCCCTATTTCCCTAACCCCTTTCCTCATCCCTCCCTGCCTCCCTCCCCACGGGCCTGCTGTTCATTTGTTGTTCTCACTTGCTAATTGACAATCACAAGCTGGATACCCGATGCTCCCACTGCCGCCAGGGAGGGAGGGAGGTTGGTAGAGAGGGAGGGAAGGAGGGAGGGAGGTAAGTAGGTAGGGTGGTTGGTAGGGAGGGAGGTAGATAGGTAGGGAGGTTGGTAGAGAGGGAGGGTAGTGGGGAGGAAGGGAGGCTGGTAGGTGGGTAGGTAGGAAGGTAGGTAGGTAGGGAGGGTGGTAGGTAGGTAGGTAAGTAGGTAGGTAGACAAGGTTCAAAGGAGTACAAAGGAAAGTAAAGATGGAGATAAAGGCCGATAGAATAGGGAGGGAGGAAGGGAGACAGAGAGGGAGGGAGGGAGGAAAAGAGGGAGGGAGATTGGGAGGTTGGAAGGGAGAGGAAAATGGAAGGTAGGGAGGCGGAGAGGGGGGGGGGGCAAAAGTGTGGGAAGACAGGGAGACGAGATAAAGTAGGGAGGAAAAGGAAGGAAGGAAGGAAGAAAGAAAGGACGGAAGGAAGGGAGGGAAAGACATGGAGGGAGAAGGAAGGAAGGGAGAAAATGGGAAAGGAAAGAAGGGTGGAGGGAGGGAAAGGGAGGGGGAAAGAGGAAGGGAAAGAGAGGAAAGATGGAGGAAGAGAAAGTGGGAGGGAGGGACGGGGTTTAAAGATGGAGGAAAGACAGGGAGGGAGGGAGGAAGGGAGGGAGCGAGGGAAGGGAAAGGAGGGAGGGAGGGAGGCAAGGAGGAAGGAAGGGAGGGAGGGAGGGAGGGAGGCAAGGAGGAAGGGAGGGAGGGAGGGAGGGAGGGAGGGAGGGAGGGAGGGAGGGAGGGAGGGAGGGAGGGAGGGAGTGTATAATGAAGTTGTTAAAACCTTTTCATATTTAATGAGGCAATTAAATGACACTACCACATCTACCACAATTGCCACCACCATTACCATCATCACCAGGGTAACACAACTACCACCATTACTACCACCACTACCATCACCACCATCACTACTAGGGTACCACAACTACCACCACCACCACCACCATCACTACTAGGGTACCACAACTACCACCATTACAATCACAACTACCATCATTACTACCACCACCACCAGTACCACAACTACCATTACTACCACCACCACCATATTATAGGGTACCACAACTACCATTACTACCACCACCACCATCACTACTAGGGTACCACAACTACCATCATAACTACCACCACTCCTACCACAACTACTACCACCACAACTATCACCATCACCACAACTACCACAACCACAACTACCACAATTTAAAAACCCACACTTGTTTTTCCCTCAAATCCCTAAGGAGGAGGGAGGGAGGGAGGAGGGAGGGAGGGGAAGGAAGGAGGGATGAAGGAGAGATGAAAGAAATAAGATGGATGAAGGGAGAGAGAGTGGGAGAGGGAGGGGAGAGAAGGAAGGAAAATGAAGAATAAATGAAGGAGGAAGGAAGGATGAAATGATAAAAGGGAGGGAGGGAGGAAGGAAGGAAGGAAAAAAGGGAGGGAAAATGAAGGAATGCAAAATAACGAGAGAGAGAGAGAGAGAGAGAGAGAGAGAGAGAGAGAGAGAGAGAGAGAGAGAGAGGTTCCAATTTGTGACAGATATTGAGTTACTGAAGGGAGTGGTAAGAGGAAGAGGAGGAGGAGGAAGACGAAGAGGAGGAGGAGGAGGAGGAGGAAGACGAAGAGGAGGAGGAGGAGGAGGAGGAGGATTTCATAGGATTACATAGTTTGCTGAAGCTCCCTAACACCTTTTCCTAGGCGATTTATTTTTTGCCTATTACACCCTACTGTCTCTTCTGTTACATAATATCCTTCCAATATCGCCATACTCGGCAGAAATAACGTACAAAAGCATATTAACCAGCCGTATCGAGAAGCATCGCTAAGAAGAGGAGGAGGAGGAGGAGGAGGAGGAGGAGGAGGAGGAGGAAGAGAAAGGGAGAACTAGGCAGATATGAGAGGTGAGGAATACTACCACAACTACCACCACCACAACCACAACTACCATCATCATTCCTACCACAGTCACCACCACCACAACCACCATCATCATTTCTACCACAGTCACCACCACCACGCCTTCACCATCACAACCACAACTACCACCATCATTTCTACCACAGTCACCACCACCACCACCACATCACTCCCTCACCTTTAAGTCGAAATTCCAATACTTTAGTGAGTCTGGGCATCCTTGTTACCTGATGTGTACATAGGCTCAACAGATTACACATAAATACACACATACATACATACATACACACACATTAATAAACACTATCATCTATCACATACATACATACACATACTTACACACATACATACATACACACATACACATTAATAAACACTATATATTTATAAAATGAACACAAAAAATAAACAAAGATAAAACAAAAAAAATAAAAATAAAAACAAAAAATAAAAATAAAATAAAATAAGAAATAAAAATAAACAAAAATATATACGGTAAATAAAATAAACAAAAAAATAAAAATAAACAATAAAATAAACAAAAACAAAAAATATAAATATAAATAAAAACAAAAAATTGGCAAAAATAAAAACAAACATTTCAATAGGCTAAATATACAGTAAATATTCATTCTTCTCTCCATCTACCCATCCATGTTGTCTCCCTCCCTCCTCCATATCTTTCTCTCTCCTCCCTCCCTGTTTTCTCTCCCTCCCTCCATCTCTCCCTCTCACTTTCCTCCCTGTTGTCTCTCCCTCCCTCCCTTCATCTCTCCTCCCATTCTGTTCTCTCTCCCTCCTTCCCTTCTCTCTCTCTCCTTCCTCTCTCTCTCTCTCTCTCTCTCTCTCTCTCTCACCGCAATATATACAGAGAAGGAAGGTCCAGTACTGAATATGGATGGTTCTCTCTCTCTCACTACCAGATTAGAGAGAGAGAGAGAGAGGGAGAGGGAGAGAGAGAGAGAGAGAGAATGTTGTTTTCCTTACCAACATTCCCACCTACCTACAATACTACTAACCTAGCTACATCTATAAACCGCCCTACCTACCAATAACCTACGTATCCACCTACATATACCCATCTACCTACCTACCAGCCGCTCTAGCCCTACTTACCCACCTACCTACCAACCCACTTTATCATATCTACTTACTTACCTACCTACCCACCATCATGCTTCCCTCCCTCCCTACCTACTTACCTACAAATTTTACCTACTTACCTTCCTACCAACCTCCCTACCTACCCTACTTACCTTCCTACCAACGTACCTACTTACCTACCTACCTCCGAATGTTACCTACTTACCTTCCTACCGACCTCCCTACCTACCCTACTTACCTTCCTACCAACGTACCTACTTACCTACCTACCTCCGAATGTTACCTACTTACCTTCCTACCAACCTCCCTACCTACCCTACTTACCTTCCTACCAACGCACCTACTTACCTACCTACCTCCGAATGTTACCTACTTACCTTCCTACCGACCTCCCTACCTACCAACCTGCCTTCCTACCTACTTACCCCAGAATGTTACCTACTTACCTTCCTACCAACCTACCACCCTGCCTTCCTACCTACTTCCCTACCTACCCCCGAATGTTACCTACTTACCATCCTACCAACGTACCTACTTACCTACCTACCTACCAATGTTACCCTCTTTCCCACGTGACTACTGTGTACAAACAGGGAGTCATTTTTCTAACCTTTATTCTTTCATTTTATTTATTATTTCTTTCATTTTATTAATTTTTTTTTCTAATTATTTATATATCTTCTTATCAATCTATTTAATTAACTATCTCCTTGTCTATCTGTCTGTCTCCTTCTCTGTCTATTGTATGTCTATCTACTTACCAATGCCTACCTCTATCTATCTATCTATCTGCTCACTGTAACCATCCATTTGTCTATCAATATCCATCCATCTATCTAGGTACAGTAATTTAATATCCATCCATCTATCTATCTATCCATCCATCTATCTATTTATCTATCTTCCTAAGCAACCGTAACTTTTCCTTAACTTGTAGTGAAGTAAGGAAGAGGGAGGGAGGGAAAGGGGAGGGAGGGAAGTAGGTATGGAAGTCACGTAGGAAAGAGGGAGGGAGGGGGGGAGGGAGAAAGGAAGGAAGGAGGGAGGAGTAATGGAGTGAAAAATGAGAGAGAGAGAGAGAGAGAGAGAGAGAGAGAGAGAGAGAGGTCAATCTATCTATCTATCGGTCTATCTTTCACGTCATTCTCTCCTTCATTTTTCCTTCCCTATTTCCCCTTTTCCTTCATTTCCTTCCTCTCATTATTCACTCATTTCCCTCCCTCCATCCTTCATTCCTTCCCTCCTTTTTCTTTCTCCTCTCCTTCCTCTCTTTTTTTGTTTGTCTCTCCTTCCTTCTTCCTTCCTATTCCTTCCATTTTTCCCAAACTTCCTTCCTCCCTTCCCTTTTCCCCTCCCCCCTCCCTCTCTCTCTTCCTTCCTTCCCTCTTTCCCCTCCTTCCTTCCTCCCTCCCTTTATTCTATTTTCCCCCTCCTTCCTTCCTCTCTTTCCTCCCTCCCTGTCTTCTTTCCTCCCTTCCGTCCCTCCCTCTCTTCCTTCCCTTTTCCCCTCCTTCCTTCCCTTCCTCCTTACGATTCAGCTCTGGACTTTGACGAAGGAAATCAATTTAGAATTTGAAAGGGAAGGAGAAAAAGGCAGTCACTTCCTTGTCATTTCCTTCAGCCATTTCTTTACCTCAGTCACTTCCTTCCTTCATTTCCCAGACGTTATGTGAAAATAAAATAATGGAAAATACTATATAAACAAATACTTCATACCATTTAATTGACAACAAACAGGAAACCAGGAAGAAACTAAAACAAAAGGGAAAAAAATGACAAAATTAAATACATCTTTTAGAGGCGTGGAATTGTAAAATGTACCGCTACAAAAAATATTAATGAAATTCACGACACGTCAGAACACGTCATTCTCAGGACAAAGGAAAGTACTCTCTCTCTCTACCACGTTCGTCTCTCACTCTACCATTTCCTTCCTTCACTTTTACGCTCTCTCTCTCTCTCGACCAGATTCGTCTTTCAATTTTTTCACTTTTATTCTCTCTCTCTCTCTCTCTCTCGAAAGTTTTTGTCTCAGTTCTCAATGTCTTTCCTCACTTGTTATATTCTCTGTCTCTCTCTCTGAAATTCCTCACTTGTTATAATTCCTCTCTCTCTCTCCCTACCAGATTCGTCTCTCTACCATTTCTTTCCTTCACTCTTACTCTCTCTCTCTCTTCCAATTTAAATCTAAATTTTTCTCTCCTTACTTTTCTTATTCTTTGGACTTTATCATATTGGATTTTCTCTCTCTAATTTAAAACTGCTCTCTCTCTCTCTCTCTCTTTTTCACACATATTTCCCCTCTTTTTTCTCTAGTTTTCTTTTATAGATCGACACTCCGTTTTCTATGTATTTCTTTTTATGGGTAACTGGCTAAAAATTGACTCCCTGTTCTCTCTCTCTCATATATTCCTCCATCTCTCACAATCATTTCCTCTTCCTCACCTTTTAGTCATTCATTCTCTCTCTCTCTCTCTCTCTCTCTCTCTCTCTCTCTCTCTCTCTCTCACACACACACTATCATTTCCTTTTCCTTACTTTTTAGTCATTCTCTCTCTCTCTCTCTACCATTTCCTTTTCCTTACCTTTTAATTATTCTCCCTCTCTCCCATTACCATTTCCTCACCTTGTAGTCATTCTCTCTCTCTCTCTCTCTCTCTCTCTCTCTACCATTTCCTTTTCCTCACCTTTTAGTCATTCTCTCTCTCTCTCTCTCTCACATATGCCCGGTCCATTTACATACTAACTCAAAATTCCAACATGCTCTCTCGCTCCTTCATTTCCTTCACTCCTTCATTCAACCTCCCATTCCTTTTTTCTACTTCACTTCCTTGTATCCTTCATTCACGTCTTCCTCATCTCTTCCTTCCTTCACTTTTCCTTCTATCCTTCATCCTTCCTTCTTTGCTTCCCTCTCTTCTGTATCTTCTTCCTTCATTCAACATCCTTTCTTCCTTCCCCTCCTCCTTCCTTCAATGTCCTTCCTTCTCTTTCAGTCATTCTTCACTTCTTTCCTCCTTCATTCAATATCCTTCCTTCCTTTTGTTCCTTCCCTTCCTTCATTCTTCACCTCCTTCCTCCCCTTCCTTCATTCATAACTTCCTTCCTCTTTCCTCCCCTTCCTCCATTCTTCACTTTCTTCCCCTTCCTCCATTCTTCATTTCCTCCCTCTTTCCTCCCCTTCCTCTGTTCTTCACTTCCTTCCTCCCTCTCTCTCTCCCTTCCCTGCCTCCTTCCTTCATTCTTCCTCCCCCTCCTTCATTCTTCACTTCCTTCCTCTTACCTCCCCTTTCTCCTTCGTTTTATTTTCCTCTTCACCTTTTTAGTCCTTCATTCCTTCCTTCATTTAATACTAACATGGTTAATTAAAAAACAGCTCCCTAACACCTCTTCCTTAGCGATTTATTTTTGGATATGGCTGGTGCATATCCTTTTGTACCGGGTACGTTATTTATGCAGAGTATGGCGATATTGGAAGGATTTACGTAACACAGGTGAGTAAAGATTAATAACTAAAATAGATCGCTTAGAAAAAGGTGTTAGGGAGCACATAGCCGACGAGAATATGGAGCTACGACTACCGCATCTCAGGAAACGGGCTTCAAAATTATGGTCAGAGTCGGTAGAGTAAAAATAAATAAATAAAACACCAACAGGAAGAAACACATGCATAGAAATGAGAATATAAAACACACATACATACATATACACGCACTTCACCCTCCAAACCTCCATCCTTACTCATCACACTACCCAAATACTTAAACGTACTCACATTTTCCAATTCCTCACCATCCAACCTCGCTGTACATTCACTAACTTCACCTCTCTCAAAGACCATCACTTTACTCTTCCCTACATTCACCTTTAGATTCCGTTTCTTACACACTCTCTCAAACTCATCCACCAAGCCTTGCAGCTCCCCTTCGTCTTCACTCAACAACACAGTATCATCTGCAAACAACAGTACAGGGAGTTTCCAAACACTATCCTCTCTCACCAGGGCCACTCCAACATCCACTACCCTACCTTGTACCTCTTTAATTACCCCATCCATGTACAGATTGAACAACCATGGAGACATGACACATCCCTGTTTCAAACCAACTTTCAAAGAGAAAAATTCACTTAGTTCACCATCCACACGCACTGCACCTTCGCACCATCGTACATACTCTTCACAGCATTCAACAACTTCCCATCTACTCCATATATTCTTAATACCGGTACTTTGGTGATTTATTTTTGGAAATGGCTGGTTAATATCCTTTTGTGCGTTATTTATGCAGAGAATGGCGATGCTAGAAGGATTTATATAAGACAAAAGAAGACAGACAAGGGGATACTGTGGTGTTAACTACGGAATGAATCGCTACTTATACGGTGTTACGGCACTTGGAATCCGACCTACCTCACCCTGTGCTGATCCTGTCCTTACTAACCCAACCACACTCACTACCCTACTCCCCCCTCCTCTCCCTCCCTCTCTTTCTCTCTCTGCTTGACTCATCAGACCTCCACTCTCCCTCTTACCCCCCCCCTCTTTCTCTCACTTTTCACCCCCTCTTTCCCCTCCCTTTCCTCCCACTTTTCTCTCCCTTCTTCCTTCCCCTCCTCCCCTTTCTCTCTTCCTCCCTGCATCTCTCCCACTTGCCTTCTCTCTACTCCTACTTCATTCTCCTTTCCCCTCTACCTCTCCCTCCCTCTCTCCCCTCCTCTTTTTCTCTCCCTCCCTTCCTTCCTCCTCCTCTCTCTACTCCCTTCCCCTTCATTCTCTCTTACCCCCTCTCCCTCCCCTCCTCTTCTCTCCCTTTCCCTCTTCCACCCCTACCCTCCCTTCTCTCTCCTCCTCTTCCCCTCCCTCTCTCTTACCCTTCCTCCCCTCTCTACGCTAGGAGGGGAAACTTGCTCTCTTTCACTGTCAACGCCCAAACACATGCTCGCTCTCTTTTCTCTCTCTCTCTCTCCTCCTATATATATCTTCAAATCTATGTATTTACCCAACACTAATTCCTATTTTCACATTTAATCTCTCTCTCTCTCTCCTAGTATGTTTATCTTCAAATCTATGTGTTTACTTAAAAGACTAATTCCTATTTTCATATTTATTCTCTCTCTCTCTCTCTCTCTCTCTCTCAACCCTAACCGCCCATCCACTCCGCTTTATTGAATTATCCATTACAATAGACAGCGACAAGACCATCCCATTAACCGGACCCCTGCAGAGGAGCTTTGGCTGGGTTAGGCTGGCTTGGAATGGCTTAGATTGGGTTGGGTTGGGTTGGGTTGGGTTGGGTTGGGTAGGGTAGGGTAGGGTAGGGTAGGGTTGGGTTGGGTTGGATTGGGTAGGGTAGGGTAGGGTTGAGATGGGTTAGACTGGTTTGGAATGGCTTAGATTGGGTTGGGTTGGGTTGGGTAGGGTAGGGTAGGGTAGGGCAGGGTAGGGTAGGGTTTGGTTGAGATGGGTTGGGTTGGGTTGGGTAGGGTAGGGTAGGGTTTGGTTGAGATGGGTTGGGTTGGGTAGGGTAGGGTTTGGTTAGATGGGTTGGGTTGGGTTGGGTTGGGTAGGGTTTGGTTGAGATGGGTTGGGTTGGGTTGGGTAGGGTAGGGTAGGGTTTGGTTGAGATGGGTTGGGTTGGGTAGGGTAGGGTTTGGTTGAGATGGGTTGGGTAGGGTAGGGTAGGGGTTGGTTGAGATGGGTTGGGTTGGGTAGGGTAGGGTTTGGTTGAGATGGGTTGGGTTGGGTTGGGTTGGGTAGGGTAGGGTAGGGTTTGGTTGAGATGGGTTGGGTTGGGTTGGGTAGGGTAGGGTAGGGTTTGGTTGAGATGGGTTGGGTAGGGTAGGGTAGGGTTTGGTTGAGATGGGTTGGGTTGGGTTGGGTTGGGTTGGGTAGGGTTTGGTTGGGTTGGGTTGGGTTGGGTAGGGTAGGGTAGGGTAGGGTTTGGTTGAGATGGGTTGGGTTGGGTTAGGCTAGGTTGGGTTGGGTTAGGCTAGGTTGGGTTGGGTTGGGTTGGGTTGGGTTGGGTAGGGTAGGGTAGGGCAGGGCAGGGTAGGGTAGGGTTGGGCAGGATATGGCAGGGCAGGGCAGGGTAGGGTAAGGTTAGGCTGGGTTAAATTACATCTAAAGTTAGGGATCTGTTGAGTCTCCTTGGTTACTAGTCAAATCATCCTTCCAATCTGACAGGTGAACAGAAACCGACAATAGGACTAATTTTACAGGGATTAAAAAAAAAAAAAAATACCAAGATCACATAATCAAAAAAGAAAATGAAAAATAAAAACAAAAAAATAGGATGAAAAAAAATAAATTGTTTTGGACTGAGGTTACTAGAGGTCACTGGAGCCTCTCTCTCTCTCTCTCCCTCTCCCCTTGTTTCCCCTCCTGCAGTTCTCTCCCTTAGGTACGGTACTCCCCCCCTCCCTCTCTCTCCATATATTTCACCCCTCCTTCTCTCTCTCCCCCTACCCCTCCCTCCTTTCTTCCCTCCCTCCCACCATCATTTACTTCACTACATATGCCATTTTCTTCCTTAGTTCCTTCCTTCAATCCTTCTCTCCCTCCTTCCTTCCATCATTCATTGCCTCCTTCCTTCCATTCTTCATTCCCTCCTTCCTTCCATCATTCATTCCCTCCTTCCTTCCATCCTTCATTCCCTCCTTCCTTCCATCCTTCATTCCCTCCTTCCTTTCATCATTCATTCCCTCCTTCCTTTCATCATTCATTGCCTCCTTCCTTCCATCATTCATTCCCTCCTTCCTTCCATCCTTCATTCCCTCCTTCCTTCCATCATTCATTCCCTCCTTCCTTCCATCATTCATTCCCTCCTTCCTTCCATCATTCAATCCCTCCTTCCTTCCATCCTTCATTCCCTCCTTCCTTCCATCATTCATTCCCTCCTTCCTTCCATCCTTCATTCCCTCCTTCCTTCCATCCTTCATTCCCTCCTTCCTTCCATCCTTCATTCCCTCCTTCCTTCCATCATTCATTCCCTCCTTCCTTCCATCATTCATTCCCTCCTTCCTTCCATCATTCATTCCCTCCTTCCTTCCATCCTTCTCTCCCTCCTTCCTTCCATCATTCATTCCCTCCTTCCTTCCATCCTTCTCTCCCTCCTTCCTTCCATCCTTCTCTCCCTCCTTCCTTCCATCATTCATTCCCTCCTTCCTTCCATCATTCATTCTCTCCTTCCTTCCATCATTCATTCCCTCCTTCCTTCCATCATTCATTGCCTCCTTCCTTCCATCATTCATTCCCTCCTTCCTTCCATCATTCATTCCCTCCTTCCTTCCATCATTCATTCCCTCCTTCCTTCCATCATTCATTCTCTCCTTCCTTCCATCATTCATTCCCTCCTTCCTTCCATCATTCATTCCCTCCTTCCTTCCATCATTCATTCCCTCCTTCCTTCCATCATTCATTCCCTCCTTCCTTCCATCATTCATTCCCTCCTTCCTTCCATCATTCATTCCCTCCTTCCTTCCATCATTCATTCCCTCCTTCCTTCTCTCCGTCTTTCTTACTACTTTGCTTTACTTTCTCTCTCTCTCTCTCTCTCTCTCTCTCTCTTTCAAAACTCATTTAAAGTGTACAGAGGGCAACACTGACTGATAGAAAGAGAGGGAGAGAGAGAGAGAATGAGGGAAGAGGGAGGGGGCGGAGGAGGAGAGGGAGGGAGAGAGGAGGGAAAAGAGAAAGCAGGAGATGAATGGGAAGAACAGAACGGAGAGAGAGAGAGAGAGAGAGAGAGAGAGAGAGAGAGAGAGAGAGAGTCTTTTTCTCAGTTTATTTCTCTCAAACTCAAAGAACAAATGTTTTTAAAATTCATGGAAAAAAAAAAAAAAAAAGGCTTGACACTAACTAATGGTTTTCTCTCTCTTTCTCTCCCTCTCTCTCATGAAATTTCAGAAACATTATCCCTCTAACACGTATTTACCCCCCCCCTTCCTCTCTCACACACACACATTCTCTTTTGAACACATTTTCCATTCCTAACCTCTCTCTCTCTCTCTCTCCCTCTCTCTCTCTCTCTCTCTCTCTCACGCGCACACACACACACACATTCTCTTTTGAACACATTTTCCTTCCCTAACCTCCCTCCCCCTTCTCTCTCTCTCTCTCACACACACACACATACATTCTCTTTTGAACACATTTTCCTTCCCTAACCTCCCTCCCCCTTCTCTCTCTCTCTCTCTCACACACACACACACACACACACACACATACATTCTCTTTTGAACACATTTTCCTTCCCTAACCTCCCTCCCCCTTCTCTCTCTCTCTCTCTCACCACTAGGCCAGATCGACTTTCCGTGTCCTTTCGGTTTTAATACCAGATCGGCTCAGCATTTTTATTTTTTTATTATTTTTTCGGCACTTTTCATACTGTTGTCCTTTTAATGCTTCGCTGCCATATTTTATTATTATTATTATTATTATCAGCATTATTATTGTTCCTACTGCTATCATTATTATTATTATTATTACTATGGTTCCTACTGCTATTATTATTATTATTTATTGTTGCTGTTGCGTCTATTAATATCACACAACCATAAAACCATCTATCCATCCATCCCTCCACCCAACCATTCATCCATCCACTCAACCAACCAACCATCCATCCACCTACCCCACCAACCAACCATCCATCCAACCAACCATCCATCCACCCACCCCACCAACCAACCATCCACCCACTCACTCTATTCTTCTCCATCCAACTAACATCCATCCATTCAACCAACCATCCATCCATCCAACCAACCAACCATCCACCCAACCGACCATCCATCCATCCATCCACCCAACCGACCATCCATCCATCCATCCACCCAACCAACCATCCATCCATTCATCCAACCATCCATCCTCTCACTCTTTTCTCCATCTAACCATCCATCCTCTCTCTTTTCTCCTCCATCCAACCATCCGAACCATCCACGGGCACTTAACGAGGCCTGTAATTAGTCAGCTGTTAACGACCAATCAGAGCCAGGCTGAGAGACGGCCAGCCAATCAGAGACCGTCTTTCAAACCCTCTTATGGGGCTATAAAAGATGGGTAATAGAATGAGAGAGAGAGAGAGAGATTATGTATGTATGCCTGTAGCTTATTTGTGTGTGTGTGTGTGTGTGTGTGTGTGTGTGTGTGTGTGTGTGTGTGTGTGTGTGTGTGTGTGTGTGTGTTTGTGTGTGTGAGAGAGAGAGAGAGAGAGAGAGAGAGAGAGATTCTGAATGTATGCCTGTAGCTTATTGTGTGTGTGTGTGTGTGTGTGTGTGTGTGTGTGTGGAGAGAGAGAGAGAGAGAGAGAGAGAGAGAGAGAGATTCTGTATGTATGCCTGTAACTTATTTGTGTGTGTGTGTGTGTGTGTGTGTGTGTGTGTGTGTGTGTGTGTGTGTGTGTGTGTGAGAGAGAGAGAGAGAGAGAGAGAGAGAGAGAGAGAGAGAGAGAGAGAGAGACTTATCTAGGAAGGAAATAAGGGGCAGATCTAGAAGGAAAAAAAAAAGGGGGGGGGTGACTTGGCTATAAAAATCAATGAAGTGTGAGAGAGAGAGAGAGAGAGAGAGAGAGAAAGAGAGAGAAATATCGAACAGGGAGAAGAAGTTATTTTCCTGTCATCAACTTTGAACCATTTCCCCTTCTCTCTCCATTCTTACACCTTCTTCTCTCCTTCCTTCATTGCCATCTCTCTCTCTCTTAATCCTTTTCTCTCTCCTTCTCTTCATTATCCTTCCCTCCCCTCCCTCACTCTCTCTTTCTCTCTTTTCTCCTCCATTCCTATGACCTCTCTCCTTTTTATGCCTTTCCATCCCTCCCTCTCTCTCTCTCACTCTTTCCCTTCCCCCCCATTCTTACGACATGCTTTCTCCTTCCCTTCTCTCTCTCCACCTTCTCATCCCTTTCTCTCTTTCACTTTCTCTTTCCCTGGCATCTCCATTTTTAACTCTCTCTCTCTCTCTATCTTTCTACACCTTCTCATCCCTTTCTCTCTCTCACTTTCTCTCGCATCATCATTTTTAACTCTCTAACATCTCTCTCTCTATCTATCTATCTTTTAACACCTTCTCATCTTTCCCTTTCACTCTCTGTTTCATCTTCACTTTTAACTCTCTCTCTCTCTCTCTCCCTGCCTAATGCCCCCTGAAGCCTATTTTCAGCTGTCGCCCTCATCGCCGCCCTCCTTCATATCCTTAATAACATCTTCAACATTTCTTTCTTTCCTTCTTCAAACTCTCTTTCTTTCTTTCTCTCTTAATAAATTTCTTTCTGCCTCATTATAGTCTATCTACTCTTTTCTTTATCAGTCTATCTACTCGTATCTATTTATCTACCTGTCTATCAACCTATCTATTTTCTCTACAATATATTTCTTTATTCGTTTTCATTTTCTCTCTCTCTCTTAATCTTTTCTTTCTCTGTTCTCTCTCTCTCTCTTATCAATCTTCTATCTACTGTTTCCTTCCATTCATTATCTTTTTATGTACTTTCCGTTACCTATTTACTTTATTCTTCACCATTTTCACTCTCTCTCTTTTCTTTCTTCCCTCTTCTCTTTTTCTCCCACTCTCTTTCTCTTCTTCCTTCACCTTCATCTACCCTTGTCCTTTCTAGTCCTGTCCTCCCTCATTCATTGTTTTTGTTGTTATTGTTTTCTTTCTTTCTCTCTCTCTTTACATCTTCATTCATTTATTCTCCTCTTCCTTTATTATTATTATTATCATCATCATCATTATTATTATTATTATTGCTATTATCATCTATTAATCTTTATTATTATCATTACTATTCTTATCATCTTCATTATTATTATTATCGTCATTAGTATTATTAATTATTTTTTCATCATACTCATCATTATCATCATCATCATTACGGTAGACACTACTCAGGGCAGACTCTTCTTACCTATTTCATTATATATAACGTTATATATTAAAAATAAAAAATAAACAAATATGAGAGAGAGAGAGAGAGAGAGAGAGAGAGAGAGAGAGAGAGAGAGAGAGAGAGAGAGAGAGAGAGCATAAAACCAGGGCGTAATACTTCCGATACAATTTAGGTTTTACGGTCAAAATGGTAGTAAGAGGAGGTTTAGTGTGTGTGTGTGTGTGTGTGTGTGTGTGTGTGTGTGTGTGTGTGCAGGTTCTAGTTTCTTCTCTCGTGTACGGTTGACTTCCTTTATCAATTTTTTACCTGTTTAAACTAGCTCACTTTCTCAACCACATTCCTCTCTCTCTCCCCTCTCTCTCATTCTTTCTTCACTCCCTTCTTCCGACTCCATTCCTCCCTTTTTCCTTCCTTTCCTCCCTCCCTATTTTTCCCTTCACTTCCTCCTTTTCTCTCTCCCTCCTTTTTTTCTCTCTCCCTTCCCTCTCCTTCCTTTCTTCCTTCCCTCTTTACTCTCCTTCCTTCCTCCCATCCCTCCTTCCCTTTTCTTCTCTTTATCTTCTCATCCTCCGTCCTTCTTTCTATTTCCTTCCTGTCTTCCCTCCTTCCTTCCTCCTCTTTCCCTCCCTCCTTCCTTCCTGTCTTCCCTCCTTCCTTCCTCCTCTTTCCCTCCCTCCTTCCTTCCTGTCTTCCCTCCTTCCTTCCTCCTCTTTCCCTCCCTCCTTCCTTCCTGTCTTCCCTCCTTCCTTCCTCCTCTTTCCCTCCCTCCTTCCTTCCTGTCTTCCCTCCTTCCTTCCTCCTCTTTCCCTCCCTCCTTCCTTCCTGTCTTCCCTCCTTCCTTCCTCCTCTTTCCCTCCCTCCCTTTTTCCTCCTCTTTCCCTCCCTCCCTTTTTCCTCCTCTTCCCTTCCCTCCTTCCTGCCTTCTTTCCTCCTCTTTCCCTCCTTCCTTCCTTCCCTCCCTCCCTCCCTCCATAAAACCTAGTAATATTGCTCCTTAATCTCTCTCTTAACGCTGGATTGTGGTAGTTGTGGTAGTGATTGTGGTGAGGGTGATGATGCCTGGTTGTGGTGATAGTGGTAGTTATGGTGGTGATGGTAGCTGTGGTGATGATGGTAGTTATGATGATAGTTTTGTTAGTAGTAGTGGTGGTAGTTGAGGAAGTGATGGTAGTTGTGGTGGTAATTGTAGTTGTGGTGGTAGTTATGGTGATAGTTTTGTTGGTAGTAATGGTGGTGGTGGTCGTTGTAGTTGTGGTAGATAGATAAACCGATAGATTTATTATATACGCATACAGATTACCTATAACTATATATCTATCTTGTCCGTGAAAAATAGATACCCTGATAGATATACAATTAAAGATATAACTGCTAGATAGATTTAAAAAAAGCCAGACAGACAGAGAGATAGATAAATAGACAGGTAGAGAGATACACAGATAGATAGATAAAGATATAGATAGATAGACAGAAAGATAGACAGATAAACAGACAGGTAGAGAGATATACAGACAGATAGATAAACAAAGATACAGATGGATAAATAGACAGATAGATAGATAGATATTCTCACCTGGGCTCCCACCTGGCTTGGTAATTAGTCCATCACCTTACCTGGGGGAGAGAGAAAGTGTTAGGGATTAGTCTCTCTCTCTCTCTCTCTCTCTCTCTCTCTCTCCATTCGTACGACTTCCTCTCGCCTTCCCATCTTCATTCTCTCTCTCTCTCTCTCTCTCTCTCTCTCTCTCTCTCTCAAATTACCTCCTATGCGACAGTAATAACGCAATTTATCTGTTATTTATTGCTGAGAGAGAGAGAGAGAGAGAGAGAGAGAGAGAGAGAAAGAGAGAGAGAGAGAGAGAGAGAGAGAGAGAGAGAGAGAGAGAGAGAGAGAATGGAGCGAGCGAGGGAGACGAGGATGTCAGTCATTTGGAAGAGTACATGTACTCTCTCTCTCTCTCCACACGTTACACATACACACACATAAGTTCCAAACACACATGCACAAAGATACGGTACACATAAATACACACACAGGTTACGCGCACACACACAAAAAAAACAAAAGTTATAAGTCTCTCTCTCAGGCACACACACACACAAACAAAAGTTATAATTCTCTCTCTCAGGCACACACACACACAAACAAAAGTTATAATTCTCTCTCTCAGGCACACACACACACACACACACACACACAAAGAAGTTACAATTCCCTCTCAGGCGCGCGCGCGCGCGCGCACACACACACACACACACACGTTCTCTCTCTCTCTCTCTCTCTGCCTCACCCTTAGGCAGGAAGTGAGGCAGTGGTGTTCCCAGTAGTGATGATAAGGCAGGAGGTGGGGTGAGGCAGGGTCATGTCTATCTACCTATCTATATCTATCTATCTGTGTCCATCTATCTATCTACCACCACCACCACAACTACTACCACTATACCACCACCGCCACCATTACTACTACTACTACTACCACCACTATACACCCCATCATCATTCTTCCCCTCCTAATACCAGGCAGTCCACCACGATCAACCACAACTACCACGGCCCAGTGGTTACGTTCACTACCCACGATGCTGCCTGTCTGTACGCACCCGGGTTCGATTCTGGTGGGGGAAGTTGGTGTTATTCGTCCTAGGTGTCTATTCTCCCTTTATCTATCTGTCTATCTATCTATAGCCCGACGCCCTAATCCCGCAAAGGGTGGCCGCAGACAAAACGCCTCCAAGTCGCTTTGTCACCTACCATTTGACTGCCCTCCCCCCAGCTCACTCCCCCCTCCCTCATATACCTCTCAACTCCATCCCTCCACCTCATCCTCGGTCTTCCCCTCCCTCTACTTCACCTACATAGCCTACACCCTCTTAGTCAGTCTTTCATTCTCCATTCTCTCCACATGTTCCTTTATACGTTTTTTATTATTTTATACAAGGAAGAAGGAACCAAAGGCCTCCCCGTAAGCGTTCCCTCAAAAAAAATAAAATAAAAATAAAAAATAACAGCGCCAAATTCAAGATCTGTTCATTTTGGGTATCTAGAGTTACACCTACCGGGTAACAGTGGTAACCTAGGTAATGCAGTGGCCTCGTATCCTAGGGAGGTATATGAATTACCCGCCACACGCTCAAAGGTCTAAGTTAGGGAGATGAGCACCGTAGTCAAGCGCCTTTAATCTTAACACCATTACCACTTCCACAACTACAACAACTACCATTATCATAATCATCACTACCACCATCACCGAAACTACCACCACCACCACCATCACAACTACCACCACCATCACCACTACCACATACACCACAACTACCACCATCCCGTCACTCATATTATTTGGTGACCTTTGACCTGAGCTGGGAACAACATGACCTCGCTGTCTATCTATTTATCTATCTATCTATCCGTTAACTTATAGATATATACGGTATTGCTCTCTATCTACTAATCTATTTTTCTCTCTATCTGTCTGCATCAATCTATCTAGGCCTAATCCCCCAATCTCTTTATCTATCTCTCCAATCCCCAATTTATTTATCTATCTGTGTCTATTTATCAAGCTATCTAATTTCCCACTCTACTGATCTATCTATTCACTATAGCCTATTTATCTATGCATCTCATCTCTCTCTTTGAAATGAAAAGTAGGTACACACACACACACACACGCACACGCGCACACACACACACACACACACACACAAACTAAAAGGACTGCATATGTACTTAGGACATATGTGGCATTACAGGCTAGATAGAGACAGAGACAGACACAGGTAGATACAAACACACATACATGGGTAGACAGACGGACAGATTGATAGATAGACAGATACTGAATTTCTGAGACGGGAGAAAGACCCAGCTATGCGATAGATAGATAGATAGATACGGTACATAGATACACAGACAGACATACACTAAATTTTTGAGATGAGACAAACCCGGGTATATTTCATCTAAATTATATATAAGAAATAGTATAATATAATCAGGTAACAATATATACGAATTACACCTGTCGTGGAGGGGGAACCCAGCCCCTCAGGTGATCCCCTCCCTCTCTCTCTCTCTCTCTCCCTCCCCCTCCCTCCCTTTTCTCCTCCCCAACTTGTCTCCCTCTCTTTATTGCTCCCTAAAGGTCCCCCCTCCTTTACTTCTCCCTCTTTCTCTCTCCTCCCTTTGTTGCTCCCTCACCCCTCCTTTTCCTCCTCCCTCTCCCTCCCCCTCCCTTCATCATCCTCTCCCTTGCCTCCCTCTCCCCCTGTTTAACCCCATCACCCTCTCATCTGCCTACCCCCTCTCACCTGCCTACCCCCTCCCATCTGCCTGCCTGTGCCTCATCACCACTTCACTGACTGTTGACTGTTTACCTCTCCACTCACTGTCAGACCACCTCACCTGCCTCACCCTGCTGCATTCTTCCGTATTTCACCCTGCCGTATTCTCCCTTATGTCGTCCTGCCTCATTCTTCCTTATTTCACCCTGCCGTATTCTTCCTTACTTCACACTGCCTTACCCTGCAGTATTCTTCCTTATTCCACCCTGCCTTACCATACCTCATTCTTCCTTATTTCACCCTGCCGCATTCTTCCTTCTTTCACCCTGCCTCACCCTACACATTCTTCCTTCTTTCACCTTCTCAACCTGCCTCAATTCTTCCTTATTTTATCCTACCTCACCCTGCCGCGTTCTTCCTTATTTCACCCTATCTCACCCTACCACAACCTGCCTCACTTCTGCCTAAACTTTCCTCACTCTGCCTTAACCTGACTCATTTCTGCCTAACCCTGCCTAAGTCTTAACCATGCCTCACCTCACCCTTCCCTCTGCCTTACCCTACCTCCCTCTGCCTCTCCTTCCTTCACCCAGTTCTTTCTCCTTCCCTCTCTCCATCTACTGACAAACTCTACGTAGATATATATGAGTATAAAGATAGATAGACAGATGGATAGAGAGAGAGAGAGAGAGAGAGAGAGAGAGAGAGAGAGAGAGACTTTCCTCCGCCTTAGGGCCATTCGTGACCATTTAGTGAGTGAGAGAGACAACCTAGGGCGTCTCTCTCTCTCTCTCTCTCTATCTCTTTTCTTTCCATTACCGTCCAATCTGACTGACTATCCAATCTATTATTCTTTCTCTTTAATCTACTTCTTGGATCAATTTTCATCCCTCCTCTCTCTCTTTCTCTCTTTGTCTATCTATCTCTTTCTCGTCCCAAATGCATAAACTGTTGATAAGGATAGATAGATAGACTGATATAGGTTATACTGATAAGCATAAAGCTGGTTGCATAGATAAAAAGAACTGGAGAGAGAGAGAGAGAGAGAGAGACAATGATAGATAAAAGGGTAAAGATATAAAACTGAGAGAGAGAGAGAGAGAGAGAAACAATGATAGATAAAAGGGTAAAGATATAAAACTGAGAGAGAGAGAGAGAGAGAGAGAGAGAGAGAGAGAGAGAGAGAGAGAAACAATGATAGATAAAAGGGTAAAGATATAAAACTGAGAGAGAGAGAGAGAGAGAGAGAGAGAGAGGAACAGATGGTGTAGTGTTTACATGGCGTAATCAGGAGGAGGAGGAGGAGGAGGAGGGACACACTCTCTCTCTCTCTCTCTAACTTCAACACTACGGGTCACTAGAGCAGAAAAAACATATAAATCGATAGACACAAACAGATAGATAGAAAACAAACAGAGGCCATGGAGACAGACAGAATTAAAGATCGAGACAGACACAGAAATATATACAAAAATCGTGATACCTGATAGATAAATGGATAGATAGATTCCTGACACACACACACACAATAGATAGCCTCCTCACACACACACATAGACAGCCTCCTCACACACACACACACACAATAGATAGCCTCCTCACACACACACACACATAGACAGCCTCCTCACACACACACACACACATAGACAGCCTCCTCACACACACACACACACAATAGATAGCCTCCTCACACACACACACACACACACACACACACACACAATAGATAGCCTCCTCACACACACACATAGACAACCTCCTCACACACACACACATAGACAACCTCCTCACACACACACACACACACACACACACACACACATAGACAGCCTCCTCACACACACACACACACACATAGACAACCACCTCACACACACACACACACATAGACAACCTCCTCACACACACACACACACACACATAGACAGCCTCCTCACACACACACACACACACACACATAGACAGCCTCCTCACACACACACACACACACACAATAGATAGCCTCCTCACACACACACACACACACACACACAGACACAGCCAACACACACACACACACACATAGACAGCCTCCTCACACACACACACACACAATAGATAGCCTCCTCACACACACACACACACACATAGACAGCCTCCTCACACACACACACACACACACACAATAGATAGCCTCCTCACACACACACACACACACATAGACAGCCTCCTCACACACACACACACAATAGATAGCCTCCTCACACACACACACACACACACACATAGACAGCCTCCTCACACACACACACACACACACATAGACAGCCTCCTCACACACACACACACACACACACACACACACACACACACACAGACAGCCTCCTCACACACACACACACACACACACACACACACATAGACAGCCTCCTCACACACACACACACACACAATAGATAGCCTCCTCACACACACACATAGACAGCCTCCTCACACACACACACACACATAGACAGCCTCCTCACACACACACACACACACACATAGACAGCCTCCTCACACACACATAGACAGCCTCCTCACACACACACACACACACACACATAGACAGCCTCCTCACACACACACACATAGACAGCCTCCACACACACACACACACATAGACAGCCTCCTCACACACACACACACACACACACATAGACAGCCTCCTCACACACACACACACACACACACATAGACAGCCTCCTCACACACACACACATAGACAGCCTCCTCACACACACACACACACACACACACATAGACAGCCTCCTCACACACACACACACACACACATAGACAGCCTCCTCACACACACAATAGATAGCCTCCTCACCCACACACATAGACAGCCTCCTCACACACACACACACACACACACACACACACACACATAGACAGCCTCCTCACACACACACACACACACACACACACACATAGACAGCCTCCTCACACACACACACACACATAGACAGCCTCCTCACACACACACACACATAGACAGCCTCCTCACACACACACACACATAGACAGCCTCCTCACACACACATACACATAGACAGCCTCCTCACACACACACACACACACACACACATAGACAGCCTCCTCACACACACACACACATAGACAGCCTCCTCACACACACACACACACACACACACACACACATAGACAGCCTCCTCACACACACACACACACACATAGACAGCCTCCTCACACACACACACACACACACACACACACACACACATAGACAGCCTCCTCACACACACACAATAGATAGCCTCCTCACACACACACATAGACAGCCTCCTCACACACACATACACACACACATAGACAGCCTCCTCACACACACACACACACACACACACACACACACATAGACAGCCTCCTCACAAACACACACACACACACACACATAGACAGCCTCCTCACACACACACACACACACACATAGACAGCCTCCTCACACACACACACACACACACACACATAGACAGCCTCCTCACACACACACACACACACACACACACACACACATAGACAGCCTCCTCACACACACACACACACACAATAGATAGCCTCCTCACACACACACACACACATAGACAGCCTCCTCACACACACACACAATAGATAGCCTCCTCACACACACACACACACACACATAGACAGCCTCCTCACACACACACACACACACACATAGACAGCCTCCTCACACACACACACACACATAGACAGCCTCCTCACACACACACACACACACACACAGACAGCCTCCTCACACACACACACACACACAATAGATAGCCTCCTCACACACACACACACACATAGACAGCCTCCTCACACACACACACACACATAGACAGCCTCCTCACACACACACACACACATAGACAGCCTCCTCACACACACACACACACATAGACAGCCTCCTCACACACACACACACACACACATAGACAGCCTCCTCACACACACACACACACAATAGATAGCCTCCTCACACACACACACACACACACACACACACACACACAATAGATAGCCTCCTCACACACACACATAGACAGCCTCTTCACACACACACACACACGCACATAGACAGCCTCCTCACACACACACACACACATAGACAGCCTCCTCACACACACACACACACACATAGACAGCCTCCTCACACACACACACATAGACAGCCTCCTCACACACACACACACACACACACATAGACAGCCTCCTCACACACACACACACACAATAGATAGCCTCCTCACACACACACACACACACAATAGATAGCCTCCTCACACACACACACACACACACACACACACACACACAATAGATAGCCTCCTCACACACACACATAGACAGCCTCCTCACACACACACACACACACACACACTAGACAGCCTCCTCACACACACACACACACACACACATAGACAGCCTCCTCACACACACACACACACACACATAGACAGCCTCCTCACACACACACACACACACACATAGACAGCCCCCTCACACACACACACACATAGACAGCCTCCTCACACACACACACACACACATAGACAGCCTCCTCACACACACACACACACACACACACTAGACAGCCTCCTCACACACACACACACACACACACAGTAGACAGCCTCCTCACACACACACACAAACTAGACAGCCTCTTCACACACACACACATAGACAGCCTCCTCACACACACACACACACACACATAGACAGCCTCCTCACACACACACACACACACACACATAGACAGCCTCTTCACACACACACACACACACACACACACACACATAGACAGATAGATATATTGACAGACACCGTAAATAGATAGTCTAGATGGAGAATGGAGACTGACAGACTAAGAGATAGATAGATAGATACAAAATAGGGATAGATAGATAAATAGATAAAAACTGATTCACAAAACAGTAACAGACAGATAGATAGACAGAAAAAGGCAGCCAAGCATGATATTGGGTGGGTGATTCTTTCTCAGCCTCTGTCTATCTGTCTGCCTGTCTCTCTCTCTCTCCATTACTCATTCCTTTCTTACTTGTTTCACTTCCTCCTGTTTCCTTACTCTCTCCTCTCCTTCCTTTATTTTTTTTTTCTCTCTCTCTCCATTACTCCTTCCTTTCTTGTTTCACTTCCTCTTGTTTCCTTACTCTCTCCTCTCCCTCCCTTCCTTATTTTCTCACTCTCTCTCTCCTTTCATCTGTCTCCCTCATTCCTTCCTTAAGTACCTCTTCTTTACTCCTTCATTTCCTACTTCTCTCCCTCCCTCTCTCTCATCCTTCCCTTTTCCTCCTTCCTTCCCTCCTATCCTTCCTTTCTCTCTGCCTCTCTCCTATCCATCCTTTTTCTTTCCTTTCTTTCCTCCTATCCTTCCTTCCTTTTTATCTCTCCCTCCCTCCTTCTACTCCTTCTCTCTCTCTCTCTAACACAAACCTACTAACGGATATAGCTCTCATTTCCTCCCTCTCTGCCTGCCTGCCTCCCTCCCTTCCTTCCTCCTCTCTCTCTCTTTCCCTCTGCTGCCTCCCTTCCTCTCGCTCTCTTTCTCCCTTCCTTCCTTCCTTCTCTCTCTGCAATAGATATACCGCATGGACAGGTAGATAGATAAACAGATAGATATATAGATGTACAAAGACAGACAGATAGATAGAAATAGACAGATTGAGAGATTAACCACACTTCAATGGATAGAGAGAGAGAGAGAGAGAGGTTTAAATTGCTTCCCATTTTCTAAACCTCCATCCAGTTACCTGTAATCATCCGTTTTCTGTAAGTCGAGTTCTTATTATGCTAGTCACGAAGAAGTGCTATGGAACACTTTAACTTGGCCTAAAATTGCCATCTCTCCATCTTAACAGTGGATTAACGGTAGATTATGCTGCTAGTCACGAAGAAGTGCAATGGGACACCTTACCTTTGCCTAAAATTGCCTCCTCTCCATCTTAACAGTGGATTTGCGGCAGATTATGATGCTAGTCACGAAGAAGTGCCCCCAAATTGCCATCCCCACCTTAACTAACAGTAGAGTAAAGGTAGGTTACGCTGCTAGTCACGAAGAAGTGCTGCTGGACACCTTAAATTGGTCTAAAATTGCCATCTCCATCTTAACTAATAGTGGATTAATGGTAGGCTATGCTGCTAGTCACGAAGAAGTGCTACGGGACACACTGACTTGGTCTAAAATTGCCATCTCCATCTTAACTACAGTAGATTAAAGATAGGTTATGCTGCTAGTCACGAAGAAGTGCTGCTGGACACTTCAAATTGGCCTGAAACCCGTATACCTCTAGGGATGTGACTCCACTGAGGCGAAACACACTTATGTATTGTTAGACACGGAAGAGAACCCAAGAGTGAACCCTGTGGAACCCCGCTTGTTATTATATTAGGCGCTCTGTTGCTGTGTGTGTGTGTGTGTGTGTGTGTGTGTGTGTGTGTGTGTGTGTGTGTGTGTGTGTGAGAGAGAGAGAGAGAGTGTGAGAGAGAGAGTGTGTGTGTGTGTGTGTGTGTGTGTGTGTGTGTGTGAGAGAGAGAGAGAGAGAGAGAGAGAGAGAGAGAGAGTGTGTGTGTGTGTGTGTGTGTGTGTGTGTGTGTGTGTGTGAGAGAGAGAGAGAGAGAGAGAGAGAGAGAGTGTGTGTGTGTGTGTGTGTGTGTGTGTGTGAGAGAGAGAGAGAGAGAGAGAGAGAGAGAGAGAGAGAGAGAGAGAGAGAGAGAGAGAGAGAGAGAGAGAGTGTGTGTACAAAACGCGGACCTACAAACCCTGTCTCTTGGAGGGCAAATTTGGACTAGTAACCAAGGAGACTCATTCCTACCTCATACCTAAGGCTCCCAAGCAACACAATAATTAAATAAATAGATAAATAAAGATAAATAGATAAAGATAAATAGATAAAATAGATAAAGATACAATAGAGAAAGACAAATAGGCATGAAAATAAGGCTGGGAATACAGGTGATAAAAATGACTCCTAACCTCAAGTGAAGGTGAATGAGGAGGGATACAGGTGATACAGGTGACTCCTAACTTCAAGAGATGGAGAACTAGGACGGGTGGAGAGACGGGGGAGGGAGGGAGGAAATGGTGGACAGGTGGAGAGGAAGGAAGAGGACGAGACAGGTGAAGAGTGTGGGAAAGGAGGGAGGGAGGGAGGGAAATGACAGACAAAGATGGGAGGAAGGAAGAGAATGAAAAAAGTGAGGAGAGAGAGAGAGAGAGAGAGAGCGCACACAGAAAGGATGAAAGAAAAATGCAAAGGAAGGAGGGAGGGAGGGAAGGATGAATGAATGGATGGATGGATGGAAGAAGAGAAAGGCTGGGAAAGGAAGGGAGGGGGGAGGAGGGAGGGAAGGATGGAGGGAGGGAGGAGGAGGAAACGAGTCTGAGATGGTGGGAAGGGAGGGGAAGAAATTGGAGGGGGAGGGAGAGAACTGAATAGAAAAGGAGGGAGGAAGGGAGGGAAGGGTAGGTAGGCAGGTGCGAAGGAAGGGAGGGAGGGAGGGTTAGGCAAGCAGAGAGAGGGGGAGGAAGGGAGAGGGAAGACAGTAGACTAAGATGGGGAAGGAGGGAAGATGATGGAAAGAAGGGAAGAAAGGGAGGAAACAAGGGATAAAAGGGAGGGAAGAAGGGAGGAAAGGGAGGGAAGAAGGGAGGAAAGGGAGGGAAGAAAGGAGGGAAGGGAGGGAAGAAGGGAGGAAAGAAAGGAAGATGATAGAAGGGAGGAAAGGGAGGGAAGAAGGGAGATAGGGAGAGACTAAAGGAGGCAGAAAAGACAACAAAGGAAGGGAACGAGGGAGAGAGGGAGGAAGAAGGGCAGGGAGGGAGGGAGGGAGGGAGGGAGGGAAGAAGGAAGAAAAGGTAGGGAGTAAGGGAGGAAGAGAATGAGAAAACGAGGTGGGGGAGGGAGGGAGGAAGTGTAAGAGAAAAGAAAGGAGGGAGGAAGGAAAGAGGGAGAAAGGAGAGTAGAGATAGGTGGGGAAGGGAGTAGGAGTGGGGGGGGAGGGAGGGAGGGAGGGAGAGAGGGAGGGAGGGAATGATGGGAAGGAAAGAAGAGACTAAAGGAAGGAGGGAGACACGGGAGGAGGGGGAGAAGGGAAGAAGGGAAGGACGGAGGGAGAGAGAGAGGGAGGGGGAAGGAAGATGGGGGGGAGAGAAGGGAGGGAGGGAGAGGTAGGTCACACCCTGGGAACCTTCCCACGCCAAGCAAGGTCAGCTCTCTCTCTCTCTCTCTCTCTCTCTCTCTATACCAGCTACGTAACCTTCATTATTATCATTACTATTATCAAGGCGTTACAATTATTATTATTATTTTCATCATCATCATCAATATTCTTACTACTACTACTGCTATTACTAAGTAGTGGTAGTAATAGGCTAGTAGTAGTAGTGGTGGTAGTAGTAGCGGTAGTAGTAGTAGTAGTAGTAGTAGTAGCAGCAGCAGCAGTAGTAAAAGTAGTAGTAGTAGTAGTAGTAGTAGTAGTGGTAGTAGCAGTAGTAATATCCACCCATCATTCTGTCCTCCACTATCCCATCAGAGGTGTAAGGGCCTGGGGCTAATCAATCTAGTCCATTTAAGCCAAGTGTCCAGTCACCCTCCCCTGAGCGACACTGAGAGAAATACACCCGAATACATCCCCGACCTTCAACCCTCACCGTTCAGACCACACCCTGTTGGAGAGACTAAACCCACCAGACCACCTGACGTTCATTAGTTGGTTATATGGTTACCACCCAGCGTAGCAAATGTTTTGAAGATGATGATGACGGTCGTGGAGAATGAGGATGAGGAAGAGGAAGAAGAAGAAGAAGAAGGATGAAGAGGAGGAGGAGGAGGAGGAGGAGGAGGAGGAGGAGGAGGAGGAGGAAGAAGAAGAAGAAGAAGGATGAAGAGGAGGAGGAGGAGGAGGAGGAGGAGGAGGAGGAAGAAGAAGAAGAAGAAGAAGAAGAAGAAGAGGAGGAGGAGGAGATGGTGCCAAAGGAAAGAGAGAGACAGGATGAGAAAGAGAACCAATAAACGAAGGAGGAGGAGGAGGAGACGAGGAGGAGAAGACCGAGGAGAGAGGAGGGAGACAGGATGGAGGGAACAAGGTGACAGGAAATTGAATTGTATTGCTGAAGTCACTGTGGTATATGAGAGAGAGAGAGAGAGAGAGAGAGAGAGAGAGAGAGAGAGAGAGAGAGAGAGAGAGAGATTATTATTCATCAGTATCTTTTTTTTTTTTTAACTTTTTTGGAGGGAAAAATAATATACATGATCTTTTTAAGAATGGGTAATGATTTTCAATGTTCACATAGGCTACAGGTGTAAGCATGTACAGGTGTGTGTGTGTATATATTATGTATGTATGCATTTATGTACCCGTATTATCAAAGTTATAATAATAATAACAGTAGTAGTAATAATTAATAATAATAATAGTAGTAGTAGTAGTAGTAGTAGTAGTAATAATAATAATAATAATAATAATAATAATAGTAGTAGTAGTAGTAATAATAATAATAATAATAATAATAATAATAGTAGTAGTAGTAGTAATAATAATAATAATAATAATATCAAAAAACAAAGGAACAACAACAATTCCACCACCATCACAACCACCACGAACAACAACAATTCCAACAACAACAACATGGCATGCATAAATTATTGAAGGGTATAATTATATTGTCAATTATTTAGGGCCATAAAAAATTACTTAACCGGTACCCCATCTTTACTGCAACCTGACCTGCTCTCTCTCTCTCTCTCTCTCATCCTCTCTCTCTATCTCTACCCCACCTCTCTCTCTCTCTCTCTCCTCCCCATCCCTTCATTTTCATTTCATTTTCTCCCCTCTTTTCCTTCCCTCATCACTTCACTCTGCATTTCCCCTCCATTCTTTTCAATGTACCCCTTCCTTCCTCCCTCCCTCTTCCATCCATCCCTCTCTTCCTTCCTTCCCCCTCCTCCTCTCCTATCCCCTCTTCCTTCCCTACTTCCCACACTTTCTTTCCTCATTTCCTCCTTCCCTTACCATCTCTCTTCCTTCCTCCCTCCTCCCCTCCTACTGACTCCTCCTTCCTTCCTTCTTCCCATACTTACTTCTCATCTCCTCTTCTCCTTCCCTTCTTTTATTTCCTTCCTTACTTTCTTCCCTCCCTCTTCCATCCACTCCTCACTTCCTTCCTCCCTCCTCCTCTCCTATTGCCTCTTCCTTCCTTCATTCCTCCCACACTTACTTCTCATCTCCTTCCTTACTTTCATTCTTCATTTCCTCTTCCTTCCTTCATCCCTCCCACACTTACTTCTCATCTCCTTCCTTACTTTCATTCTTCATTTCCTCCTTCCCTCTCTCCCTTCTCCTCTCCTATCGCCTCTTCCTTCCTTCTCTCTTCCCACACTTCCTTATCTCTTTCTCCTTCCTTACTTACCTTCTTCCCTTACTCCTTCCAGTTCATTATTTTTCTACTTCTCCTCCTCACATCTTTGCTTTCTCCTCTCTCTCTTTCCTTTTCTTATTTTTCTCGCTTCTTTGTTCTCTCTCTCTCTCTCCCAAAACCACCAACACACCTGTCATCGTCCTCACCTCACATCATTAATTAATTTCTCTACCTTCGTCTCGCTCACTTTATCTCTCTCACTCTCTCTCTCACACACACACACACACGCACACAAATTAAACTACTTCCTATTCAGGGTCCTAAACTTTCACTAACTCGCTCACACTTACATATACACTAACTCATTCTCTCTCTCTCTCTCTCTCTCTCTCTCTCTCTCTCTCTCTCCGCCCGGCAGCTGTCGTGGCTTACAGGAATTCAATTAACCAAAAAAAATGTCCGATGTGAGAAAATTAAAGATATTTCCTGTGTGTGTGTGTGTGTGTGTGTGTGTGTGTGTGTGTGTGTGTGTGTGTGTGTGTGTGTGAGAAAGAGAGAGAGAGATGAACAGATACCGCCTCAATTTAAGCTAATGGTTAACCAGCGGAAGGGATAGATAAACAGACAGACTGATAGATAGACTGACGTGGGAAGACAGACGAGTTAATTGACAGGAAAGGTAGACAGATAGATGCATGGAGGTAGATAGACTGGTAGACAGACATACGAGTAGATAGACAGGCAGATAGACGAGTAGATAGACAGGTGGATAGACAGACAAATAGAAAGACGAGTAGACAGACAGGTGGATAGACAGACGAGCAGATAGACAGGTGGATAGACAGACGAGTAGACAGACAGGTGGATAGACAGACCAGTAGATAGACAGGTGGATAGACAGACGAGTAGATAGACAGGTGGACAGACAGGCGAGTAGATAGACAGGTGGATAGACAGACGAGTAGATAGACAGGTGGATGGACAGATGTGTAGATAGACAGGTGGACAGACAGACGAGTAGATAGACAGGTGGACAGACAGACGAGTAGATAGACAGGTGGACAGACAGACGAGTAGATAGACAGGTGGATGGACAGATGTGTAGATAGACGAGTAGATAGACAGACGAGTAGATAAATAGACGACTAGACAGACAGGTATAGACAGACGAGTAGACAGACAGGTGGATAGACAGACGAGTAGATAGACATGTGGACAGACAGACGAGTAGATAGACAAGTGGACAGACAGACAAGTAGATAGACATGAGTGGTAGACGGAAAAGTAGATAAATTTATGCATAAACTGATACATAGATAGATAGAAAGGGAGGGAGGGTGGAACGGGGAGAGGGAGGAAAAGATGAAAGGAAGAGGAGGAGGAGGAGGAAAGGAAGAAGAGGAAGAGAGAAAGGAAGAAGTGTGAAAGAAGAGAAGGAAAGGTGGCAATGAAGAGAGAGAGAGAGAGAGAGAGAGAGAGAGAGTCATTTGGTATTCAGAAAGTGCATACCCCTGACTCCTGCTTGGTAACACATGCATGCTATCCCCCCCCCTTCTCTCCCTCCCTCTTCTCTTCCCTCCGTATCTCCCTTCTTTTCCTCCCTCATCATCAAGGGTGTCACTTCTTTTCTCCCTCCTTTCCTCTTCTTCCTTCCTTCCATCTCTCTCTCTCTCTCTCTCTCAGTTATTATAAGTTTAAGTTTAGAAATAAGCAACTTTACGGAAACATCTTGATTTTTTTTTTCTTGGAGGGAACATTCTTGCGGGACCCTGGCCTTAGGTTCCTTCTTCCTTGCATTTAAATAAAGGGACAGGTGATAAAAGGTGTAATGGTATCTTAAGAGTCTACTAATCACCTGAGTATACCTGGTTTACCTTAAGTGTAATTAAGTATACGAATCAGCAACTTTAATCACAGGTGGTAAGGGTGTAATTATGAGTCTACTGATCACCTGAGTTTACCTGGAGTTCAGTGTAATTAGGCTTAGTAATTACCAGCTTTAAGGACAGGTGTAGACCCTAATGATATCTTAAAATCACCTCAGTACCTGTTTAATTAAGCTTAGTAATTAGAACTTTAAGCACAGGTGTAAAGGGGTAATGATAGGGAGTCTACTAATCACCTGAGTTTACCTGGTTAATTAGTTTACTCACCTGGGTTTACCTGGTTTAATTAGGCATAAGTATTTGCAATTTCAAGCACAGGTGGATAAGGTGTAATGATAGGGAGTCTACTAATCACCTGAGTTTACCTGGTTAATTAGTTTACTCACCTGGGTTTACCTGGTTTCATTAAGTTTACGTATTAGCAGTTTTTAGCACAGGTGGATAAGGTGTAATGATAGGGAGTCTACTAATCACCTGAGGTTACCTGGTTAATTAGTTTACTCATTTGGGTTTACCTGGTTTAATTAGGTATACGTATTTGCAATTTTAAGCACAGGTGGTTAAGGTGTAATGGTATCTTGGGGAGTTTACCTGAGTTGGCCGATTACCTGAGTCTACCTGCCTCATTTATGGTCATCGATATAAATGACTCCAGAACATCGTTAATAAAGAAGTGAAGGAGGGAGGGAGGGAGGAAGGAAGGTTGATAGGTAGGTAAGTAGGAAGGCAGGGAAGAAGGTAGATGGGTAGGTAGGTAGGTAAGAAAGGACGAAGTTGGGTGGGTGGGAAGGAAGGAAGGATAGAAGTTAGGTAGGTAGGAAGGAAGAATAGAAGATAGGTAGGTACGAAGGAAGAATAGAAGGTAGGTAGGCAGGAAGGAAGGAAGGAAAGAAGGTGGGTAGGTAGGCAGGTACGTAGGATGGAAGGATAGAAGGTAGGTAGGGAGGATGGAAGGAAGGAAGAAAGGAAGGAAGAAAGGAAGGCAGATAGGAGGGAAGGAAGGTAGGTAGGTAGGTAGATAAGTAGGTAGGAAGAAGGGAAGGTACCGCTAAGTAGGTAGGTAGGAAGGACGGAAAGGAGGAAAGATAATACAGACGATCATAGTTAATAGGTCAACTGAGGTCACCCTTAGGTCAGAGGTCAATCTCAATCCCTGTAATCCAGTCTTAAATCCTTCCAACCATGAGATGATCCTGAGATGGTCTTACTTAAATCCCTCCCATTCTTCTAAAGGATATTTCTTACTCTTATTCTTGCTTTTTCCTGCCAGTAGTTGAGTAAGGGGTTAAACTGACTTCTGTAACTCTGTCTGACTGTCTCTCTCTGTCTAACTGTTTGTCTGTCTCTCATATATAACAAAAATCTTCCAAAAAAAAAAAAATTATGTTCTATTGCATTTTGTCTCCCTTTGTATATTCTCTCTCTCTCTCTCTCTCTCTCTCTCTCTCTCTCTCTCTCTCTCTCTCTAATGCAGTATATAAAAAAATATTCAAAAAAATTATCTATTGCTGTCTGTTTTCCGTTGTATATTCTCTCTCTCTCTCTCTCTCTCTAATACAATATATAAAAGTCTTAAAAAAAAATGATCTATTGCATTTTGTCTCCCTTTGTTTATTCTCTCTCTCTCTCTCTCTCTCTCTCTCTCTCTCTCTCTCTCTCAGGCAAAGTGAACAAGACCAGCCCGCATCAACTCCAGATAGATACAGAGATAGATAAAATAAATAAAAACTGACAGACACACACAGACGGATAGGGATACCAGCAGATAGACAGATAGATAGATGACAGATATAGGTACGGTACATAAATAGATAGACAGATAGATATAAGTATGTAATTTGGATTGAGAGATAGATAGATAGATACGGTACAGGTACAATCATAAATAGATAGATAGATTGCTGGGCAGATAGATACAGACAGATGGTGGACGGGGTAGCCAGCGACCTTTCCTGTTTGACTTCTTAATGACCGTGTGTGTGTGTGTGTGTGTGTGTGTGTGTGTGTGTGTGTGTGTGTAGTCAAAGGCGATTATGTATGTATAATTGTATATGTAGGTGCAGTTATGTATGTGTGTGTGTGTAGTCAAAGAGGGTATGTATGTATAATTCTATATGTAGGTGCGGTTATGTATGTATGAATATGTGTGTGTGTGTGTGTGTGTGTGTGTGTATACAACTTTCACATGCACCGTATTGTGTCCGAGTACTCATGTGCGTAAGAATGTCTCTGTATGCAGGTGTGTATGCATGTACGTGTGGGCATGTGCGTATGTGTCTGTGTGAATTATCGTTAGTACACATGTGAAATTCATAGTGTGCACATTCGTTAAAGTTTATTAGCAGGTTAGGTTACCTGTGTGCGTGTGTGTGTGTACGTTTAACTAGGTGCGTGTACATAAGTGTGAGTGTGTGTGTGTGTGTGTGTGTGTGTGTGTGTGTAGAAGTATATTTACGAGGATTTGCATTTAAGTGTATGTATGTGAATGTACGTGTGCGTGTGTGTATGCGTCAAAGCCGTGTGTGTGTGTGTGTGTGTGTGTGTGTGTGTGTGTGTGTGTGTACGTAACTACTGAGAATGTACGTACTTATTCAAGGTATGTAAGCCTGAATGCCTAATGTAAACTGATGAGTGAGAGAGAGAGAGAGAGAGAGAGAGAGAGAGAGAGAGAGAGAGAGAGAGAGAGAGGGAGGCAGGGACAAGACAATTATGTTAATGAGATTGTTTTCTGCAATTGCTCTCTTCCTGTCTGTGTGTGTGTGTGTACGTAGGTAGGTCGGTAGGTAGGTAGGAAGATAGGTAGGCGGGTGGATAGGCTGGCTGGTAGGTCGGTAGGTAAGTAGGTAGGAGAATAGTAGGCAGGCAGGTGGATAGGCAGGCTGGTAGGTAGGTAGGTAGGTAGGCTAGGTAAGTAGGTAGATTGGTATTTATTTTCTCGTTGTGTGGAAGTGAGTGTGTGTGGTCAGTCTCTCTCTCTCTCACCCACCCACCTAAACTCATCCATACCCAACCATCTACACCCACACAACATCTACCCTCACTCACCCACACCCACGTACACCCATCTATATCCACCTACGGCCACCCATCCACCTACACCCAAAAACACCCACCCTCATCCACTCTCACACGCCTATACTCACCCACACACACCCGCACCCACCCTCCCACACCCACACACACACCCGCTTACACCCATCCACACCCACTTTTAAAGCCCTTGCGCTCACTAATATCCACTCCTACGCCCACCATTACAGCCCACCCACAAAGACACTCTCTCCCTCTCTCTCTCCTGAAGAAACGTAGCCTGTAATCTTGACTGTAAAAGAAAGAAACGGCTCTCTCTCTCTCTCTCTCTCTCTCACACACACACACACACACACACAGTTAAAGAAATGAGTCTTCTCCCTTCCCCCACGCTCTCTCTTTCTCTCTCTCTCTCTCGCTAATTGGCCCATTACCTGTCCTGGTCAGACCTGCCCTACCCGTCCGCGAGAGAGAGAGAGAGAGAGAGAGAGAGAGAGAGAATTATACCTATCAAGTTCATTTTATTTAGGGACAGACAGACTGACAAGATATTTTTCCATCCATCCCTACCACAGTCCCTTCTAAGAAAAATCTGAAGGAAGAAAAAAAAGTGAGAGAAAGTGAGAAAATAAAGACAAAATCTGAAGGAAAAAAAAAGTGAAAGTGAAAAAATCCAGACACACTCCCTTAACAGCCATGCATCCTATCAAACCCTTCACTCAGATCACCCTTCACGAAATCTAACTCACTTCCGAACCCCATTATTACCCATTAAACCGTGAAAAGGGAAATTAAATTAAGAGAGAGAGAGAGAGAGAGAGAGAGAGAGAGAGAAGCGCGACAACTGGAGAAAAAATTAATCTAGCGGTATTCGGCAACTTTACGCCCCCTCGTCTCCTATTGGTCCACGTCACGGGCAATGAACAGAGTTGCCATTGATCACTTTTGAGTTTGATCAAATAATAATAATAATAATAATAATAATAATAATAATAATAAAAACTGATAATTTTTCTGGCACTAGAATAAATTATGAAAAATTCCATTCGTATAAATTGCGTTTTAAATGGATAAATGTCGAGTGAAAAATTAATAACTGACAAAATAATATTCTAGTCTCCTTTCTGAACACTTTTGGATAAGATGCCAATTACCACTTTTGAGTTTTGGTCTACAAGTAAAATATCTATACACTGAATCTCTTTAGTGCTAGAATAATTTGCGTTACAGATGGATAAATATTGAATAAGAAATTAATTACGTTGTCAAAATATGAACTAATTTCCTTCCTGAACATTTTGGTTAAGTTGTAAATTGACCACTTTTGAGTTTTCAAGTACAAGTTAAAAAAAAAAAAAATACTGACTGATAAATTCCGTAATATTAGTATAAACAGATTTTTAAACAGATAAATGCCGTGTGGAAATAACTCTGACGCAATATGAGTTGTGGCTGAAACTCCTATACCGTATTCCTTTCCTTTTAACTTGGCCTAGATTTACGTTCTTTTCCAGTTTATTTCACGTACAGTACCCTAGACACAGAAAAGGTCAATGCTAAGGCCCTACTTCCTTTCCATAGCACTTCTTCGTGACTAGCACCATATTCTAGTGTTAATTTGCTGTTATAACTCAATATTCAAGATGGAGTGATGGTAATTTTAGGCCAAGTTAGACTAAAGGGAGTTGCAATGGTGGCAGTGGAGGCGACCTTTTAGTGGTGGTTGTGGTAGGGGTGGTGGAGGTTGTGGTAGTACTGTTAGATGTTATGGTAGTTGTGGTAGGTGTGGTTTGGTGGCGGGGCACAGCTGTTGTCGCTTGAAACACGAGAGAGAGAGAGAGAGAGAGAGAGAGAGAGAGAGAGAGAGAGAGAGAGAGAGAGAGGGGGGGGTTACAAATCCTCTCCGTTGCACATAGCCTATACTACACCTTTCTTTTTATCACATTAATATTCTGTTCTCTATATTTATATTTATCTACACACACACACACACACACACACACACACACACACACGGCACGTCTTATATCCTTCACCCTTCTAAAAGTATTCCTCCAGCCTCTCTCTCTCTCTCTCTCTCACACACACACACACACACACACACACACACACATGGCACGTCTTATATTCTTCACCCTTCTAAAAGTATTCCTCCAGCCTCTCTCTCTCTCCTTAATCACCTCTCAGCCAGTCTTAATCACCCGGTAACCACCCCGCTAAATGCCTCTTCATCCCAGCTTCCTGCCCGCACACAAAGGGAAGAAACAAAAGAACAGAAAAAGCCTATTACCACTACACTCTTATCTGTTATTATTTCACTGTATTTCTTCTCGTTATCTCTGCTTACTTCGCTATATGTAATTTTTATCTCTCTTTCTTTCTCCGTTATCTCTGCTTCCTCCGCTACATTTTATCTGCATTTCTTTCTCCGCTAATCTCAGCTTCCTCCGCTACAATTTATCTGCCTTTTCTTTCTCCGTTATCTCTGCTTCTTTCGCTACATTTTATCTCCCTTTCTTTCTCCGTTATCTCTGCTTCTCCGCTACATTTTATCTCCTTTTCTTTCTCCGCTATCTCAGCTTCCTTCGCTACATTTAAGCTTTTGGGTCACATTTCCAAGACACTTAAAATATCAGCAAGGAATTTTGGGGAATAAATTTAGGTATGCATGGCCAAAAATTTAGATGGTTTTTTAAAGTGAACTAGCTTTAATTTCACCCTTTTCTCAGCTGCAAGGGGGTTTCAGAGGCGGCTCAGTCTGCTGGTGTGGGCGTGGCAGTGGGTGTGAAATGAATACATGATGCAGGGTAGACTTTGATAACGCTGAGACGTCCCATATATACACACGAGAGAGAGAGAGAGAGAGAGAGAGAGAGAGAGAGAGAGAGAGAGGCAAAAGCAGATGGAAGAAAAGAGAATGAGAGAGAATACCGTTAATACATTTGAAAGAAAAGGATGAATAGAAGAGAGAGAGAGAGAGAGAGAGAGAGAGAGAGAGAGAGAGAGAGAGAGAGCAAATAACAGGTAACCTTTCCACGTGAAGTGATTAAGGTAACACTTAATTTCCTCTTTATAATGAAGCTAAGATCCATTCCACCTGACCCTCCATCTATCCATTCAACCTTCTATCTATCTATCCATTAACCCATCTATTTACTCATCCATCTATCCAATCAATCTGACCCTCTGTCTATCCATTCAACCTTCTATCTATCTATCCATTAACCCATCTATTTACTCATCCATCTATCCAATCAATCTGACCCTCTATCTATCCATTCAACCTTCTATCTATCTATTCATCCATCTATTCAGCCAATCATCCATGCAACTCGCCAACGATCCATCAACTCACCATTCACCCGCCCATCCGGTCAACCTTCCACTTCCTATCCATCTATCCAACCAATCATCCATTCAACTCACCAACGATCCATCAACTCACCATTTACCTATCCATCTATCCATCCACCTGTCCATATAATCAGCCAAACCAACCCACTTACTATCCATCCATCCATCTATCCGCCTAATCTACCATCCATCCGTCCATCCATCTACCCATTCAATCAACCAAACCAACGTACCAACTATTCATCCATCCATCCAGAGATTAGCTCATTCATTCATGCACCCATCCATCCATCTAACCATCCATTCATCTACTTAGTCATTCTGCCATTCATCCCTCCATCTAGCCATCCACTCATCTACTTATTCATTTATCCATCCACCTAGCCATCCATTCATCTACTAAAGTCATTCATCCATCCATCCATCCATTTAGACATCCATTCACCCACTTATTAATTTATCCATTGATCTAACCATCCATTCACCTACTTATTCATTTATCCATCCATTCATCTACTTGGTCATTCAGCCAGCCAGCCATTCATCTACTTATTCATTTATTCATCCATCTGGCCATCCATTCATCTTAGTCATTCAGCCATCCATCCATCTAACCATCCATTCATCCACTCATTCATTTATCCATCCATCCATCCACTTATCCGTCCATCCAGCCATCCTTGTGAGGTCACAGTCTTTCTCTTAATCGCCAAACCAAACCACAGGCCTGCCTCTCTCTCTCTCTCTCTTCATTTTTCTTCCCTCCCTCCTTCTCTCTGCCTCTTTACTTCCATCCTTCCTTTTGTCATTTCCTTTTCTTTCCTTCCCTCCCTCACTCCTTCTTTCCTCCCTATTCTCCCTTCCCTCCCTCCCTTTCCTTAACTTTCATTCACCCCATTTCCCTCATCCATCCACTCCCCTTTCACTCCCCTTCCCTCCCTCCTTCCTTCTTTTTTTCCTTCCTCCCTCCCTTCCCTTAACTTTCATTCACTCCCCTTCCCTCCCTCCCTTTCCTTAACTTTCATTCACTCCATTTCCCTCATTCATCCATTCCCCTTTCACTCCCCTTCCCTCCCTCCCTCCTTCTTTCTTTCCTCCCTCCCTCTAAGGCCTTATCTCTTGCGGTTTGCGGGAGGGAGGGAGGGAAGGATTGAGAGAAAGGTTTAGGTAGATGTATGGAGAGGAAGGGAGGGAAGCAGGGAGGGAGGGAGGGAGGGAGAAAAGGGGAAGGGAGGGACGGAGGGTGAGAGAGGGAAAAAGGGAGGGAAGGAGGGTGAGAGGGAGAAAAAGGAAAGGGAGGGAAGGAGGGTGAGAGGGAGAAAAAGGAAAGGGAGGGAAGGAGGGTGAGAGGGAGAAAAAGGAAAGGGAGAGAAGGAGGATGAGAGGGAAGGAAGGAGGGATGGAGAAAAGATGAAAGAGGGAGGGAAGCAAACAAGAAAAGAGAGGAAAAGTAGAAAACAAATGAGGGAGAGACGATAAGAAGAGAGAGGGAAGAAAATGAAAGGAAGGAAGGAGGAAGAAGAGAGAGGGAAGAAAGAAGAGAGAGGAAGAAGAGAGGGAGAGAATTAGAGAGGGAAGAAAGAAGAGAGAGGAAGAAGAGAGGGAGGGAATTAGAGAGGGAAGAAAGAAGAGAGAGAGAAAGATAAGAGAAAGAAAAGAAAGGAGGAAGAGAGGGAAGAAGAAAAGAGAGGAAGAAGAGAGAGCGAAGAAAGAGGAGGTATGAAAGAGGCGTGAGTAGGAGAAAAAGGAGAGAGAGAGAGAGAGAGAGAGAGAGAGAGAAAGCCATTAAGTAATCTTGACACTAGTCCCTTAAACGTCACCACCAGCACTATCTCTCTCTCTCTCTCTCACTTTATATTTTTCATTCTCTCTCTCTCTCTCTCTCTCTCCGGTTACCTCCAGACGATTTTATTCAACCGAGAGCAGTGCCATGTCCATTGCCTACGTAACACCTGTGCGATGGTGACTTATTCTATTTACTACTGATAGATGATATTTTCTTGAGATTAAAGAGTTAAATTTACCTACCTGCCTACTTACCTACCTACATCCTACTTACCTCTCTTCTACCTACCTACTCTACCTATCCCTCTCCAAGACCTTTCTCTACTATCCTCCCTCTATATTTATCCATCTCCCTTCCTACTTACCTATCTACTAACCTAGCTACTTACCCCCTTACCTCCCTCCCTACATCACCTTTTCTTCCTCCCTATCTATCTCCCTCCTACCAGCCTTCGTTTCCTCCCTCTCTCCCTCCTACCTGTCTTCTCTTCCTCCCTGTCTATCTCCCTCCTACCTGTCTTCTCTTCCTCCCTGTCTATCTCCCTCCTACCTGTCTTCTCTTCCTCCCTGTCTACCTCCCTCTTACTGGCCTTCCTCCATCTCTCGCCTTCCCTCTCTCCCTCTCACTCCTCCCCTCCCTCCCTCCCAACTACTACCATTGGCTTTTCTACCTTCCAATAAATTTTTTCTTATCTCTCTCCCTCCCTCCCTCCTTTCCTCCCCCCCTCCTCCCAACTTTTCTCTCCATATAGGTATCTCTCTCTCTCTCTCTCTCATTTTTTTCATTCATCCTTTTCTTTCAGATGTATTAATGGTATTCTCTCTCTCTCTCTCTCTCTCATTTTTTTTAGTCACCCTTTTCTTCCATCTGCTTTTGCCTCTCTCTCTCTCTCTCTCCCTCCCTCCTCCAGGTGAGTGTCAAAAATAGCCTTTAAAATTGACGTTGTATTTTAATATATGCTAATTTAATTCTCCAGTAAAAATTTGCCAGAGGTGAAGATAACTGAATTAGAGAGAGAGAGAGAGAGAGAGATCTTTTATACACACACGCACTCATACACACACACAAAACACGCTCACACAACCTACACACACACACACAGACACAACCTACACATACACACACACAGACAAAATACACATGCACACACACAACCTACACACACACACACACACACAGGTAATTTTCCTCTATTGTGTCTAGAAGAAAAGAAAGTTTAATTAGTAGGCATTAATGAAAGAAAGAAGCCACTCTCTCTCTCTCTCTTTTCTCTCTCTCTCTCCCTCCCTCCCTCTCTCTCTCTCCTATCTATCTATATGTAATTCAGGGAGATAGATATATGGGTAGATGAAGAGATGTATGGGCGGTGTACAGATAGACAGATAGATGGAGAGAGAGAGAGAGAGAGAGAGATTTTCGTCCTTTTGCAGCTTATTTCACGTAGCTCCACACCCATCCCATGGCACTTCTTCGTGATTAGCACTATATTCAAGGAGATGGAAGTTTTAGGACAAGTTAGACTAAAACGAGTACAGTAATTAAGCACAGTACTCACACAGGTAAAAGAGTACAGTAATTAGGCACAGTACTCACGGGTAAGAGTACAGTAAATAAGCACAGTACTCACAGGTAAAAGAGTACAGTAATTAAGCACAGTACTCACAGGTAGAGTACAGTAATTAAGCACAGTACTCACAGGTAAACAGGTCCTCGTGGTGAAGGGGTTAATTAGCAAGGATAATCACCTGAGCGTTGATTAGTCCCAGGTACACCATCTTACCTGTAATTAGAGGAGAGAGAGAAGGGGTGATTAGTGTGAGTTGTGGTAATTAGGTGAGTTTTATAATGGTTTATGTTGATGGTTAAGGAAGACGCGAAAATAATGCAAAGAACAAATAATGGTGGAGAATAATAATAATAATACGGTACTGATTACAACATACTACTACAATAATAATAATAATAATAATAATAATACTGCACTACTATAATGATAATAATAACAATAGTACGGTAACGACATACGGTAACAGTCATCATCATCATCTTCACCACCACCACTACCAGATTTACCACACCCACCACAACTACCACCACTACCACACCCACCACATCTACCACAATTCATAACAGTTCCCAGAAGAGTTTTTTTACTATCTGGTATTTCAATATTACGTAACGGTATGGATTCTCTCTCTCTCTCTCTCTCTCTCTCTCTCACACACACACACACACACACAGATTCTTTCTTTCCTTACCCCATTCATTTCTCTCTCTCTCTTTTCTTTCCTTCCATACCTCCTACTTTCTTCCTCCTTCCTGTCTTTCCTCATCTCTCTCTCTCATCCATCCTTTCTTTCCTTCCTTGCATAGTTTACCTCTTACTTTCTTCCTCCCACCATTCTTTCTTCCTATCTTTCCTTATCCAACTCTCTCTCTCTCTCTCCTTTTATCCATAACTCTCGCTTTCTTCCTACCTACCTTTTTTGTCTCTCCTCATCCAACTGTCCCCTCGTCCCCCTCCTCTCACTCTCTCTCTCTCTCCCTCCCTCTCTCTCTCTCTCGCAATACCTCCCACCTTTACAGCCTCCCCATCTGGTATTTTGTAATAGGACCGACCTGTTATTGAAGGAAGGAAGGAAAGAAAGAAGGAAAAAAGGAAGAGTGGAAGGAAAGAAAGGAGGGAAGGAAGGAAAGGAGGGAAGGGAGGAAGGAAGGAAGGAAAGAAGTAAAAAGGGAAGGGTGGAAGGAAAGAAAGAAGGAGGGAAAGAAAGAAAGAAAAAACGATGGGTGGAAGGAAAGAAGGGAGGAAAGGAATGAAGGAAGAATGGAAAGAGGGAAGGAAGAAAGAAAGGAAGGAGAAAAAGGAAGAAAAAAGGAAAGAATGAAAGAAGGAAGAGGAAAGGAAGCAGGGAATGAAGGAAATGAAGAAGGATGGGCGTTATTAATGTACGGTAACTTTGCATCTATCTAACCATTATCTATCTATCTGTCTATCTATCTCTCCATACCGTATATTAATCAGAGCATCTTTGTAACATATCTAGTTTTCTATCTATCATCCCAGTCAGCTATCTATCCACACTATCTATCTATCTACCTGTCTATCTGCCAAATCGTCCGTCTATCCAATCTATTAAGGACAGATTATGCGTAAAGAAAAACCACCATTGTGTAGATATAATAGACTCTCTCTCTCTCTCTCTTTCTTCCCGCTACACTCCTTAATCTTTCTCGTTTCTCACTTTTTTCTCTCACTCCTCTCCTCCCCTCTCATTAACTCTCTCTCTCTCCTTCTCCTCCTCCCCCCCCAATCAGCATCATCTCACCCTCTTCCTCTTCCTGGTCTTCTTCCTCTTTTCTTATCTTTCTGTTCCTCCTCTCTTTCTCCTCCTCCTCCTCCCCTTCTCTTCCTTTTCTGTATTTCTAGTTTTCTCTCTTCCTCTTTCCCATTTCCCTCCCCCTCTTTCCTCCTCCTCCTCCTGTTTTCTTCTTTTCCTCCTCCTCCTCTTTCTTAACTCTCCTCTTCCCCTTCCTTCTCTTTTCTCCTGTCCACCTCTTTCCTCCTCCTATTCTTTCTTCTTTTCCTCCTCCTCCTCCTCTTTCTTTAACTCTCCTTCTCTTTTCTCCTTCCCTCCCCTTCCTCCTCCTTCCCTCTTCTTTTCTCTTCCTTCCCTCTCCTTCCTCTTCTTTTCTCCTCCTTCCCTCCTCCTCCATTTTCATTCCTTTCCCCCCCTCTCATCCTTCCCTCCCCCTCCTCTTCTTTTCTCCTTCCCTCCTCCTCCGTTTTCCTCTCTTCCCTCCTCCATCACCACAACGCAATAACCGGTTTTCTTTGTCCTATAAAATATATACATAAAAAAAAAAATTAAAAATAAAAAGATATCGACCATCCGCAGCAAAGGTGAGCCACTATTTCAACTACGGTACTCACTAAATCTATCTATCTATCAGTTTATCTATCATCTATCTATCCATGTCAGTCTGTTTCACTCGTACAACTCGGCTCCCGCGCTGACCAGGCCGAGTCGAACTATCCAAACTCCCTCTGTCCCTATTTCACCTCCTTATTAAATCTATCTGTCTATTTATATATCTATCTGCCAGTTTGTCTCACTCAGCTCCCACGCTGATCTTGCCGAGTCGAACCATCCTACACTCCTCTGCCTGTAGCTACTTCTGTTGGGCTACTTTATCACTACATCTATCTATCTATCTATTTATGTATGTTTATCTATCCGTTTGTTTATATCAACTATCAGTTCCTCTAACATCTATCTATCACTGTTCATCTATCTATCAGTCTGTTTATCTATCACCAATCTATCTATTCATCTACCATCAACCTATCTATCGTTCTGTTTATCATCAATCTATCTATTTATCTATCATCAATCTATCTATCACTGTTCATGTCCCCTATCTATCTACCAATTTATCATCAATCTATCTCTGTTTATCATCTATCTATCTGTTTACCAATTTATCTATCATCTATCTATCTAGCCTATCAGTTTATCTATCTGTTTATCAGTCTGGTTTGTCTCACCTTGTTTCCCTCCCTCTCGCCTTCTTCCTCTCCGTTCCCTCCCTCTCGCCTTCTCCCCATTCCCTCCCTCTCCCCTTCTTCCTTCTCCCCATTCCCTCCCTCTCCCCTTCTTCCTTCTCTCCATTCCCTCCCTCTCGCTTTCTTCCTTCTCTCCATTCCCTCCCTCTCCCCTTCTTCCTTCTCTCCATTCCCTCCCTCTCCCATTCTTCTTTTTCTCCCTCCTCCCCTCTTCTCATCTTTCTTCATTCTTCTCCTTTCCCTCCTATCTCCTTCTTCCTTCTCTCCATTCCTTCTCTATCTCCCTCTTCCTTCTCTCCATTCCCTCTCTATCTCCCTCTTCCTTCTCTCCATTCCCTCTCTATCTCCCTCTTCCTTCTCTCCATTCCCTCTCTATCTCCCTCTTCCTTCTCTCCATTCCCTCTCTATCTCCCTCTTCCTTCTCTCCATTCCCTCTCTATCTCCCTCTTCCTTCTCTATCTCCCTCTTCCTTCTCTCCGTTCCCTCCCTCTCCCCTTCTTCCTTCTCTCCGTTCCCTCCCTATCTCCCTCTTCCTTCTCTCCGTTCCCTCCCTCTCCCCTTCTTCCTTCTCTCCGTTCCCTCCCTATCTCCCTCTTCCTTCTCTCCGTTCCCTCCCTATCTCCCTCTTCCTTCTCTCCGTTCCTCCCTTCATCCTGCTCTCCTTCCCCCCATCGCCGAATCCACCCTCTCCACACCCCGGAACGTGTCGAGTTTGTAATATCCAGCCGAAACTTCTTACAGTAATGATGGCCAAGAGCATTTCTCATCATCGTTACGTTTTCGATCTCCCTCCCTCTCTCTCTCTCTCTCTCTCACACACATACACACACACACACACATGAGGGAGGGAAGAAAATGAAGGGAATGAGAATGGAAAATGAGGTTGGGGTAGAGGGAAGGAGGGGCAGGCAAGTTCAAGAAGGTGAGATGATGATGATGATGATGATGATGAGGAGGAGGAGGAGGTGGTGGTGATGATGATGATGATAATAAAAATAATAATAATAATGACTATGAATGTAGGGAAGAGTAAAGTGATGGTCTTTGAAAGAGGTGAAGTTAGTGAATTTACAGCGAGGTTGGATGGTGAGGAACTGGAAAATGTGAGTACGTTTAAGTATTTGGGTAGTGTGATGAGTAAGGATGGAGGTTTGGAGGGTGAAGTGCTTGAAAGGGTACAGCTGGGAAGAAAGGTTGCTGGTTCCTTGAAAGCAGTGATAAGAAACAGGGAAGTGAGCATGGAAGTGATAAAGTTACTACATGACAGTATTGTGATACCAACTCTAACGTACGGAAGTGAAGCTTGGACATTGTTGGAAGGACACAAGTCGGGAGTGAGAGCAGTGGAAATGAGTTATTTAAGAGGAGCCTGTGGAGTCACGTGGAGACAGGCTGACGAATAAGGATATAAAGGAGCGTTGTGGTGTGGATGTGGATGTGATAGGAAGCGTTATGAGGAACACACTGAGGTGGTTTGGCCATGTGGAGAGGATGGAGGGTGAAAGACTGACGAAGAGAGTGTATGTGAGTGAGGTGGAGGGGGGAAGAGGGAGGAGGAGGCCGAGGATGAGATGGAGGGATGGGGTGGAGAGGTATATGAGAGAGGGGGGTGTGAGTTGGGAGCAGGGCAGTGAAATGACGGGGGACAGGGCGACTTGGAGGCGATTTGTTTGTGGCCACCCCAAACGGGATTGAGGCGTCTGGCAATAGATAGATAGATAGACTATGATGACAATTTAATTATGCTATATAATATTAACAGTAGTAGTAGCCAGTAGTAGTAGTAATAGTATATAAAAGTAGTGGTAAAGCAGTAGTAATAGTAAGGCAGCACGGTAGTAATAATAGTAACGTAGTGGTAAAGTAGCAGTAATAGTATGGTAGTGGTAGAAGTAGTAGCAATAACAGCAGTAATATCAGTAGTAGTAGTATAAACAGGAGCGGAAAAACAGTAATAACACTAAGAGTAACAGGCAGAGGAAATGAGATTGCAAGAGAGAGGAAGTGTAAGAGGAAGAGGAGGCGGAGAGGAACACAGTACCACACCAACACCTTCATTTACTGCATTCATTATTCATTTACCAGGTGAAGGAAGGATGAAGGACGTAGCAGGAAGACAGGAAATGAAAGGGAGTTAATTCATTCATTAATGGCGTCAATCAACTTTGTTTTTTATCTAGTGTCTGAGGCTTTTATATCTAGGGTAATTCGTATACGATTAAATACCATTATTATTATTATTATTATTATTATTATTATTATCAAAATCATCACCAGCTCTTCATCATCCCTCATTCCTACCTCACTTCCCCTCACCCATTTTCTTTCCTTCCTCTCTCTTTCTTCCATCCCTCTCCCCTCCCTCTTTTCTTTCCCCTATTCCCCCCCCCTCTCTCTCACACACACACACACACACACACACACACACACACACAAAAGGTAGGCTATTAAACTCTCTCTCTCTCTCTCTCTCTAATATCTAAACAAAATCACTTCATTACAGCACCACCAACACACCGCTAAATGAACTAAATGAATAACTAACTAGGCACACCACAATAATTATAATCCAGTTCAATTATCAGCGCTAAATTACTGGTTAGGTGCATCGAAGTTATCATGCCCTTAAAATTATATCTATCTATCTATTGCCAGACGCCTTAATCCCGAAAGGGGTGGCCACAAACAAATCGCCTCCATGTCACCCTGTCCCCCGCCATTTCACTGCCCTGCCCCCAGCTCACACCCCCCTCTCTCATATATCTCTCCACTCAATCCCTCCATCTCATCCTTGGCTTCCCCCTCCCTCTCCCTCCCTCCACCTCACTCACATACACTCTCTTCGTCAGTCTCTCATTGGACGATATTATTAACCACCAATGTACTATAGTTGGTCTGTTTTCATTTGAAGGAACTGGACAACAATCACCTTGAATATTAAGGTCCCCATTTTCGTTGGCTGAGATCCGTAACACCTCTTCCTTAGCGATTCAGTTTTGTGATGGTTAATTGGGCAACACTCACAACCTGAATGCTGAGACTCGTATAGGCTACTTGTCAGTTTAGTGTATTGCTCTCTCTCTCTCTCAGAAGGCTTCCGAAGAATATAAATCTTTCTCTGTCTAGGTGGTCATTCTCTCTCTCTCTCTCTCTCTCTCTCAGAAGGCTTCCGAAGAATATAAATCTTTGTCTAGGTGGTCATTCTCTCTCTCTCTCTCTCTCTCTCTCTCTCTCTCTCTCTCAGAAGGCTTCCGAAGAATATAAATCTTTCTCTGTCTAGGTGGTCATTCTCTCTCTCTCTCTCTCTCTCTCTCTCTCTCTCTCTCTCTCAGAAGGCTTCCGAAGAATAAAATCTTTGTCTAGGTAGTCATTCTCTCTCTCTCTCTCAGAAGGGTTCTAAACCTCTCTCTAGGAAGTAAAAAACAGTTTAAGTGTTCTATACCTATCTACCTCCCTCCCTCCCTCTCTCTAGGAAGGAAAAAACAGCTTAAGTGTTCTCTCTCTCTCTCTCTCTCTCTCTCTCTCAGCAGGGTTCCAAAGAATATAAATCTCTCTCACTCTCTCTCTCTAGGAAGGAAACAACAGCTTAAGTGTTCTATATAACTCTCTCTCTACCTGGTACACCTGTTCTTCTGACCTGACCCGACCTTTCATTAAGTCTTGTGACCTGTCCATTGGCTACTTTGGCTGTTTTCACAGAGAGAGAGAGAGAGAGAGAGAGAGAGAGAGAGAGAGACAGACAGACAGACAGACAGACAGAGAGAGTACAGGCATCTTGAAATGAACGCTCTCTCTCTGCTATCCGGTTCTTCAGCATATTTATTAAATATTTAAGTAATGGGACAGACAGCCTAGATAAATAGACAGATAGACAGACAAACAGATAGACAGACAGATAGATAGAAAGCCTCAATAAAACTTAACACTGAAATAAAAAGGACGGCTATGGCTGTACTCTATATGTAACACCCAAAATATATATAAATAAAAAAATATAATAACTACCTTGCCCTTAGTGTGTTGGTGAAGGGAGCCCGTGACGTGGAAAGAATCATGGCGGCGTAAGTAGATTCGTAAGTAGGTAGGTAAGTAGATCCGTGAGTAGGTTGGTAAGTAGATCCGTGAGTAGCGTATGTTGATCCGCAAGTTGGCTGGTAGATCCGTAATTAGCGTAAGTAGATCCGTAAGTAGGTAGGTAAGTAGATCCGTGAGTAGCGTAAGCAAATCCGTAAGTAGGTAGGTAAGTAGATCCGTGAGTATCGTTCGTAGATCCGCTGGTTGGTAGATCCGTAATTAGCGTCAGTAGATCCGTAAGTAGGTAGGTAAGTAGATCCGCACGTTGGTTCGTAGATCCGTAATTAGTGTCAGTAGATCCGTAAGTAGGTAGGTAAGTAGATCTGTGAGTAGCGTAAGTAGATCCGTAAGTGGGCTAACGTAAGATGCAGTAAGTAGGCAGATCTGTAGGTAGGCCCCGTAAGTAGGCCTTTAAGTGTAAGTAATTGAATAAACGACTATGGTAATTCATGCAATCACCTAAATTACCGTCATTAAATCACTCACATGGTCATTAACGGTTATTTCAAATCATCATTAGTAACGGTTATTTTTTTTTAAATCATCTTTTTCTCACTCCTAATATCACCATCAATCACGTCTATGGTTATTTCTCGCTTTGTCACTTTCATTTCCACACCTTCAATAACTTCTAAATCACTTATAATAACAATAAATCACAGGAACTTTCAAAATAATGATCAATAACCAAAATTAAGCTAGCCAATTTTCCTTCAATCACTTATTTTTCTGCAATTGTTATTTTTCCACTAATCACCGAAATAAATGACGCTAAATCACTGTCTACATACTTATAAAATGCTATATCACTGCAATCACTTAACGGTTATTTTTCTTTACAATAATTTAAACCTACCGTCAATCACAATCAATTTCTTCCATTTCTCTTAATAACATCTATCTATCTATCTACAGCCCGACGCCCTAATCCCGCAAAGGGTGGCCGCAGACAAAACGCCTCCAAGTCGCTGTCAATCACCTAAAATAACAAATCACTAAATATAACGCAAAATCACTAAAAAATATTCAAAATCACAATAACGATCATTTTTTTGCAACGGCTTTTCAATTTCAAAATAATCTTTCTTACGTTTTCCTGCCGTCACTTTTTCATTCCGCCAAAAAGCAAAAAAATAAAAATAAAATAAATAAAACGGACGATTTTATTCAGCAGGGTCATGGCGTCTCCTAAAAAAAAAATAAATAAATAAATAAAATAAAATAAAATCACTTCGTTATTTATACAACTCGACCGGAAATCAAGTTAGGTAAAAATCAAATCACAGAAACCGTCCAAAATCACCACAAATCCCACTTCAATCACCACCACACTATCACAAACTCTTCACATCACACGTAAATCACCGCTGCAAATCACTCAATCACGCAAAAATCACGGAAATTACGAGAAACTAGGAGTGACGGGAGGGAGGGAGGGGCGCATGCGTCCACCCCCACGTCTGAGGCAACACTGAGGGCGCGCGGGGGAGGGACTCAGGGAGGGGCATCTGGGCATCATCCGGGGCTTCTTAACCCCACTTCCCCTGCGATTTATTCTGCTTATTACGCTTCAATAATTTGGTTTTCTGGTATTTAATGTTTTTTTTTTTTAATCCATAATTTTGCCAAAAGGATTACGTTAACGTCTCAAAGGCAGAAATAATTCGAAATTCAAGCCGATTAGATTTAAGCGATTGCATATTTTATTTCATTATTATTATTATTATTATTATTATTACCATCAGCGTTATAATTACCATCATCATCATTACCACCATAACCACCACCACCATCATTATCACTATCCTCTTCCTCATCATCATTTTCCTCCTCATCATCATCATTCTTATTATTATTATTATTCATGCCATCACGACTTAGCATTTAGTAGTGAGAGTTGGCCAGTTCCGTTAGATGAAAACAAACCGTCTAATCTACCCTACCTACAATCTATTCTACCTTTATCTACTTATCTTTTTATCTATTGTTGTTTACCCTTTGGTCTATCACTAAATTTGTTTATCTATCGAATTTATTGTGTGTAAATGTTACATATAATCCGTACACACACACACAATAAACCTATACAACAACATACATACATACACACAAATACATACACATACACATCTATGTACACCCACACACACTCACACACACATCTATACCCACACACACACACATCTTTACATACACTAGATAAACACAAGCACATTTATGTACACACACACATCTACACATACACACTAATAAACACCGAAGTACATCTATGTACACACACACACACACACACATCTACACATACACACACTAAATAAACACCGAAGCACATTTATGTACACACGCACACACACAAACACATCTATACATACACACACTAAATAAACACACAAACACATCTATGTACACACACACACAACAAACCTATATAAACACATACATACACAAAACACATCTATACATACACACACAAACACAAGCACATCTTTGTACACACACACACACACACACACACACACACAAGGCCCAGTTGTTTACAAGCACGCAGCTGCCAATGAGTCACCAGATAAATAACATAAATAACATCGAATCACGCAACCACCTCATTTAAATCACCCTAACAGCCCTAATTACCCAACGAGGTGATTATAGTGACGTAATTAAGAGATAATGAGGTTAATTAGTGGGGGTAATGATGAAGATGATGATTTAGTGATTATAGTGTGTGGTGGTGTCTGGCATCTTCGGATAATGGTTAGCACTAGGAGAGAGAGAGAAAGATTGTGTATGTGTTTGTCTGTGTGAATGTGTGTGTGTGTGTGTGTGTGTGAGAGAGAGAGAGAGAGGGGGGGGTTAGGCTGACAGGGAAGCTTATTTTTTCTTTACACAGGGAGGAGGAGGAGGAGGAAGGAGGAGGAAGGAGGAAGAGAGGGAGGGATTAAGGAAGAAGGATGGATGGCAAGGAGACAGCGAGGGAGGAAAGCTGCGTGTGTGTGTGTGTGTGTGTGTGTGTGTGAGAGAGAGAGAGAGAGAGAGAGAGATAAAGAAGATAGGGAGGGCTGGAGGGAGGGGAGGTAAAAGATGGAAGTTTTGATAGATGCGGTGAGAGAGAGAGAGAGAGAGAGAGAGAGAGAGAGAGAGAGAGAGAGAGAGAGAGAGAGAGAGAGAGGCAAGTCACGATAATTGTTCCTCTCTTGATAATAGGCAGGACAACTCAAGGTCACTCTCTCTCTCTCACACACACACACACACATACACATACATACACAAACACACATACGCATACAGATAAGCACACACACATAAACTCTCCCTCTCTCTCTCTCTTTTAGCTTGAAGATATTCCCCATCTCTCTCTTCCTCTCTCTCTCCATCATCATCATCCATTCTTCCCTCCTAATCCCTCCCTCCCTCCCACACACACACATCATCCCTCCCTCCTCCCTCCCTCCCCCCCAGCTCTATAAGTAAACAGAACTAAGCTTGTCTGTCAGCTTAACTCCTTCCCTCCCCCTCCCTCCCTCTCTCTCTCCTCTTAGTCATCATTTCTTGCACCACCACCACCACCATCATCGTCTCTCTCTCTCTCTTTATACTTCTGTCTATCTGTTTGTCTTTCTCAATATCTTCAATCTTTCCTACGTCATCTCTGAGTATCCCCCCCTCCCCCTCCCTCCCTCTCTCTCTCTCTCTCATTGCCGCGTAAACACCCGACACAAACAAACAACAAACATCTACCCCGTGTGTACAGAGGCAGGCTAATACTGATCTTTATCACCACTAACTGGACCTACGAGATTTTAGTTGGTTATTGTGTTATCTATCTATCTATCTATCTATTGCCAGACGCCTCAATCCCGTTTGGGGTGGCCACAAACAAATCGCCTCCAAGTCGCCCTGTCCCCCGCCATTTCACTGCCCTGCTCCCAACTCACTCATTACCACATCCCTGAAGGAAGTTTTATTTTTCTTGTCGGTATTATTGTTCTTCCTACATATTTCAAAATTGGTGTATTTCAAAGGCGATTTGGGCCAGAGCCTTCACGCTGTGTCCACTTAATGGGTCAGATGTTGGCTTCTGGCCTGATATGGCAGCAGGCCGTCCACCGGGTCTCCTGACATCAGCAACACACAACACAGCACCTGAAGTTTCTGACATCGCCTGGGGCACTTTTCCCGATATTCCGGATGTCAGTCAAGTTTCCATGAAGGATAAAAGCCAGAGCCGCCAAACTCGGTGCACTTATAGACTGTGATGACCTAAGGTGACATGCACAAGATCTGTCACCTTGACCTCAAGGTGCCTTTATAGCTCGACTCTTACAAGGCAATGGTGGTGGCAAATTCTTCTTTGCAAGAATTGTCCACTGACAATTTTTACGGTGTTGTAGTTATTTTTGTCTATCCTCATTCCCTTATATTTATTTTTTCCTTCTCGCTTCCATATCTATCTATCTATCTATTTCGTATTTACTTTATAATATCTTCCTTCATTACCACTGTCCTTCTTGCTTGTCTCATGTCACTTGTATAAACCATGACTCTCTCTCTCTCTCTCGTTCTTCCTTCTTTCTTTCATTTGTCCCAACATAACTGGTCCGAATGAGGGAATAAAAAGTAAATAAATCGCTAAGGAAGACGTGTTAGGGAGCTTATTTAACCGACTATACCAACCATATCAGAAAAATAAAATAAAATAAAATAAATCGCTAAGGAAGAGGTGTTACGGATGGAGAGAGTGGCCCTGACCGTGAAGGGTGTGTGGTCTTTCGCTAAGGACCATTCTGTGTCTACCTAACCCTCAATTACCTCGTCTACCCCTACCATACTACTTCATTATCTACCCTCTCTTTCTCTCCATCCCTCCCTCCCTCCCTCTCTCCTCTAACTCCCTCCCTCCCTCTCTCCTCTACCTCCCTCCCTCTCTCTCCCTCTCTCATCTAACTCCCTCTATCCCTCCCTTTCTCATCTAACTCCCTCTATCCCTCCCTTTCTCATCTAACTCCCTCTATCCCTCCCTCTCTCCCTTCCTCCCTCCCTCCCTTCGAATAAGATGTCAGAGGAATGACTACCGTACTAAATCATTCTGGCACTACATTAAAGGTGTGAGAGAGAGAGAGAGAGAGAGAGAGAGAGAGAGAGAGAGAGAGAGAGAGAGAGAGAGAGAGAGAGAGAGAGAATAAATATATATGGACTGAAAAACTTATATAGAGATGAAGGAAATATATAAATCGATATATAGACTGATAGATAAATAGGTAGATAGATAGATAAACAGATCAGTAGATAGGCAGGTAGATAGACAGACAGACAGATAGATAAATAGGTAGACAGACAGACATATATATAGTTAGACAGACATATATAGACAGACACACACAGATATAGATAGTCACAGATAGATAGATAGATAGACAGACAGACAGACAGAAAGATAGATACAGAATTATTGATTATCTCTCTCTCTCTCTCTATCTGTCTGTCTGTCTGTGTCTCTCTCTATTCATCTCTCTATATCTTTACTTCTCTCTCTCTCTCTCTATTCATCTCTCTATATCTTTACTTCTCTCTCTCTCTCTCCATCTATCTATCGATCTATCTATCTACACCTGATATCTTAATTTCTTTCATCTCTCTCTCTCTATCTATATCTTCATATTTCCTCTCTCTCTCTCTCTCTCTCATTATCTCTTACTTCCTCTCTCTCCTTCCTTCTTTTCCTCCCTCCTTCATTTTGGGAGAGATAGATAGATAGATAGATAGAGAGATAGATAGAGAGAGAGAGAGAGAGAAATACTATTGAGGTAATTAGATGGGGAGGGAAGGAGAAAAGAAATGGAAGAATGGAGGGAGAGAGGGAGGGAGGGAGGTAATTAGAGGGTGCTATACTGCCCTCCCTGTGTGATGGAGGGAGGGAGAGAAAAGCTAGGGATAGAAGGAGGAAGAATGAAGGGAGAAACGTTAAGAGGGAGGGAGAGAAAGAAGGAAAGAAGGGAGAAATGAAAGGAGAGAGAGAGAGAGAGAGAGAGAGAGAGAGAGAGAGCTGGATGTCTCAAATTACTACACCTGCTTCCTCCTCTCCCTCTCTCTCTCTCTCCTCATTCCCACAACCCTTTTTCTCTCTCACCCTCCCTCCCTCCTCTCTTACTCGCTCACTCTTTCCTCCCTCTGTCTCTTTAATCGCCTCTATGTCTCCACTCGCTCTGATTTATCTCTCTCTCTCTTTCTTTTATATTACCTCTCTCTCTCTTTTTTGTCTAATTTATGAGATAATTTTCCTCGCTCTCTCTCTCTTTCTCTGTATGGGATGATAGTGATGATGATGATCATGATGATGATGATGATGATGATGATGATGATGATGTTGATGATGATGATGATGATGATGTTGATGATGATGATGATGATGATGTTGATGTTGATGATGATAATGATAATAATGATGATGATGATGAAACTTCCCTCTCTCTCTCTACATCTATCTATCTTTATCTATCTATCTATACATTTATTTATCTCTTTATCTATCTGGGCTATCTTCTTTCTCACGCCCTTTCTCTCTCTCACTTTTTATATTACGTAATTTTACACCAAAGCTCTCTCTCTCTCTCTCACTCTCTCTCTCTCTCTCTCTCTCTCCATACGCATTCCAATTCACTCACCATATACATTTTTTATAATTCTCTCTCTCTCTCTCTCTCCATATTCCAATTCATTCTCTCACCACATACATTCTTTCTAATTCTCTCTCCCTCCCTCCCTCTCTCTCTCTCCCTCTCTCCATACTTATCCAATTCACTCACCACATACATTTTTTATAATTCTCTCTCTCTCCCTCCCTCCCCCCCCACTCTCTCTCCTTTCTTTCTCTCTCTCTCTCTCTCTCTCTAATCACCAGGACGTGTCGTGGTATATATCGTATTGTAACTTCCTTTCTCACGCTTTCTCTTCTTCCTCTCTCTCTCTCACTCTCTCTTTTTTCTCCTGTATCACTTTCTTCTTCCTTCTGTTTCTTTCCGTTTCACCCTTTCCCTCCTCCGCTCTCTCTCTCTCTCTCTATCTATCTACCTGTCTATCTATCTATTTATCCTCTTCTGTTCCTTCTTTATTTTCCATTCTCACTGTTCTTTCCTCCTCCCCCCCCCTCTCTCTCCTACTATTCTTCCTTCTCACAATACCACCTACAACGTCCCTCCCTCCCTCCCCCTCCCCCCCTCTCTCTCCTCCCTCCCTCCTTGTTGACAGATAAAGGAAAGAAAGGAATACCCCTATGCTCTCTCTCTCTCTCACTCACTCTCTCCCTCATCTTCTTGTCCTTCCCTCAACCATCTTCTCTCTCCTTCCCTCTTCCTCCCTTTTCTTTCCTCTCTCTTTCTCTTCCCTCCCTCTCCTTTTCTCTCTCCTCCTTCCCTCCCTCCTTCTTTCTCTCTTCCCTCCCTCTATCACCTTTCCTTTCCTCTCTTCTCCCCCTTCCCTACCTCCTTTCTCTATCCCTCCCTCTCTCACTCCCTCTACCTCTAGCCCTATCCTAGCCCCTTCCCTCCCTCCCTCCCTTTTTTCTCCTCCACCCTGTCTTCCCATGTAATTAAGGGAGGAACAAAAGGAAGGGAGGGAGGGAGGGAAGAGGGAGGGAGGGAGGGAGGGGAAAGAGGAGAGACGGGAATGAAAGACATACTAATATTGACAATAATAATAATAATAATAATAATAACTAACGATAATAATAATACTAATAATGATAATAATAATAACAGTAACAATAATAATAATAATAATAAAAACAACTAAAGAAGGAGAAAAAAACAGCAACAATAACAAATAATAATAATAATAATAATAATAATATTAACGCCATCTCACTAACTGGTCCAAAGTAATTATGTTAATGAGAATAATTATAATATTAATGACTCAATTAGCTTGTTGATGTTGGGTGCTGGTGGGTAGATAGACAGATAGATAGACAGATAAAGATAGATAGATAGAAAGAGAGAGAGAAATCAATCAATCCAAGTTGTACTTCGATAGATGCTGAAAGATAGTTCGATAGATTTTGATAGAGATAGATAGTTCGACAGATTTAGGTAGATAGATAATTGAGATATATTCAGATAGATTAATAGATAGACAGATAGATAATTGTAGTAAGACAGATACAGATAGATAACTGAGATAGATGGATAGATAGACAGACAGATATGTAGTCTGAGAGATAGAGATAGATAGGCATTTGATAGATATTGAAAGTCAGGTAGATAGACGGATAGATAGAAAGCTTGATTGGTAGGTAGACTGAGGTGGATAGATAGCCAAATAGATAGAAAGTTTGATGGGTGGATAGATAGCCAGACAGATAGATAGGTGGACAGATAGATAGATAGATAGAAAGTTTAATACGTAGGTAGATGGAAAGGTGGATAGATAGCCAGATAGATAGAAAGATTGACGGGTAGATAGATAGGATGGACAGATAGCCAGATAGATAGAAAGCTTGATGGGTAGATAGAAAGATGGATAGATAGATAGAAAGCTTGATGGGTAGATAGATGGAAAGGTGGATAGATAGACAGATAGATACACCATCTTGACAGTCTGGTAATGAAGTTGTCACCGAGAGAGAGAGAGAGAGAGAGAGAGAGAGAGAGAGAGAGAAAGGGAGGAAAGATAACATGGAGAGACAAGGAAGAAAAGAG
>NC_136957.1:34553245-34583245 GCF_032717465.1 Coenobita brevimanus | reverse complement strand
TAGCCCTTCCATCCTTCACTCCCTCCTTCCTTCGTTCTTTCTTTTTCCCTTCCTTTTCCTCTCTCTCTCTCTCTCTCTCCCTCCCTCCCTCTCTTTCTCTCTCAATCACGTTTTTCGTAACTTTTTCCTCCTCTCTATCCTTCCCTCCCTCCCTCCTTCCTTCTCTCCCTCCCTTCCCACCCCTCCTTCTCTCCTTCCTTCCCTCCCTCCCTTCATCCTTTTCTTGATTCTTTCTCACTCCCTACTTCTCCCTCCCTCCCTCCTTTCCTTCGTTCTCTCCTTCCCTCCCTTCTCACACTCACTCCCTCTTCTTCCCTCCCTCCTTTCTCCCTCCCTTTTCATAATTCTTTCACACACTCCCTCCCTCCCTCCCTCTCCTTCCCTCCCCCCTCCCCCTCCCTCCCTTCTTCCTCCGTTTTCTTAATTCTTTCTCGCACTCCCTCCCTCCCTCGTTCTCTCTTACCCTCCCTCCCTCCCTTCTTCCTCCCTTTTCTTAATTCTTTCTCACACTCCCTCCCTCCCTCCCTTTTCTTAATTCTTTCTCACACTCCCTCCCTCCCTGCGTCCACTACACCCTGGAGACAATTTTAATTAGGAACTGGTCTGACCCTGACACTTCCCTCCCTTCCTCCCTTAATTTCTCTCCACCCCTCCCTCCCTCCGTACCTCTTTCTCCCTCCCTCCTTCTCTTCCACCCCTCCATCCTTCCTTACCACCTTCTCTCCCTTCCTCCCTTAATTTCTCTCCACCCTTCCCTCCCTCACTTCTCTCACTCTATACGTTATCCATGTTGGTACAAATGATCTGAAGCGCAGTAGATCAGAGGAATTGCTAGCGAAGTATCATGAAATGATCATACGATTCAAAACTAAGTCCACTAATGTGATAATATCTGGTATACTCCCAAGGATCAAGGCAGAAAATAGTTTCTATGATAAGGCCTTCAGCACAAATAACCGGCTCAAATCTCTCTGCACGCAAGAGGGAGTCGACTTTGTCAATCTGTGGGACCAGTTTTATGAGCAACATACTCTATTCCAGAAAGATGGTCTCCATTTGAACTCAGTAGGAGCGGCACGGCTAGGTAGACTTCTACACGATAAAGTTGCCCTCTTCAGATCAAAAAACGCGGCACGTCCAGGAACAGTAACCTTAACGTAAATACCCACAAAGTCAGATCACCAACTGTTCGGAACGGAATTAGAGTCTGCTATGCTAACGCACGTAGTCTACGTAACAAGTTTGAGGATTTAGAATCTCTAATTTACCTAGAAAATTATGACATCATTGGCATCACAGAGTCCTGGATTAACACATCTGACCGTGACTTTCTAGCGGAATACTCATTAACAGGGTACAATATTTTCAGCTGTGAGCGACCACATCGAGCTGGTGGCGGTGTTTTACTATATGTGAAAACTAGTCTCCATCCCCTTGTGCTATCCAAACCCAGTATTACCAACATAGATGCCAGTTATGTTCAGCTAAGTATTAATTCACACAAAATAAATATATGTCTCATCTATCGTCCGCCAGCACAGTCAACTGAGACAGATGAAAAACTTTATGATCAAATTGCGGAAATTTGTTGTCAAGAGGATAGCGTAATTTTTGGAGACTTTAATCTACCGGTAACAAAGTGGGGTGAACCACTGACGGCACACTCAGGACAAGAGCTTTATACGAATCTTCAGGAAAGCGCCCTTTCCCAACACGTAGAATACCCAACGAGAGGAAACAATATCCTAGACATCATCTTGACTACAAATGATAACCTAGTCAACAACGTTGAAATAGGACCTGAGTTTAGTTCCAGTGATCATCGAACTATACAGTTTAATATTACTACTGAAAAAGTAAAAGAAACGGAGAGCAAAGAAAAGGTCCCAGATTATCGTAGAGCTAATTTCAACAGGCTCAGAGCGCTACTTGCAACTGCAGATTGGAATCAAATGTCTGAAACCGATGACATAAACCAAGCATGGGAAATATTCACCGAAAAATTTAATGAAGTGGTAAAGTCATGTGTGCCACTACGTAACAGACGTCCAGCTGGAAATAGTAAACCAAAGTGGTGGTCCAGTGAAATAAAAAGTAACTTAATAGCCAAAAAACAGGCATACCATAAATATAAAGCTACACAAAATAATGATGATAAATTACAATACGATAATCTACGCCGCACATCGAAAAGACTTATTAAACAAAGCAAAAGAGCACTGGAGATCCACATTGCTAATACGTGCAAATCAAATCCTAAAGAATTTTACAGTTACATTAGAAAGAAAAAGGTTATGACTACATCAATAGGTCCTCTAGAAACAAACAATGGCAGACACACTGAAAATGAGGTCGAAATGGCAAACATTCTTAACGATTACTTTGCGTCTGTTTTTACAGTAGAAAACACCACCAGAAACCTACTGTTACCCACAAACCAAGCAAATAGCACAGTCCTTAGTAACTATGCTATCCATAATAATGATATCCTTTCAGCCATAAATAGTACGGACATAAACAAAACCCCTGGCCCCGATAAAATATCACCGAGAATTCTCAAAGAAGCAAAACATGAGTTACTGCTGCCACTCTCTGTCTTATTCAATAAATCATTAAGTACTGGGAAAGTTCCACGCGAATGGAAACTAGCAAATGTAACACCAATTTTCAAAAAAGGAAATGAGTCGCACCCAGGAAATTACAGACCAATCAGCTTAACATCAGTAGTGTGCAAGTTAATGGAAAAAATCATAAGAGATAAAATAGTTAATTATCTAGAAGAAAATAATATAATTAAAGACTCGCAACATGGATTCAGACATCGTCGTTCATGCTTAACTAACTTACTGGACTTCTTCCATGATGTTTACAAATCATACGATGACTCAAGAGCAGTAGATATAATTTACCTCGACTTTCAGAAAGCATTTGACACTGTCCCTCACAAGCGTCTCATGAGAAAAATAGAAGCACATGGAATAAAAGGAAAGACGCAAAAATGGTTACAAGACTGGCTGTCAGACCGAAAACAGCGAGTTGTGATAAACGGAAAGGAATCCAAATGGCGTAATGTGATCAGCGGCGTTCCCCAAGGCTCAGTACTTGGACCGATACTTTTTATTATCTATATAAATGACATTGATGAGGGTCTAAATTGTAAAGTATCCAAATTTGCAGATGATACTAAAATAACCAGTAAAGTCACTTCAAAATTACAGTGGCAGCAGTTACAAAATGACCTTAATACTTTAGCAAGCTGGGCAGAAAAATGGCAAATGAAATTCAACACAGAAAAATGTAAAGTACTTCATATTGGAAGTAACAATGTCCATGCAAATTACAAAATGAACAATATTCAGTTATCAAGTACAGACAGTGAAAAGGATCTTGGTGTGATAATATCAAATGACCTAAAACCAAGCAAGCAGTGTACCGATGCGGTAAAAATTGCAAACAAGCTAGTGGGTTTTATTGGAAGAACTTTCGAGTTTAAATCGGAAAAAGTCATACTTGCCTTGTACAACTCGCTAGTGCGCCCCCATCTTGAGTATTGTGTGCAATTCTGGTCTCCGTACTACAGAAAGGACATTGAAAAATTAGAGAAAATTCAGCGAAGAATCACAAAAATGGTACCAAGACTTAGAAACAAACCATATGAGGAACGCCTTGAAGAACTTAAATTATTTAGCCTAACGAAGCGCAGGTTAAGAGGGGACCTTATTGAAGTTTTCAAAATCATGAAGGGATGTGACAACTTAGACATGAATAAATATTTTGATATAGACCGGTCGAGTCAAACCAGAAGTAATGGCTGCAAAATCATGGGAAAACGATTCCAATCCCACGAAGCAAAATACTTCTTCTTTAACAGAGTTGTAAATATCTGGAACAGATTACCCTCAGATACCGTGAACAGTATCTCAATTGAGACATTCAAAAACAAATTAGACAAGTATTTGCACGAAAATCCTCAGCTGACTCTTTTTCTGTCCGAATAACTTGCTTTTATAGCTACGGTACATGTAAGTTCATGCCCCCTTAGTCTACAAGACACCCCGTAAACAATGTACCCGTACATAGTGTTGCGTCACGATATTATACATTTTCAATTTATTCGGTGCAAACAAAGCAATATAAGCACAGATAACCCTGAGTTAACGGTCACTACTCTTACTTTCGACCTGTGATGGGCTGTGGATCACTGAGGGTCCCTGTTAGTCAAGTGACCACCATCGGGATTTTTTTAATGTACCAGGGGTCACTGCTTCAGGATGAAACTTGTGTACTGTCCCACATGGGGGAGAGTTCCTTGTCTCAGTGGAGTGAACGGAGCTATTGCCTGATTGACTGCTGCCTACCTAAAAAGCGCCAGGGAAGGTTGCCGCACCACCCCTAAACATCCACTCTGTGCATTGCACATCCACACTGTGCACTGTGCAGTCCCCTTTTATCTAAGACACCCGTCCTATATACTTTTCAGTCTCCCCAGCGCAAAGAAAGCAATATAAGCACAGATTAGGAGCTGCACAGATAACCCTGAGTTAACGGTCACTACTCTTACTTTCGACCTGTGATGGGCTGTGGATCACTGAGGGTCCCTGTTAGTCAAGTGACCACCATCGGGACATTATTTCTAATGTACCAGGGGTCACTGCTTCAGGATGAAACTTGTGTACTTGTCCCACATGGGAGAGTTCCTTGTCTCAGTGGAGCAAACGGAGCTAGGGCCTGATTGACTGCTGCCTACCTTAAAAGCGCCAGGCAAGGCTGCTGCACCACCCCTAAACATCCACACTGTGCAGTGTGTAGCTTCCACGTTATGTCCACAGACTTCCCATTAACTCAATGTAACTGGTTTATAATGTCATGCCGTAACTATTATTTTATTTGTTTACTTTCTCTTTCAGGTTACTCTATCGGGTAGCTTATAGATAAAGTATTATAGAATGTGACTTTTCCTTTCCAGTGTTTCCTATAAAATTTCCATGTCAGTTTTTCCATGCTGCATGGTGGTTTTTCTCACTTTTTCCTGGAGGGTTTGGTGGTGGGGGGAGCCTTCTTGCTTTCCTATCCTTATCCTTCAACATGTAGAGTTAGATCTTGTAGTCATAGTTTTCTCTAACAAGCAGCCTCGAAAGGACCATAAGGTCTGTTGCTGTTTGCTTTCCTGTGTAATCCTGTGTAATCCCTAAAATTCCGTCCATCCCCCCTTAATTTCTCTCTACCCCTTTCTCCTTACCTCCTTCTCTCCCTCCCTCCTTTCTTCTTTTTCTTCATCCCTCTCTCTCCCTATTCCTTCCTTCCATCCATCCCTTGATTTCTCTCCCTTTCCCTTCCTTACTTCTTCACCACCCTTCCTGTCTATCTATCTATTTATCTATCTATCAATCTCTTTCTCCTTTCCTTCCTCATCGTCATCCATTCTCTCCTTACTTTTTTCCCTCTCTCTCACTCATCCCTTCCCTTTCCTCTTTTTCCTATTTTCTCTCTCTTTATCTATCTATCTATCTCTTACTCATTTCCTTCCTCTTCGTTAGCTCTCCTTACTCTCCCTCCCTCTCTCTCTTTCCTTTCCTCCTTCTTCCCATCCCCCCCTCTCTCTTTCCTTCCCTCCTTCCTACTATCCACCTCTCTTCTTTCCTCCTTCCTACTTCCCCCCCTCCCTCTCTTTCCTCCTTTCTACTATCTTTTCCTCCCCTCTCTCTCACTCTCCTTTCCTCCTTCCTACTATCCACCTCTCTCTCTCTCTTCTTTCCTCCTTTCTACTATCTCTTCCCCCCCTCTCTCACTCTCCTTTCCTCCTTCCTACTATCCACCTCTCTCTCTCTCTTCTTTCCTCCTTCCTACTTTCCTCCATCTCTCTCTTTCCTCCTTTCTACTATCTCTTCCCCCCCTTTCCCTCACTCTCTTTCCTGCCCTCCTTCCTTCTATCCACCCTCTCTCTCTCTCTCTCTCTGACAACCCAATTAAGTAAGAATGTGATTTAAAAGTGTAAGTAACGGCCTGGTACTTAAATTAATAAGTAATAATCAATTTATATTTAATAGTGTGTGTGTGTGTGTGTGTGTGTGTGTGTGTGTGTGTGTGTGTGAGAGAGAGAGAGAGAGAGAGAGAGAGAGAAATATAGCACACATATACTGCAAATACAATCATATATATACCGCATAAAGAGAGAAAGATAGAGTAACAGATAGACAGACAGATAGATAGACAGATAGACAGATAGATAGACAGGGTGATAGGGTAACATAAATAGATACGTGGACATAGACTACATAACCAATAGACAGATAGATAGATAGACAGACAGAAAAGTTGTTAGACTAAATAACAGGCAGAGAAATAGATCGATAGACAGAGATAGACAGATAGATAGATACGCAGACTAAATAACTGACAGATAGACAGATAGATAGATATAGACAGATAGATACGCAGACTAAATAACTGACAGATAGACAGATAGATAGATCAAATAACAGAGATAGATAGATAGACAGATAGACACACAGATAGCCACACAAAAATATAAATGTGGATAGACAGAAAAGATAAGCAGATAGATAAAGGACTTCACTCTTGCTCTGCTTACCAATAGACCTCGATAGATAAAACAGTCTATCGCACCACGTACCTGAAATAGATAGAAATTGGATAGATAGATGAGTTTGTAATCATTAAGGCTTAATCTATTTTATATATGGACTAAAAATCTATATCTATCTATCTTTCTGTCTATTTATCTATCTATCAATCTGTCTATCTATCTATTTTTGGCTCGTAATTCATAGTATACCGTATCAGAGAGAGAGAGAGAGAGAGAGAGAGAGAGAGAGAGAGAGAGAGAGAGCATAAAAACTGGAGGAATCAGGGAGTTTAACCCTTGTCACAGATCCATTAAGGGAGAGAGATGGATGGAGGGAGAAAGGGAGAAGGAGGGAGAGGGGGAGAGAAGGAGGGAGAAAGGGAGAGAAGAAGAGGAGGGATGGAGGGAGAAAGGGAGAGAGGGTAGATGGAGGGAGAGAGGGAGGATGGAGGGACAGAGGGAGGGATGGAGGGAGACAGGGAGAGAAGGAGGGATGGAGGGAGAAAGGGAGAGAAGGAGAGAGAGAGGGTAGATGGAGGGATGGAGGGAGAGATGGAGAGAGGGAGGGAGAGAAGAAGGGAGACAGGGAGAGAAGGAGGGATGAATAGAGGGGGGATGGAGGGACAGAGGGAGGAAGAGAGAAAGGAAGAGAAGGAAGGAAGGAAGGAAGGAGGGAGGGAGGGAGGGAGGGAGGGAGAGAGAGAGAGAGAGAGAGAGAGAGAGAGAGAGAGAGAGAGAGAGAGGAAAGAATACATATCAGCGAAAAAAAGGGAGGAAGGGAGGGACAGAAAGAAGGACCGAGGGGGGGGAGGGAGGGAGGGAGGGAGGGAGGGAAAGGAGACAGGGAAGGAAAGAGGGTAAGAGGGGAGGAAATCAGATAGGACGGAGGAGAAGTGAGGGGGGGAGGGAGGGAGGGGGGAAGAGAGGGAGAGATGAAAATATGTAGGAGAAAGAAGGGAGAAAAGAAGGAAGAGAGAGAAAAAGGCAGGGAGGGAGGGAAAGAGCAAGGAATGAGAAAGAAAAGGAGAGAAAGAGGGAGGGAGAGAACTGACAGGGAAGGGAGGGAGGGTGGGAAAGAGAGGGAGGGAGAGTGAAACGAGAAAGGGAGAGAAAGGAAGGAAGGAAAAGAGAGCGAGGGAGAGCATGGAGAAAGGGAGGGAGAGAGGGAAACATCAGGGAGAGGAAGGAGGGAAGGAGGGAGGGGAAGAATGGAGAGAAAGTAGGGAAAGGGAGAGAGGTAGAGGCAGGAAAAAGACCACGGAGGGGAGAGAGAGGGCTAGGGAGGAAGGGAGGGAGGAAGGAAGCGAGGGGGTGAGTGAGTGAGAAAGGGAGGGGTGAATGAGTGAGTGAGTGAGTGAGTGAGGGAGGGAAAGATCAAGAAGGGAAGGGAGGGGACGAAGGAGAGAGGGAAGAAGGGAGGGAGGGAGTGGGTGAATGAGTGGGTGGGTGAGGAAGGGAGGGAGGTGGGGAGAGAGGGAAAGATCACGGAGAGAAGGGAGGGGACGTTGGAGAGAGAGAGAGGGAAGAAGGGAGGGAGAAAGGGAGGGGAAGGGCCTTAAGACCTCCCGACATGATTTGGGAGGGAGAATAGTCGTTTGTCACTGAGGAGGGAGACAGGGAGGGAGGAAGGGAGAGAGGGAGGGTAAAAAGGGGGAAAGATAAAGAGAAGAGGAATGGGAGGGACCAACAGAGAGAGAGAGAGAGAGAGAGAGAGAGAGAGAGAGAGAGGCCCATACAAGAAAGAGGAAATGGAGGGAAACAGAAAGAAAAACAAATGAACGAAGAATGGTGAGAAAGAAACGGAGAGAGAGAGAGAGAGAGAGAGAGAGTCAAGGTGGCGGAATCAACTTTGCATATCTAAATAGACCTTCAAGAAATCAGGCCAACATCTGGAGATAAAGGACCTCTCTCTCTCTCTCTCTCTCCTTCTCTCTCTCTCTCTCTCTCCCTCCCTCCCTCTCCTTCTCTCTCTCTCTCGTGTTCCTTTCCTGCTGTTTACTTATACTTTCTTTTCCTCCCACCTTCTCTCTCTCTTTCCTTCCTTCCCTCCCTCTTTCCCCTCCTTCCCCCCCTCTCTCTCTCCTTCCTTCCCTCCCTCCCTGTTTCCCTCTCTCTCCCTCACCTTCCTTCCCTCCCTCCCTGTTTCCCTCTCCCTCCTCTCTTTCCTTCCTTCCCTTCCTCCCCCCCTTTCTCTCTCTCCCTCCCTCTCTCTCTCCTTCCTTCCATCCCTCCCCCCTCTCTCTCTCCTTCCTTCCCTTCCTCCCTCCCTCTTTCCCTCCCCCCTCTCCCTCTCTTTCCTTCCTTCCTTCCCTCCCTCCCACTTTCCCTCCCTCCCCCTCTCTCTCCCTTGAGGGATTTTTGTAATGGTTATTTTTAAGTTCTACTCAAGTGCTAGAAGGGAGGGAGGGAGGGAGGGAGGGAGGGAGGGAGGGAGGGAAGGAAGGGGGAAGAAGAGAGGGAGGGAGAGAGAGAGGGGGGGAAGAAGAGAGGGAGGGAGAGAAATGGAAGTGAGGAATCACAGAAAGGGGGAAAAGGGAGAGAAGGGAGGAGGGAAGAAGTAAGGCAGGGAGGGGAGTGAAGAAGAGGAGAAGAGATGCAAAAATGAGAGAGAGAGAGAGAGAGAGAGAGAGAGACTCAAAATACACATGAATATCTATAGTATTTGTTTATCTATTTTATTAACTTCCCTATCTATCACCAATTAATCTATTTCTCTCGGTCTATCTATCAGTCTCTATCTATCTATATATCTTTTTTCAGTCAGTCAATAAATAACTTTCTTTCTCTCTCTCTCTCTCTGTCGGTCCCTCGCATTCCTTTTCTCTTTATCTCTTTCCCCTTTTTACCCCCTTTCTCTCTCTCTCTCTCTCTCTCTCACAGGACAAACGACAATCGCTGGGTAATCAGGGATATGGAACCTAGCCATGGAAATAAATGGTCCAATAATAATAATAATAATAATAATAATGATAATAATAACCACCACCACCAAGAATAAGAGTAATGATGATGATGATAATAATAATAATAATAATAATATGAATAATAATATGAATATGAATAACAATACCAATCCAACTAATAATAATAATAATAATAATAATAATAAGAAGAAGAAGAAGAAGAAGGAGGAGGAGGAGGAGGAATAAACAACCACAACAACAACAACAACAACATCAGGGTCACATTTGTCTAATAATCAAACCAATGAAAAATAATCCTTATTCCATGTGGTATTAATTATCATTTTTGTATCTTTATTTTTTATTTTTTTTGGGGGGGAGGGAAAGGAATTTGAGTCATACACCACCTGAGCCCCCCCCCTCTCTCTCACTCCCTTTCTCTCTCTCTCTTTCTTTCTTCTCTCTCCCTTTCTCTTTCTTTCTGTCTCTCTCTTTCATAAACTTATCTACACCCCTCCTTCCTTCCTCTCCTCCATCTCTGCCTCCCTCCTCCTATCTCTCCCTCCCTTCCTTCTCTCCCTGCTTACCTCCCTCCCTGTCTCTGTCTCTCTCTTTTTCCTCTCCCTTTTCTCCCTGTCTCCATCTCTCTTTTTCAGTCTCCACCTCACTTTCCTCCCTGTCTCTCTCTCCCCTTCTCCCTCCATCTCTCCCTTTCTCCCTCCCTTCTTCCTACCCTCCATCCCACCATACCCTATGTTGCCCTTACTCCTTCTCTCTCTCAATACGTGACTGTAAAAGAAAATCAGAAAAACTGAAGAAGGAAGGAAGGAAGGGAAGGAAGGAAAGAATGAAGGAAGGAAGCAGGGAAGGAAGGAAGGGAAGGAAGGAGGAAAGAGATCAAGGAAGTTTGTTTTCAAGGTAAATAAGGAAGACATAGTGGTGGGTCTAATAATGTTGGTAGTTGTGGTGGCGATGGTGGTAGTTGTGGTAGCGATGGTGGTAGTTGTGGTAGCGATGGTGGTAGTTGTGGTAGGGATGGTGGTAGTTGTAGTTGCGATGGTGGTAGTTGTGGTAGCGATGGTGATAGTTGTGGTAGCGATGGTGGTAGTTGTGGTTGTGATGGTGGTAGTTGTGGTTGTGATGGTGGTAGTTGTGGTAGGGATGGTGGTAGTTGTGGTGGCGATGGTGGTAGTTGTGGTAGCGATGGTGGTAGTTGTGGTAGGGATGGTGGTAGCTGTGGTTGTGATGGTGGTAGTTGTGGTAGGGATGGTGGTAGTTGTGGTGGCGATGGTGGTAGTTGTGGCAGCGATGGTGGTAGTTGTGGTAGCGATGGTGGTAGTTGTGGCAGCGATGGTGGTAGTTGTGGCAGCGATGGTGGTAGTTGTGGCAGCGATGGTGGTAGTTGTGGTAACGATGGTGGTAGTTGTGGTAGCGATGGTGGTAGTTGTGGTAGCGATGGTGGTAGTTGTGGTAGCGATGGTGGTAGTTGTGGTAACGATGGTGGTAGTTGTGGTAGCGATGGTGGTAGTTGTGGCAGCGATGGTGGTAGTTGTGGTAGGGATGGTGGTAGTTGTGGTTGTGATGGTGGTAGTTGTGGTAGGGATGGTGGTAGTTGTGGTGGCGATGGTGGTAGTTGTGGCAGCGATGGTGGTAGTTGTGGTAGCGATGGTGGTAGTTGTGGCAGCGATGGTGGTAGTTGTGGCAGCGATGGTGGTAGTTGTGGCAGCGATGGTGGTAGTTGTGGTAACGATGGTGGTAGTTGTGGTAGCGATGGTGGTAGTTACTTTTTATTATTATTTTTTTTTATTCTGAGGGAAGGAGACAGGGACCTTTCTCTCTCTCTCTCTCTCAAGTCATTTTGTTTTATGTCATCCTTCACATTATTCTTTCCTCCCTCCTTTCCTCCCCCTCCCTCCCTCCCTCCTCCACTCTCTCTCTCCCTCCCTCCTACTTACTCTATTCCACACAAATCATCCATATCATTACTCCTCTCTCTCTCTCTCTCTCTCTCACTGTTTCTCTTCCTCCCTCCTTCCTTCCTTCTCTCTTCCTTTCTACCCATACCCTCCCTCCTTCCTTCTCTCTCTCTTTCTACTCCTACCCTCCTCCCTCCTTCTCTCCCTCCTTCCTTCCCTCTCCTTTTCTACTCCTACCCTCCCTCACTCCCTCCCTTCTTCCTTCTTTCTATCTCCCTTTCTACTCCTACCCTCCCTCCATCCTTCTCTCTCCCTTTCTACTCCTATCCTCCTCCCTCCTTCTCTCTCTCTCTTCTACTCCTTTCCCTTCTTCCTTCTTTCTCTCTCCCTTTCTACTCCTACCCTCCCTCCATTCTACTCTCTCTCTTTCTACTCCTACCCTCCTTCTCTCTCTCTCTCCTCTTCTACTCCTACCTTCCTTCCATCCTTATCTCCCTCCCTCCTTCCTTCCTTCTCTCTCCCTTTCTACCCCTATCCTCCCTCCCTCCCTCTCTCCCTGCCTCATCAAAAATTCCACAGGAGACTGGTGTTCAGGGAGGGATGTAGCTCCTTACAATCACGTCGGCAGGAGGGAGGGAGGGAGGGAGGGAGGGAGGAAGGAAGGAAGGGAGGTAGGGAGGAAGGAAGGAAGGATGGAAAGAAATAAGAAAAGATAAAGGCAGGAAAGAAAGAATGAATGAATGAAGGAAGGAAAGATGGATGGATGGAAGGAAGGAAGGAAGGTAAGAAAGAAGGAAGGAAGGAAAGAGGGAAGGAAGGAAGGGAAAGTGACTGAAGAGAAAGTAAGAGAGAGAGAGCGAGAGAGAGAGAGAGAGAGGGGGGGGGGACGAAGGGACAGAAGGAAGGAAGGACGGATAGATGGATGGATGGAAAGGAATGAAAGAATGAAGGATGGATGGATGAAGGAAGGAAAGAAGGATGTATGGAAAGAGGCTCAAAGGAAGGAGAAATTACTGAAGAGAAAGTAAGAGAAAGAGAGAGGAAGAAAGTGAAAGTGGGAAGGAGGGAGGGGGGAGAAGAGGAGGAGGAGGGAGGGAGGGAGGAAAACAAAAGGGAGAAAGTGACAGGATGGAAGGGAGAGAGGGGTAGCGGAGAGAAAGAGGGAGGGAGGGAGGAAAACAGAAGAGAAAGTGATAGGATAGAACGGAGGTAGTGAGTGGGACAGAGAGAGAGAGAGAGAGAGAGGGAGAGAGGAAGGAGGAGGGGGGGAGGGAGGGAGGGAAGAAGACAAAGGTGACAGGAAGAATAGCGGTGAGAAATGAAGGAGGGAAGGAAGGAGGAAGATAGGAGGGAGGGAAGGGAGGAAAGATAAAAACAGGGAGAGAAGGAGAGACTGAAAGAGAGAGAGAAGGAATGCAAAGGAGGAGAGAAAATTAGAAGGATGGAAAGACAAGGAAGAGGAAAGGAGAGAGAGAGAGAGAGAGAGAGAGAGAGAACAGTGGAAGAAGTGAGGGAGTAATAACAATGTCAGGGAGGGAGGGAGAATGGGAGGGAGAGAATGGAACAAGGGAGTGTGATTTAAACAGATGATGTGGAAGCGTGAGAGAGAGAGAGAGAGAGAGAGAGAGAGAGAGAGAGAGAGAGAGAGAGAAAGAGAGAGAGAGGATGATGCAGTGTAGGGGTGGGGTCATTCAGAAAGAGAGAGAGAGAGAGAGAGGTGAAACTTTATATAAACTACTATGCATATCCTTATTACACAGAGGACCCTCTCTCTCTCTCTCTCTTTCTTTCTCTCTCTCACATTTCCCTCTCATCCTTCTTTTTAGCATCTTTCTTCCCACAATCTTACTCTCTCTCCTCTTCATAATTTGTCTCTCTCTCTCTCATGTTACCTCCTCTCACATTCTTACTCTTACACTTTCTTTCTCCTTTAAACAACTTACCTCCCTAGTTCTCTCTTTTCCTCTCTCTCTCTCCCTCTCTCTCTAACCCCTTTGTCATTTGATATTAGTTTACCTCTCTCCACGGCCTGAAAAACAACTCTCTCTCTCCCTCCCTTCCTCTCCCTCCCTCCCTCCCTCCCTCTCTCTTTATAATATGCATCTAAATCTGAACTTTTTCTCCCTCCCTCTAACTTATTTAACCTCCCTTCCTTTCATAATTTCTCTCCCCCTCCCTCTTTCTCTCCCTCTTCTTCCTTCCTTCCATATCTACTGCTACTACCACCACCAAAAACTACTACTACTTCTAATACTACCACTATTACTATTATCACTACCACTGCTACTACTATTATACTCTCTCTCTCTCTTTCTCTTTCTCTCCCTTACTTAAGTTCCCCCTCCCTTCTTTCCATTTCACTTCCTTCACCCTTACCTCGCTTCTTCAATCCCTTCCTTCTTTCCTCCCTCCCTCTCCCTCATTTAACTTCCCCCCTCTCTCTTCCTTCATCCCTACCTCCCTTTGTCAATCCCTCCCTTCTCACCTACCTACGTTCTTTTCTCCCTTCCTCCCTCTCTCTCATTTAACTTCCCCCCTTTGTTCCTTCATCTGTATCTCCCTTTGTCAATTCCTCCCTTCTCACCTACCTTCTTTTCTCCCTTCCTCCCTTCTCACCTATCTACGTTCCTTTCTCCCTTCCTCCTTCCTTCTCTCCCCCCCTCCCTCCCTCTGTCTCATATACTTCCCCCTCTCTCCCTTCCTTTGTCAATCCCTCCCTTCTCACCTATCAGCCTTCTTTTCTCCCTTCCTCCCTCCGTCTCTCTCTTCCTTCATTCCTACCTCCCTTTGTCAATCCCTCCCTTCTCACCTACCTTCTTTTCTCCCTTCCTCCCGCCCCTCCCCTCCTCCCTTCTCACCTATCAGTCTTCTTTCCTCCCTCCCTCCCTCCCCCTGACGGCAGATGGCAGAACTATAACTAAGGGCAGAGGGTCACTCCCTTCTCGTAAACATTAACAGTGTGTGGGAGGCAGGGAGGGAGGAAGGGAGAGAGGGAGGGAGACAGCAAGGCAAGGAGGGAGACAGGCAGGAAGGTAAGGAGGGAGGCAGGGAGAGAGGGAGAGAGCAAGGTAAGGAGGGAGGCAGGGAGAGAGGGAGAGAGCAAGGTAAGGAGGGAGGCAGGGAGAGAGGGAGACAGGAAGGTAAGGAGGGAGGCAAGGAGAGAGGGAGACAGCAAGATAAGGAGGGAGGGAGGGAGGGAGGGAGACAGAAAGGTAAGGAGGGAGGGAGGAAGGGAGACAGCAAGGTAAGGAGGTAGGGAGACAGCAAGATAAGGAGGGAGGAAGGGAGACAGCAAGATAAGGAGGGAGGAAGGGAGACAGCAAGATAAGGAGGGAGGAAGGGAGACAGCAAGATAAGGAGGGAGGAAGGGAGACAGCAAGATAAGGAGGGAGGGAGACAGCAAGGTAAGGAAGGAGGGAGACAGCAAGGTAAGGAGGGAGGGAGACAGCAAGGTATGGAGGGAGGGAGACAGCAAGGTAAGGAAGGAGGGAGACAGCAAGGTAAGGAGGGAGGAAGGGAGACAGCAAGATAAGGAGGGAGGGAGACAGCAAGGTAAGGAGGGAGGGAGACAGCAAGGTAAGGAGGGAGGGAGACAGCAAGGTAAGGAGGGAGGGAGACAGCAAGGTAAGGAGGGAGGGAGACAGCAAGGTAAGGAGGGAGGGAGACAGCAAGGTAAGGAGGGAGGGAGACAGCAAGGTAAGGAGGGAGGGAGACAGCAAGGTAAGGAGGGAGGGAGACAGCAAGATAAGGAGGGAGGGAGACAGCAAGATAAGGAGGGAGGGAGACAGCAAGGTAAGGAGGGAGGGAGACAGCAAGGTAAGGAGGGAGGGAGGGAGGGAGACAGCAAGGTAAGGAGGGAGGGAGGGAGACAGCAAGGTAAGGAGGGAGGGAGGGAGACAGCAAGGGAAGGAAGGAAGAAGGGAGAGAAGGAAGCACGAAGGGAGGGAGGGAGACAGCAAGGTAAGGAGGGAGGGAGGGAGGGAGACAGCAAGGTAAGGGGGGAGGGAGGGAGACAGCAAGGGAAGGAAGGAAGAAGGGAGAGAAGGAAGCACGAAAGGAGGGAGGGAGGAAGGGAGGGAGACAGCAAGGTAAGGAGTGAGGGAGGGAGATGATGGAGAGAAGGTATGGAAATATGGAAATGGAAGTGATCTGAAGGATATTGTCTCTCCCTCTCTCTCCTTTCCCTCTCTCTCCCTCCTCCTCCTTCATCCATTCTCCCTCACCCTAAATCCCTCTTTCCCTCTCTCTTTCTTCCCTCCTCTTTATTTCTCTCCCTCCATTTCCCCTCCATTTTCTTTCTCTGTTTCTCTCTCCCCTCCTTTATTTTTTCTTTCTCTCTCTCTCTCTCCTTCTATTCCTCCCCACCTTCCCTCCCTCTTCCTCCCCCTCCCTCATCCCCTCTGCTTCACCTTAAATCCGCCCCCCCCTCTCTCTCGGTAACCATGGAAACATTATTTGCATGACAGGCTGTGTGTGTGTGTGTGTGTGTGAGAGAGAGAGAGAGAGAGAGGGAGAGAAAGACAAACTGTATATGTGTGTGTGTGTGTGAGAGAGAGAGAGAGAGAGAGAGAGAGAGAGAGAGAGAGAGAGAGAAAGACAGAAACTGTATGTGTGTGTGTGTGTGTGTGAGAGAGAGAGAGAGAGAGAGACAGAAACTGTATGTATGTGTGTGTGTGTGTGTGTGTGAGTGAGAGAGAGAGAGAGAGAGAGAGAGAGAGAGAGAGAGAAATTAGCTACTGGAGGGATGGAGAGATAAACTGGAGAAAAAAGAGAGGAAAGGGAGCAAGTTACCTCCCTCAGAATTGGCTTATCTTCTCTATGGGGAGTGATAGGGAGGGAGGGAGGGGAGAGAGGAAGGGGAGGGGAGGGGAGGGAGGAGAGGAAGGAGAGGAGAGGGAGGGGAGGGGAGGGGAGGGGAGGAAGGAGAGGAGAGGGGAGGGGAGGGGATCAAGGAAGAAAGTAGGAAAGAGGGACAATAAAATGAAAAGAGAATTACATAAAGGAGGGAAGGAGAGGAGCAAGGAGAGAAGGAGGAATGGAGAGAAGGAAAGAGAAGGAGGAATGGAGAGGAGGGAAGGAAGAAAATGAGGAAGACATGATGCAGGGGGAGTAAAAAGGAAGGAAGGAAGAAGGAAAGAAAATGGATGGAAGAAAATAAGGAAGGAAGAAAAAGGAGGAAAGTTGAAAAGAATGAGAGAGAGAGAGAGAGAGAGAGAGAGAGAGAGAGTGTGGAGGGGAATTTGTCACGAGGGAGGGAAAAAATGGAGGAGAGAGAGAGATAGAGGGATAAAAGAGGAGGGAGGGATTAGCATAATGGAGAGAGAGAGAGAGAGAGAGAGAGAGAGAGAGAGAGAGAGAGAGAGAGAGAGAGAGAGAGAGAGAGAGGAGGTGGTGAGTATGAATAGTGAGGAAAGATGAGAGGAGGGGAAGGTAGAGAGGAAGGGGAGAGGGGTAGGAGGGAGGGAGGGATGAGGGGAAAACATGAGGGAGGGAGGGAGGGAAGGGAAAGTGAAAGAGGGAGGGAGGGAGGGGAGGGGATAGAAAGAGGGAGGGAGGGAGGGAGAGAAAGGAGGGAGGGAGGGAGAGAAAGAGGGAGGAAGGGAGGGAGAGAAAGAGGGAGGGAGGGAGGGAGGGAGGGAGAGAAAGAAGGAGGGAGGGAGGGAGAGAAAGAGGGACACATTGTGATGAATAAGAAATAACATGATGTGGTTACTGCTTAGGGAGGGAGGGAGGGAAGGGGGGAGGGAGGAGTGAGGTGTGAGGGAGTGAAGGAGGGCGGGAGGAGTGAGGGGGAGAGAAGGGGGGAGGGAGGGGAGAGACGGAGGGAGGGGGGAGGGAAGGAAGGAGGGAGAGAGGGAAGTGACGAAAGAGGGGGATGGGAGGGAGGGAGAAAGAAAGAAGAGGTGTGAGAGTGAGGACAGGTAGACGGATAAATTACACAGGATTACACAGGAAAACAAACAGCAACAGACCTTATGGTCCTTTCGAGGCTGCTTGTTAGAGAAAACTATGACTACAAGATCTAACTCTACATGTTGAAGGATAAGGATAGGAAAGCAAGAAGGCTCCCCCCACCACCAAACCCTCCAGGAAAAAGTGAGAAAAACCACCATGCAGCATGGAAAAACTGACACGGAAATTTTATAGGAAACATTGGAAAGGAAAAGTCACATTCTATAATACTTTATCTATAAGCTACCCGATAGAGTAACCTGAAAGAGAAAGTAAACAAATAAAATAATAGTTACGGCATGACATTATAAACCGGTTACATTGAGTTAATGGGAAGTCTGTGGACATAACGTGGAAGCTACACACTGCACAGTGTGGATGTTTAGGGGTGGTGCAGCAGCCTTGCCTGGCGCTTTTAAGGTAGGCAGCAGTCAATCAGGCCCTAGCTCCGTTTGCTCCACTGAGACAAGGAACTCTCCCATGTGGGACAAGTACACAAGTTTCATCCTGAAGCAGTGACCCCTGGTACATTAAAAAAATCCCGATGGTGGTCACTTGACTAACAGGGACCCTCAGTGATCCACAGCCCATCACAGGTCGAAAGTAAGAGTAGTGACCGTTAACTCAGGGTAATCTGTGCAGCTCCTAATCTGTGCTTATATTGCTTTCTTTGCGCTGGGAAGACTGAAAAGTATATAGGACGGGTGTCTTAGATAAAAGGGGACTGCACAGTGCACAGTGTGGATGTGCAATGCACAGAGTGGATGTTTAGGGGTGGTGCGGCAACCTTCCCTGGCGCTTTTTAGGTAGGCAGCAGTCAATCAGGCAATAGCTCCGTTCACTCCACTGAGACAAGGAACTCTCCCATGTGGGACAGTACACAAGTTTCATCCTGAAGCAGTGACCCCTGGTACATTAAAAAAATCCCGATGGTGGTCACTTGACTAACAGGGACCCTCAGTGATCCACAGCCCTCACAGGTCGAAAGTAAGAGTAGTGACCGTTAACTCAGGGTTATCTGTGCAGATCCTAATCAGTGCTTATATTGCTTTGTTTGCACCGAATAAATTGAAAATGTATAATATCGTGACGCAACACTATGTACGGGTACATTGTTTACGGGGTGTCTTGTAGACTAAGGGGGCATGAACTTACATGTACCGTAGCTATAAAAGCAAGTTATTCGGACAGAAAAAGAGTCAGCTGAGGATTTTCGTGCAAATACTTGTCTAATTTGTTTTTGAATGTCTCAATTGAGATACTGTTCACGGTATCTGAGGGTAATCTGTTCCAGATATTTACAACTCTGTTAAAGAAGAAGTATTTTGCTTCGTGGGATTGGAATCGTTTTCCCATGATTTTGCAGCCATTACTTCTGGTTTGACTCGACCGGTCTATATCAAAATATTTATTCATGTCTAAGTTGTCATATCCCTTCATGATTTTGAAAACTTCAATAAGGTCCCCTCTTAACCTGCGCTTCGTTAGGCTAAATAATTTAAGTTCTTCAAGGCGTTCCTCATATGGTTTGTTTCTAAGTCGTGGTACCATTTTTGTGATTCTTCGCTGAATTTTCTCTAATTTTTCAATGTCCTTTCTGTAGTACGGAGACCAGAATTGCACACAATACTCAAGATGGGGGCGCACTAGCGAGTTGTACAAGGCAAGTATGACTTTTTCCGATTTAAACTCGAAAGTTCTTCCAATAAAACCCACTAGCTTGTTTGCAATTTTTACCGCATCGGTACACTGCTTGCTTGGTTTTAGGTCATTTGATATTATCACACCAAGATCCTTTTCACTGTCTGTACTTGATAACTGAATATTGTTCATTTTGTAATTTGCATGGACATTGTTACTTCCAATATGAAGTACTTTACATTTTTCTGTGTTGAATTTCATTTGCCATTTTTCTGCCCAGCTTGCTAAAGTATTAAGGTCATTTTGTAACTGCTGCCACTGTAATTTTGAAGTGACTTTACTGGTTATTTTAGTATCATCTGCAAATCTGGATACTTTACAATTTAGACCCTCATCAATGTCATTTATATAGATAATAAAAAGTATCGGTCCAAGTACTGAGCCTTGGGGAACGCCGCTGATCACATTACGCCATTTGGATTCCTTTCCGTTTATCACAACTCGCTGTTTTCGGTCTGACAGCCAGTCGTGTAACCATTTTAGCGTCTTTCCTTTTATTCCATATGCTTCTATTTTTCTCATGAGACGCTTGTGAGGGACAGTGTCAAATGCCTTCTGAAAGTCGAGGTAAATTATATCTACTGCTCTTGAGTCATCGTATGATTTGTAAACATCATGGAAGAAGTCCAGTAAGTTAGTTAAGCATGAACGACGATGTCTGAATCCATGTTGCGAGTCTTTAATTATATTATTTTCTTCTAGATAATTAACTATTTTATCTCTTATGATTTTTTCCATTAACTTGCACACTACTGATGTTAAGCTGATTGGTCTGTAATTTCCTGGGTGCGACTCATTTCCTTTTTTGAAAATTGGTGTTACATTTGCTAGTTTCCATTCGCGTGGAACTTTCCCAGTACTTAATGATTTATTGAATAAGACAGAAAGTGGCAGCAGTAACTCATGTTTTGCTTCTTTGAGAATTCTCGGTGATATTTTATCGGGGCCAGGGGTTTTGTTTATGTCTGTACTATTTATGGCTGAAAGGATATCATTATTATGGATAGCATAGTTACTAAGGACTGTGCTATTTGCTTGGTTTGTGGGTAGCAGTAGGTTTCTGGTGGTGTTTTCTACTGTAAAAACAGACGCAAAGTAATCGTTAAGAATGTTTGCCATTTCGACCTCATTTTCAGTGTGTCTGTCATTGTTTGTTTCTAGAGGACCTATTGAGATAGATAGATGGACAGACAGATACAGAATGATGGAGACAGACAGACATATAGACAGATAGATAGATAGACAAATAGATATATAAACAGATAGGTAGACGGATAGATGCATAAAGCTGATAAATGGAGAGAGAGAGAGAGAGAGAGAGAGAGAGAGAGAGAGAGAGAGAGAGTAAACAAAAGTTGAGAAATCTTGAAGAAAACTCAGAGACCAGGCTTGAGGTGTAATGGAGGAGGAGGAGGAGGAGGAGGAGGAAGAAAGAGAGAGAGGGAGAAAAGAAGGTGAAGAGAAAGATGAGGATGGTTATTAAAGAAGAGGACGAAAAAGAAGAGCAAGAGGTGAAGAGGAAGAGGTGGATGGTTAGGACGGAGAAAGATACTGATATGGTCAATGATGATGATGATGATGATGTTAATAATAATAATAATAATACAGTAATAATAATAATAAAAAATGACGATAACAATAACAATAATAATAATAATAATGATAATAATAATAATAATGATAATAATAATAATAATAATAATAATAATAATAATAATAATAATAAGTAGAAGCAGAAGAAAATGAAGAAGGGAAGAGAGGAGGAGAAAGAAGAGGAAGAGAGGGTGAAGGAGGAAGAAGAGGAGGAGGAAGAAAAGGGAGGAAAGCAAGGGGTGTCTCATGAATACTAACCAGGAAGGAGGAAAGTCTCTCTCTCTCTCTTTCTCTCTCTCTCAAAGACAAAAGATAAAATATTGGTAAAAAAAACAACAACACCCAGATACACTGATAGATAAGAAGGTGCTGATAGATTTATAAAAAGTGGAGAGAGAGAGTGAGAGAGAGAAAGAGAGAGAGAGAGAGAGAGAGAGAGAGAGAGAGAGAGAGAGAGAGAAAGTGCATACTGAGAAGGATAACAATAATAATAATAATAATAATGAAAACGATGATGATGACGATGATGATGATGATGATAATAACAGTATGAAAAGCAAGACAGATTTATTATTATTATTATTATTATTATTACTATTACTAATTTCTATCCCTACTCAGTGACGACCCACACACCATACCAAAAAAAAGGCCAAGATATAAGAAGCAAAATAAATCAATAAGGAAGAGGTGTTTGGGCTCCTCTGTCTCTCCTTACTACAATCTTAGCAGAGGGTGGGTAGGGACGGGTCACTTCCCCAGGCGCGATACATATATAGGATTGATCTCGCGTCCTGTCAGATAGCAGATTACGCGTCTAACCACTTGACCTTAACCTTCCTATATACATACATACATACATACGTACATACATAATTCCACATACAGTACACACATACACATATAAAGTACCTACACGACGTACATACTTACATACAAACATACACATACAAAATCCTACATAAACTAACGTACATATATTCAACCTACATATATACAATTAAACAGGTACACACACATACATACAGATAAAAACACACACAAACACAGATAAACACACAGGGATATAAAAACACACACACAAAAAAAAACACACACAAAGAAAAGCACACACACACATAAACGCACACACAACACAGATAAACAAACGCACACACACAAAACACACACACACATAAACGCACACACAACAGATAGACAAACGCACACACACACACACACAACCTATCTCTTCCAGGCCTATTTTTTAATTTTACGGATGGCGGCAGCTCCCCCCCCCGCCTCTCTCTCTCTCTCCTTTTGTTTTCTCTTCCTCTCTACTCTTTCATTATCTATCTATCTTCTATCTATTTTTTTTTATCTATTCATTAATTCTCTCTCTCTCTCTCTCTCACTTTCTCTCTCCAGTCCTGTGGGGTTTTCCTGGAACACACACACACACACACACACACACACACACACACACACACACACACACACACACACATCACACACACACAACACACACACATCACACACACACAACACACACATCACCATCACACACACAATCACCATCACTACCACAAATACCACCACACAACTACCAGCTACCACAACAACCACAATCGCTACCACAACTACCACCATCTACCACTATTTGCCTTCCTCGACAACCACTATTTGTGCAAGACATGATTTATCTGCTCCTGAGAGAGAGAGGGAGAGAGAGAGAGAGAGAGAGAGAGAGAGAGAAACGGAGAATATAAGATAAGAACAGAAAAAGAAATGTGTGTGTGTGTGTGTGTGTGTGTGTGTGTGTGTGTGTGAGAGAGAGAGAGAGGGGGGGGAGGGGGCTCAGGTGGGGGCCTACAAACCCTCTTAACATTATTGACAACAAAAACAATAACAACAACAATAAAGATATATCCGGGGAGAGGCGCCCCCCCTAGGGAAGGATTGACCCCCCCTTTCTCTCTCCCTCCCTCTTTCTCTCTCTCTCTCTCTCCTTCCCTCTCTCTCTCTCAGCCTCCATACTTCCTCGTTCAAATCCATTCGTTCCTCTTCATAACTTCCCTCCCTCTCTCTCTTTTTCTCTCCTCTCTCCCTCCTTCTCTTCCTCCCTCTCTTTTTCTCTCCTCTCACCCTCCTTTTCTTCTTCCCTCCCTCCCTCTCTTTTTCTCTTCTCCCTCTCTCTCTCTCTCTCCTCCAATCTCCATTCCTCCCTCCCTCCTACTCTTCTTCCCTCTCTCCTTCCTTCATTTCCTTCAATTTCTTTCTCTCAACTCTCATTTCCTTCACTATTCCCATTTCTATTTCCCTCTCCTTCCTTCCTTCTTTCCTTCCCTAGCTCCTTCTCTCCTTCCTTCTCCTCCTCCTTCCTTCCTTCTTACCCTCATTCTTTCCTTCCTTCCTTTTCCTTTCCTTCCTCCCCCCTACTCTTCCTCCTTTCCTTCCTTCCTGCCATCTCTTCTCTTATTCTTTCCTTCCTCCTCCTCCTCCTTCCTTCCTTCTTACCCTCATTCTTTCCTTCCTTCCTTTTCCTTTCCTTCCTCCCCCCTACTCTTCCTCCTTTCCTTCCTTCCTGCCATCTCTTCTCTTATTCTTTCGTTCCTTCCTTCTTTTCCTATCTCCCTCTTTCTCTCCCAGTATGCCTTCCTTCCTTCGTTCTCTCTCTCTTTCCTCAACATTATGCTCTTCTCCTTGTCCTTTTTTTTCTCTCTCTCTGATAGGAATTAATGGCTGTATTTATATCCGATTACGAGAGAGAGAGAGAGAGAGAGAGAGAGAGAGAGAGAGAGAGAGAGAATCCTTCCCCGCTGACATTAACACTTTTATAGATCAAAGGAATGTTCTTTTGGTTTCCTTCCTTCCTTCAATCATTTCCTTCCTTCCTCCAGTCATTTCCTTCTTTCCTTCACTCATTTCCTTCCTTCCTTCCTCCAGTCATTTCCTTCCTTCCTCCAGTCATTTCCTTCCTTCCTTCACTCACTCACTCATTTCCTTCCTTCCCTCATTTATTCCTTTTCCATTGTCAATCTAATTCTTTCTTCCTTCCTTCCCTACTTTCTTCCTTTTATCCTCCTTCCGTTATTCCCTTCCTTCCTTCCTTTCTTTCCTTCCCTTCTTTCTTCCTTCCTTTCTTTCTTTCCTTCCCTTCTTCTTCCTCCCTTTCTTTCTTTCTTTCCTTCCCTTCTTCCTTCCTTTCTTTCTTTCCTTCCCTTCTTTCTTCCTTCCTTTCTCATTTTCTTTCTTAATCTCATCCTGTTTTCTCTTACGCCTTTCTTTTCTTTCTCTCTCACTTTCTCTCTTCTTTTTCTTCACCGTCTCCTTCGTTTATCTCTCTCTCTCTCTCTCTCTGTCTCTCTCACACACACAAATCACATTACTCAAAGACATTTCTTCTCTCTCTCTCTCTAGTTTTTATCTCTCATCCAATCCTCACTCCCTCCCCCATCTCACTCTCTCCTTTCCCTTCCCTCCCTCCCTCCTTAGTTCCTTTTCTCCCTCCCTCCCTCCCACTCTCCTTCTATTTCTCCCGCCTCCCCTCACTTTTCTTCCTCCCTTCCCTCCCTCCCTCCAGTAAACACAAATTGTCTCTAACCTCCCTCCATTCATCTCTCCCTCCCCCCCATGTCTCCTTTTGTCTATCTATCAATCTATCTATCCCACTTATCTATCTACCTGTCTATTTATCTATCCACTTATTTATCTTTCTATTTATCCATTTATCAATTTATCTATCCACTTATCTACCTGTCTATTTATCTATCCATTTATCTATCTATCTATTTATCCATTTATCTATCTACCTATTTATCTATCCACTTATCTATCTATCTATCCATTTATCTATCTGTCTATCTATCTGTCTATTTATCTATCCATTTATCTATCTATCTTTCTATTTATCCATTTATCTATCTACCTGTTTATCTATCCACTTATCTATATATCTGTCTATTTATCTATCCACTTATCTATTTACCTGTCTATTTATCTATCCACTTATCTATCTATCTGTCTATTTATCTATCCACTTATCTATCTATCTGTCTATTTATCTATCCACTTATCTATTTACCTGTCTATTTATCTATCCACTTATCTATCTATGTCTATTTATCTATCCACTTATCTATTTACCTGTCTATTTATCTATCCACTTATCTAACTGTCTATTTATCTATCCATTTATCTATCTATCTTTCTATTTATCTATCCACTTATCTATCTATCTTTCTATTTATCTATCCACTTATCTATCTACCTGTCTATTTATCTATCCACTTATCTATCTATGTCTATTTATCTATCCACTTATCTATTTACCTGTCTATTTATCTATCCACTTATCTAACTGTCTATTTATCTATCCATTTATCTATCTATCTTTCTATTTATCTATCCACTTATCTATCTATCTTTCTATTTATCTATCCACTTATCTATCTACCTGTCTATTTATCTATCCACTTATCTATCTATCTTTCTATTTATCTATCCACTTATCTATCTTTCTATTTATCTATCCATTTATCTATCTACCTGTCTATTTATCTATCCACTTATCTATCTACCTGTCTATTTATCTATCCACTTATCTATCTACCTAATTATCTATCCATTTATCTATCTACCTGTCTAATTATCTATCCGTTTATCTATCTACTTGTCTATCTATCTACGTATCTTTTTATCGATCTGTCTTGTCTGCCTATCTATCTATCCATCCCCCTCGCCCATTCTCTCTCCCTCTCTCTCTCTCTCACACACACACACACACTCTCTCTTTCATTCTTACACACATACACTCTCTCTGTATCTATCAGTACCAATCTATCTATCCATCTTTCTATCTATCTAGCTGACATACTTGTACTCTCTCTCTCACTCTCTCTCTTTCTCACACACCGCTTGTCTTCTTTTTCCTACAGAATTTATCACTCCTTTGTCCTATCCTTCGCTCCCTCCCTCCTTCCTGCTTTCTCTCCTTCCTTCCTTCATTCTTTCCCTCCCTCCTTCCTTCTTTCTCTCCTTCCGTCCTTCATTCTTTCTCCCCCTCCTTCATTCTTTCTTTCTCTCCCTCCCTCCTTCATTCTTTCTCCCCCTCCTTCATTCTTTCTTTCTCTCCCTCCTTCATTCTTTCTCTCCTTCCTTCCTTCGTTCTTTCTCTCCCTCCTTCCTTCATTGTTTCTCTCCTTCTTTCCTTCGTTCTTTCTCTCTCCTTCCTTCATTTTTTCTCTCCCTCCCTCCTTAATTGTTTCTCTCCTTCCTTCCTTCATCCTTTCCCTCCTTCCTTCATTTTTCTCTCCTTTCTTCCTCCTTTTATACTCCTTCTTTCTTTCCTTCCTTGTTACTTTATTTCCTTCACTTCTTCCTTCCTCTTACATTTCTTCCTTCCTTCTTCCATTATTTTTTCCCCTCCTTCATTCCTCCTTCCTTCCATTTTTCTCTCAATTGCTCCCTACCCTCCCCCTCCCTTCCTTTTTCTCTTCTTCCCTCCATCCCTATTTCTCTCCCTCTATCTCATCCTCCCTTCCCCTCTTCCTCTTCCATCACAGCCATTCTTTCTCTTCTCTCCTTCTCTCACTTTCTCTGCTTCCTTTCCTCCTCTCTCTCCTCCTTTACTCCCTCTCTCCCTCCTTCACCCTTGTCCATTCTTCCTACCCCTTCCTCTACCTCCCTTCCACTTTACTCTCTCCCTCCCTCCTTCTTCTCTCCCTTAGTGTCTCTTTCTCTTCCCTCTCGTTTTATTTATATCACTCCTTCTCTCCCTCTTCCCTCTCTCTCCCCCTTCCTCCCTCCTTTCCCTCCCTCCCTCGTCTTTCTCTCTCTCCCTTCTTCCTTGTATCTCTCCCTCCCTCCTTCCTTCTCTCCCTTCCTTCTTTCCCTCCCTCCCTGTTTCACTCCCTTCCTCCTTCCTTCTCTCCTTCCCTTCCTCCTTCTCTCCCTCCCTGTTCCTCTCCCTTCCTCCTTCCTTCTCTCCCTCCCTCCCTGTTTCTCTCCCTGCCTAAATAAATCGAATTAAGGAGAGCCTTCCGTGGCCCCGCCCTCGCCACCTAGTGAGAGAGAGAGAAAGAGAAAGAGAGAGAGAGAGAGAGAGAAATAAGCTACAGGAAGGATTGCGTGTGTGTGTGTGTGTGTGTGTGAGAGAGGAGAGAGAGAGAGGGAGAAATAGGCTACAGGAAAGATTGTGTGTGTGTGTGTGTGTGTGTGTGTGTGTGTGTGTGTGTGAGAGAGAGAGAGAGAGAGAGAGAGAGAGAGAGAGAGACATAGGCTACAGGAAGGATTGTGTGTGTGTGTGTGTGTGTGTGTGTGTGTGTGTGTGTGTGTGTGTGTGTGTGTGTGTGTGTGAGAGAGAGAGAGAGAGAGAGAGAGAGAGAGAGAAATAAGCTACAGGAAGGATTGCGTGTGTGTGTGTGTGTGTGTGTGTGAGAGAGGAGAGAGAGAGGGAGAAATAGGCTACAGGAAAGATTGTGTGTGTGTGAGAGAGAGAGAGAAAGAGAGAGAGAGAGAGAGAGAGAGAGAGGCTACAGGAAGGATTGTGTGTGTGTGTGTGTGTGTGTGTGTGTGTGTGTGTGTGAGAGAGAGAAAGAGAGAGAGAGGGGTGGGGGTTAGGTGCTTCACAGGTATATCTAAATCTCTCTCACCCTAGTTTTTTCCTCTCCCTTTGAAGTCTCTCCCTCTCTCTCAATCTCTTCCTTCTTCCTCATTTCATATCTATTTTCCTCCCTTCCTCCCATCTCTCTCTCTCTCTCTCTCTCACACAATCCTATTTATTTTTCATCTTCCTGTAGCCTCTCTCTCTCTTCCTCCCTCCCTCTCTCTCTCTTCCTCCCTCCCTCTCTCTCTCTTCCTCCCTCCCTCTCTCTCTCTCTCTCTCTCTTCCTCCCTCCCTCTCTCTCTGATAACATTCCTTCTACACATCAACCTCTGGACATAAAGTAAACTAACCCGTTCCCAAGGCCAGATAGTCCACCCCACACCATCACCACTTTGGCACCAATACACACCGTCCATCCCATAATAAGCTAGGGATATCAAAATCGTCACATACCTTCACACGTAACCACCTGGGCACTAATTTTCCTACCTCACATTCATTATACCTTCACATATCACTTCTACGGCACTAAGACCCACCGCCTGTCCTTTATCATGGTAGGGAGAGTAGATTCGGGACTATTGTGAGGGTATTAGAGAGAGAGAGAGAGAGAGAGAGAGAGTTGTGGTAATGTTGGTAGTAGTGGTAATATAAGTATCCATGTAATGTTGGTAGTTGTGGTAGTGTTTGTAGTTGTGGTAGTGTTGGTAGTTGTGGTAATGTTGGTAGTTGTGGTAATGTTGGTAGTTGTGGTAATATAAGTATCCATGTAATGTTGGTAGTTGTGGTAATATAAGTATCTATGTAATGTTGGTAGTTGTGGTAATGTTGGTAGTTGTGGTTGGTGGCTGTTCCTGACACCCGCTAAACCGGATTGACTAGACGCATCCCACACCTCCACTGTCACCCCCGATTGTGGTAGTTGTGGTAGGGAACAAGATGGTGGTAGTTGTGGTAGGAACAAGATGGTGGTAGTTGTGGTAGGAAACAAGATGGTGGTAGTTGTGGTAGGAAACAAGATGGTGGTAGTTGTGGTAGGAAACAAGATGGTGGTAGTTGTGGTACTGATGGTGGTGGTAATTGTGGTAGGAAACAAGATGGTGGTAGTTGTGGTAGTGATGGTGGAGGTAATTGTGGTAGTGACGGCGGAGGTAACTGCGGTAGTGGTGGTAGTAGTTGTGGTAGCGGTGGTGGTGGTAATTGTGGTAGTGCTGTGTTGTAGTTGTAGTGGGACTGAGAGTAGTAGCTGTTTTAGGTGTGGTGGTGTTGTGGTGGTGGTAATGGTAGTAGTTGTGGTAGTGGAGATGGTGGTAGTTGTGGTGATGGTGGTAGGTGTGGTAGTTGTGGTTGGAGAAGGTGGTAGTGATGATGGCTGTGGTAGTGACAAGGTTTATAGTTGTAGTACATTGTTATTAATAGCACCGATGAGAGAGAGAGAGAGAGAGAGAGGGGGGGGGGAACCAGAAAAGACAAGATGGAAGGGAGACACAGGGAGAAGGGAGGGAGGAAAGGAAGGAGAGTAAGAAGGAAGGGAGGGAGGGAAAGAAGAGAGAAGGAAAGGGTGAGAAAGAAGGGAGGAGGGAGGGAAAGAGGGAGAAATAAGGCGGAATAGGAGGGAAGGAAGAAGGGATAGTAAGGAGGGGAGGGAGGAAAAGAGGAGGGAACATGAAGAGAAGAAAATGAGGTAACTGTAGGAAAGAATGAAGGAGGGAGGGAATAAGGGAGAGAAGGGGAAAGAAGGAGGGGAGGAAGGAGAAAGAGTAGGAGGGAAGAGAGAAGGGAGGGAAGGAGGATGAAGGAGGGAGTGAAGGGAGGGAAGGGGGAGTGAAAGAGGGAGGGAAGGAAGAAGTGAAGGAGAATGAAGGGAAGGGAGGAGGGAGAGTAGGAAGGAAGGGAAGGAGGGGATGAAGGAGGGAGGGATGGAGAAAGAAGGAAGGGAGGAGGGAGGAAATGAGGGAGTGAAGAAGGATGAAGGAGGGAGGGAAGGAGGATGTGAAGAAGGATGAAGGAGGATGAAGGAGGGAGTGAAGGATGATGTGAAGGAAGGAGTGAAGAAGGATGAAGGAGGGAGGGAAGGAGGATGTGAAGGAAGGAGTGAAGGAGGGAGTGAAGGAGGTGAATAAAGGAGGTGGTGACAGGGAGAGAAAAATATTGAGGCAAAAATATCTCTAATCTCAGGAGAGAAAGAGGGAGGGAAGGAGGGGAGGGAGGGGAGGAAAAGAGGGAGGGAGGGGAGGAAAAGAGGGAGGGAGGGGAGGAAAAGAGGGAAGAGGGAGAAAAGGTGAGGAGGGAAAGAGAGGAAGGAAGAGTAAAAGAAAAACTATAAAAGAATGAATGAATGAATGAAGGATGGAAGGAAAGAAGGAGGGATGGAAGGAAGGAGGAAAAGAAGGAAGGAAGGAAGGAAAGGAGGGAAGGAGGAATGGAAGGAAGGAAAGAGGGAACAAGGAATGGAAGGAAGGAAAGGAGGGATGGAAGGAAGGAAGGATGGAAATGAGAGATGGAAGGAAGGAAAGGAAGGATGGAGGGAAGGAAGGAGGGAAAAAATAAGTGAGCGGGGAAAAAAAAAAAAGTAGGAGAAAGAACTCAAATTTTGTCTATCTTATTCTATCTACCCAGTTTCTTCTCTCTCTCTCTCTCTCACAACCTCTTTCTATTCTCTCTCTCTCACGCAATTTCTTTCTCTCCCTCTCTGGCCACGTCATATTATAGAGCCGTTTAAGTGGGGCCTCTCTCACTCTCTCACTATTGCTCACATCTGGT